>NC_039360.1:103676047-103989080 GCF_003573695.1 Papaver somniferum | reverse complement strand
CCGGCCAAGGCCCGGTCCCACAATTTTTCATAATTTATTTTATCTTATTATTATTTGATGATTTGTGCAAAATACCATGACATCAAGGAGTTTTTTCATGAAATTAGAGAAATAATAATAATAAAATAATAAGGAACCGTGGGGTTGGGTCCGGTTTGGACCAAGGCATGGACGGTTGGCCAATGGTCACGCCCCACACTCCTTTCCTTAATTATTTTTTATGGATTTATGGAAGTACCATGAAACCGAGGAGTTTCCTCGAGACGAAGGAGATTTGATAAAATGAGAGAATTTTCATCAAATCATGAAAAATAATAAAAATGCATTAAAAATATAAAACTGGCGTGGGATTGACCACGACACGGTCGGTCGGTCGTGTGTCCGTGCTCCCAGAACCCTGGTCAATATTTTTAATTATTTATTATTTTGTTCTCTATTTTGCATAGGTTCATCGTTTCGTTGTATTTTTGAATCACTCGTTCGTGCGGTGACTGTTAGTGTATCATCGTTGAATACACCTTCACCATTTGAATTGGGGCTTACATAGAGGTAGCTCAGACGCCTGGTTATTGATTATTTATTACTAATTGTGGAATTCAGTGGGGAATAATTCACAAAACTGAGTAATAAGATGTTTATTATTAATTCATAGGATCAACTGAGGATTCGACTACGAATTCGTAATAATAAAGTGAGCATTACCATTCCATGGGATCGTAGATTCGACCATAGAATCAGAGTAATTAAGATTTATTTATTACCATTTATGAGACCAGTTGTGGATTCGATCATGAAACCAGAGTAATGGGATAATATAGTTATTGCTATTTTATGAGATCAAGTCGTGGATTCGATCATAGAATAAGAATAATCGTTATTGCCATTCCATGGGACCAGTCGTGGATTTGACCATGGAATAAGAGCAATTATAATTAGGAATAATTAACTTTGTGGCTCTATACTAGCAAAGCAAGCTGTCTAGGAGCATTAATTATCTCGATATGAGATTGTCGGTAAGTCATATCCTTAATATAGTCAGGGTAAACTTGTTGTTTGTTCCTGAAGACGTTATCGCTCTATACTAGCAGAGCAAGTTGTCTAGGAGCCGTCCATCTCGTGAGGCTATATAGAAATAATAACTGAAAGTATTCAGTATTCATGAGATATGCCGTTGTCCAGTCGTGAGACTACATATCTACATGTACTGTGAGAGAAAGTACTCTCCGTTGAGAATTCGATGAGAGACCCGTGTCTCGGTACTCACATCTGATTGCTGCATCAGAGCTTCGTATAATTATGAGTTTACGATTTTAGCCTTTGTCGAAAATCCACCATCTACAAACAGGGAAGAAGGCGTATTTGAACCCGGCGTTCGACAAGCAACGCACGTGCACTCCACTTGTAGCCTATTAGAGAACCTACTCATTCCCTACCTCCATATACAACAAATGGCATCGTTTGACTCCGCGGAAGATTTGGCAATCACCAAAGCATGGGCAGCCGAAATTCGAGTTCTAGATCGCTCTTCGACCGAGACTCTTTAGGAAAAGATACATAACAAATTTAGCCAAGATTATGGGAACTCGAGAGGAAGAAGTGTTCAACAAATCAAGGATAAGCACAACATCATCCTAGATGCGGTAGTTGGGTTTTTTAAAATCATACACCGGATCTGGCACTCAAGCCACCTGAGCTTGTCCCCTCTACAACTTGTATGTATCTTTATGGTTTATTCGGCAAAATACTTTTTTCAATTTATATGTAACCAAATTAGTTTGTGTGTTGTTTTTGTAGCACGAAACCGTTAAAGCGCGCTACTTAGAGGAAAAGGGGAAAGCATTCACATTTTATGAAATCGTTTACTTCATAGTATTCATATTTTCGGAGTACCACCAGCTACGGAGTACCACCAGAACTCAATGGTGGGTGAATTGGACTCGATACTCTTATTTGGCTTCCAGATAGAAAAGGCCAATTCTATGTTAAGAATGTCTATAATGTGTTGTCTAGTGCATCTAATACTTTTGCAGGTACTAATTCTGTTTCTCCACAGGTATGGAAAGCTTTGTGGAAGTTAAATTATTTGTTTGGAAGTGCTTAAAAGATATAGTCCCAACAAGAGATAAACTATCTAGATATGTAAATTATTTGCTTGGTTTTAAATATCAATGTTAGTAATATTATGGTACAACATTGTTCATTTAGGAGCTAGATTCTCTCTTGGTTTTCTGCAGGAAATAATATTACCTTTGGTGCAGGACATTTGAAGCATCAGTTTGGAAAATTTGATGTTCAAAGATTTTTCAGAACATAAGTTCAAATAAGACAATGTCAATAGATGTCATTAATAAACTTGTGCCTCCTGGAACTAATCTTGTTTCTTCTACTAATGGGGTTGTGCAGCCGCTAAGATGGAAACCTCCTGATAATGTTTACAAATTTTGATATTTCTTTTAAGTCAGATTCATTACAAGGTGGAATAGGGCTAATAGTTAGGAATTGTGCAGGTAGCTGCATTCGGGGTGCAAGGATAATGCTTCAATGGAGGAATGAAGATAGGAGTTGTAGCTGAGGAGCTTGAATGTAAGGCTATGCTGGCAGCTGTTACTCTGGCACAAACTTTAATCATGTTATCTTTGAATCAGATTGACAAACTTTAATAAAATCCATCAATGATCAAACCTATTATGTTAATTGGATGAATCAAGCTTTGATTTTAGATATTAATTCTAATTGGACAGAACACACAAATATAGTAGTGTGTTTTAGTTCACTTAATTCTAATTAGGGCCATAGCAGTTCTTACGATTTTTATTTTCAACTGCACCAACACGTACTCCACTTTATACAAAGATAGTTTTTTACTTTAGTACCGTTATAACAACTGCAGCAACACGTACTCCGCTTTTTTTACCTATCATTTTGATTTATTTATTTTTGATTCATTTTGATTTATTTTCTGAATTCGGGTACGAACAAAAAAATCTTCAGTATGGAATGAATATTAATTGGATCGCATCTAACTCTGGTCATTTGGAGCCGTCAAAGCAGAAAATTATGCAGCAGGATAACAAGATTTGACTGAGAAAATTCTAAACATAAAACGTACAGTATGCAAATTGAAGGATCTTTACCTACCTATTTTACCAAATTATTTACGATATACACTTAAAATATTTTTCCAAATTATTTATTAGTAAAGATATTGCCAAATCTCCATTTACCCTACGTGTTCATCTCTCTCGTCTTAAATCATTTCATATTTCTGCTCTTAAATCTTCTAACCTCCCCCTAGAAAACAAAACAAGTTGTTTACTTTGATCATCTGATTCATCTCCTGGATAAACCATATATTCCCCTGTCAGTTTTGCTTTGCGGATTAAATGGATCGACCGTGTAAGTAATTCTTTTCAGTACTGCTTTGTTAACTGAGATTGTAACTCTAATGGCCATAGTAGGGTAAATATCGTCTTCACATGCAACTGTGTGTAGGTAGATAACCTCTGATTATTTGTATGATTCATATATGATAACTGAACTCACATTGTGATTTGTGATTACTCTTTGTGACAAGTTTTATTATTTCGTGGTTTTATTCGGACCACAATAACATTTCCACAAGATATTGACAAGTTTTTTCTCCGTCCAGGTATCTGAGAATTCATAATAGATCCTAGAGTGGATCCTAGAGTAATGGATAAATTTTGGATGTATACCGATAGAACCAAACCGCATTATCAAGACGGAGTCGATGCATTTATAAAGTTTGCTACACATACATACCAACATGATATTGCGACTGGGAAACGGAAACCATACAACAAGGGCAAAGTTAAGTTTCTATGTCCATGTGTGAAATGTCTCAACGTCTACGTGTGTGGATGGGGAAAAACGATTTGATGGTTTTTAAGGAATTGAGGAGACGACCATACGGAGGAGACTCCTCGAACCGAGTGAAATGTTAAACCTCACACAGATGCACCACTGCAAAGGGGGTGCTTTAGATTCGAGAGATAAATCTGTAGTACTCCGTCCTAAATCAAGACAATGACCGTTCCAGAGTAAATTCGGTCACAAGAGAGGACAGGTTGATCTGTAGGAGGGAAGCTGAGAAATGCGTGGAATCAATGGTAATCAAAGATTGTGGGTGTGTGAATTCTGAATATAATAAGCTCTGAATGATTGAAATTGCTCAATTGAGAGTAGTTGCTCAATTGATGAGTTGATGATCTCGTGTTGTCAGTTTGACGTGAGATTGATGATACTGATGATGTCGATTCAATCATGATTCAGAGACTTATTTATATTGTTGGAATTGTAGAAACCATGATCCCATGAAGTGTGACAGTTGATGGAATCAAGGAGTGGGAAAGTGTAGATCGTGTTTGAAACCAGTTGCTCAACGTGTGGAGACTTGGTCGATTTTCTACCCACTACCTCGTGAATTCCTTCAACTGATTGCACGAGTTGCTCACATTCCATAGTGTGTTTGAACACACGTGCCGTAGACCGCCAGACCAAAACCCTAAGTGATATCCCCCAAAGTGACACGATTGACGTCTCGTGGTTTGTTAGTCAATTGATGACTTCGTGGTTTGATGGGACGATGAGTCCATGTAGTTGTTGACTTGAACATGATGTTCTGAAACTCATGAATTGAACATGTCATGAGACAGAGGTATAATTCTTACGATGAAGTGAGCAAGTATTGCACATTCGATGGATCGTTGAATATTGATTGTTGAACCAATATTCCTTGGTTTGAGCAAATATTTATCATCTGAGCAAGTGTTGCTCATGTGACGAATTGTTGAATATTTGATCGTCTGAGCAAGTGTTGCTCATCTGATGGATTATTGGCAGCGTGACCAAAATATTAATTAAAATACTGGTCGTTGAACCGAGCATAATTAATAAAATTAATGACCACGAGGATGTCGTAAAATTATTAAGGTTGGAATCTGGAATGATGATCCTTGGATTCAGAAACCTTAATTTGATCAATTGATGATCAATTCATGGTTAGTCAGAAGTTTAACCATAGGACGAAGGAGGGGGCGACTATGTGGGACCGTGGATAAGCCATGTAGTGTCCATATGCTCACGTGAGCAAATACGAAGAACTCCCGAAGAGTTGACGATTTGTTGGTGGAAGAATGATTAAATGCTGGCTTAATCATTTATTCAAAAATGCTCGTCTGAGCCTTAAGTGAGAAAACCTAATTAATTCTGACGAGGTGAGGGACCGACCATGGAGTCATGAAACCGGCCCTAGGTTGTCACGTGACCGCCTGACGATCACTTCATGAAAATCCAAAATGTTTGGAAGAGTTTGGGACCTAATACGAGCAATTGTGCAAATTAGGTCAAAATTGTGAAAATTGATGGAACCGGCTTCCGTAAGCCAAAGAGCCAATCTTGGTCGGTCAATATAGCGTGCTTGTGTCCCCAAGGCGTCCGTGTCTCAGTCCTGAGAATTTTGATATTTTCTGGCATGCAATTGAGCATCCATTCGAGAAAGTATGCCAAAATTAGGGTTTCTACGAAACTGAGGAAAACACCATGAGATGATGAAAAATAATTATAAAATAAGGAATGAGGAGGAGTGGGACAGCTATGGTCAAGGCATGGTCGGCCGGTCGTGACCACGTTCTCGTGGTGCCTTTTCCTTAATTTTATAATATTTTGATGATTTTATGAAAAATTCATGAATTTTGAGAAATTTGATGAATTTAGGGAGTTTCCATGAATTGAAGGAGTTTTCATGAGTTCATGGAAGAAAAATATTAAAATAATAAAAACACGGGCGTGTGGGACCATGGAGGCATGGTCGGCCGGCTATGGACCAGTCCCACGAGTTTTTCATAATTTGTTAATATTTTTAGGTATTTTTGATGATTTGAGGAAATTTTTCCTAATTTGAGAGAAATACCATAAAATCAAGGAATTTGATGAATTCAAGGAAAAATAATAATAAAATAATAAAGCAAAGGGCGTGTGGGACCGACTAGGGTATGTCCGGCCGGCTAGTGGCCCGGTCCCACAAGTTTTCATAATTTTATTTTATTTTATTATTATATGATGATTTGTGCAAAAAATACCATCAAATCAAGGAGTTTTTTCATGAAATTAAATAAATAATAATAATAATAATAAAATAATAAGGAACCGTGGGGTGTGGGGCCGGCTGGGACCAAGGCATGGCCGGTTGGCCAATGGTCACGCCCCACACTCCTTTATTTGGTTTTATATTATTTGTTATGGATTTATGGAAGTACCATGCAACCGAGGAGCTTCCTCGAGACGAAGGAGATTTGATCAGATGAGAGAATTTTCATCAAATCATGGAAAATAATAAAAATGTATTAAAAATATAAAACTGGCGTGGAACTAACCACGACACGGTCGGTAGGTCGTGTGTTCGTGTTCCCAGCACCTTGGTCAATATTTTTAATTATTTATTATTTTCTTCCCTATTTTGCATAGGTTCATCGTTGCGTTGTATTTTGAAATACTCGTTCGTGCGGTGACTGTTAGTGTATCGTCGTTGAATACACTTTCACCATTTGAATCGGGGCTTACTTAGAGATAGCTCAGACGCCAGGTTGTTGATTATTTATTAATAATTGTGGAATTTAGTGGAGAATAATTCACAAAACTGAGTAATAAGATGTTTATTATTAATTCATAGGATCAGCTGAGGATTCGACTACGAATTCAGAATAATAAAGTGAGCATTACCATTCCATGGGATTGTAGATTCGACCATAGAATCGGAGTAATTAAGATTTATCTATTACCATTTATGAGACCAGTTGTGGATTCGATCAAGAAATCGGAGTAATGAGATAATATAGTTATTGCTATTCTATGAGATCAAGCCGTGGATTCGATCATAAAATCAAAACAATTGTTTATTGCCATTCCGTGGGACCAGTCGCAGATTCAACCATGGAATAGGAGCAATTGTTATTGCCATTCCATGGGACCAGTCGTGGATTCGACCATGGAATAGGATCAATTGTTATTGCCATTCCATGGGACCAGTCGTGGATTCGACCATGGAATATGAGCAATTGTAATTAGGAATAACTAACTTTGTGGCTCTATACTAGCAGAGCAAGCTGTCTAGGAGAATTAATTATCCCGATATGAGCTTGTCGGTAAGTCATATCCTTTATATAGTTAGGGTAAACTCGTTGTTTGTTCCTGAAGACGTTATCGCTCTATACTAGCAGAGCAAGCTGTCTAGAAGCCGTCCATCTCGTGATACTATATAGAAATAATCACTGAAAGTATTCAGTATTAATGAGATATGTCGTTGTCCAGTCGTGAGACTACATATCTACATGTACTCTGAGAGAAAGTACTCTCCGTTGAGAATTCGATGAGAGACCCGTGTCTCGATACTCACGTCTAATCGCTGGATCAGAGCTTCGTATAATTATGAGTTTACGATTTTATCCCTTGTCGAAAATCCACCATCTACATTAAGTCCCCTGCTTACTGAGGAAGGCTGTGTTCCTCAGTCAACATTAAATGGTGATTTTCCGGCCATAAATAATAATACAAGTAATTGAACTTAGTCGTAAGTTGAGACGTTACCGGATTTAGAGAGCATGAGCAAACCACGAATTGATGAAGGCTTCAATGTCATGATTGGAATATCATTTGATGAGCATAAATTGGTGTTGATCCACTGGTTTGGACGATGAGTCCATGGTCGGTTAGGATCGCGGGCCGGACCCAATAAGGAAATCCTTAAAAAATTAGGTTTTGGAAATACAAATTGTATAAAAGGGATTAATCCCTTTTTTTCACGTCCATCTTCCATCACCTCTTCATATTCACGTGCCAGCAACAGGAGAAGACCGCCGGGATCCAGCGCCGCCACTGCCGCCAGTCGCCGTCCGTTGACGCCGGCCAAATTCCGGCCGACCAAGTACGTGTATTTTTTTTTTTGATGTTGATGTTTATGATCCTCATGAGTTTTTCATGCTTTGACCATGATGAAGTTATATACATGTGTGTATATTAGTGTGAGTTTTATGAAAAAAACCCTCGTTTTTGAAAACGTATGTTCGTTCGATTGTTAGTTTTGAAAACTAACTATAATCCCTGATTTTCGAGAGAGATTTTTTTTTAAATATGAACCTAGGTCCAGTGATAAAACTTAGTGTATGATCTTTGATGTATACCAAGGTTTCATCATAAAAGAAGTGAATTTTCATGAAATCGGAATAATCCTTCGTTTTAAAGACAAATAACGACGACACGAAGGAAAATATGTATGATGAACTTGTGTCCAGTGATAAAAATTTTCTTATGAGCTTTCATGTTAATACAAAACTTTACATATGTATGAGATGTGAGCTTTCACAATATTTTTGAAATAAACCTTCGTTTTAAAGACAAATAACGACGATAAGAAGGAAAAATATTTATATATATATATATATATGCATCCGTGACATATATTGTGTAAAATATGATGGTATATTTTATTTGCATGAATTTGTTTTCATTAGATAAAATTCTTGAGAATTTATGTAAGCAATGTTGCATTAATTGCTGTTTTTTTTTAAATCAGAAACGTGGGTTTTGAGGAACCTTCAAAGATAGAAAATATATTTATGATAGAATATTGTATTGTTATGAACTTCATAGGTCAGTTGTGTGAATGTTCATACTATGAAAATTGTGTCCGTGATTTTATGAAAATCAGTTTCGAAATTAATAAAGTTTTGTTCGTTTTTGCAGTTTTTCGAGGAGACGAGCGATTTTGAGGTGTTAACTCTACCGTTACTATCACTATTGTTAGTGGGAGTACAAAAGGTAAGAGGTAAGAGTTACCATTTTTTGCCGTATTTCCTTGATTCATGTCTGGACAGTATCCTGAAGTAGAATGTAATGTGGACTTTGCAGTAGTTTTAGCAAAATGACCAATTCCTCAGCCAACGATACTTCAAGGGACGAATCGCATTCTGATGATGACATCTCCAGGGATGATGCACGCATGGACGAGACCTCCATTGGTGAAGAAGAGGAGGATGCCACTGGCGTGAAGAACATTCCGAATATAGACGACGCATTCTTTGAGGAGGATCCAAAAGGAGATGAAGCATATCTCAAGTCCCCAGTATATCGTCTTCTGATCAACCCTAAGACTGTGACTCAGAAGAAATTGGTGACCCCGAAGATGGTAATACGGCTTTGTCTCAAATGACGGCTTTTCCTTGCATCGACCATAGAGTTTAAGCTTTCTCGACGCCCTTTGGAAAAAATTTCTGGATGGGCGAGGCATATGTTGGGTTTCCCTCATGTCAGGGCTATGCTCAACCAGGCGCAAGTAACGAAGAGCTATTCAAGCTTCTGGAGACTTGTATATTAATCATGATGTGAAAAGTATCGTGGATTTGCTGGATCGTTGGTGTGTTCCCACTCATACCTTCATATGTATATGGGGAGAATTCACTGTTACCTTAGAAGATGTGTCTGCTTTGATGCATCTCCCGATTACAGGTAATTTCTCTGGAGGTTTTTCGAATCAGAAAAAAGTGGTTTTTGACACTCTGAAAGCTGCGATGGAAGAAGTGAACAAGGCGTCTGGTAGTAAAGGTTGTTATGCCCATTGGTTGACACGTTGGTGGCCAAAAGATGAAGTTCCTGATAGTCCCCTCACCGGTATGTTACCTATTGCGGCTTTCTTATGCTTATGGTTATCCAGAGACATATTCGAAGACAGTGGACCTTTGTTGAAGCCTTTCGTAATTCCTTTTTCTATTAAGATGGCTCAAGGTGACCAACTCCCAATAGGTAGCTTATTCCTGGGTTTCTTGTATTCTAACTTAGACTCCTTGGTGTTAGATTCCAGCGTGTCGAATGGCTTCATGAAGATTGAGTGTTATATTAACATGATGTTTTTTCAAGCTTTGTTGTGGGAACACTTCAAGAATTATGCGCCTATCCAACGTAATATCCTGCAAGGACCAAATACTGATGCCCGTCACATCTTCGTCGAGAAAGATAATGCCCGAATCATGCGTTGGTCTACAAAGCAGCCTCGGTCTAAAGCACGCCTCATTGATGTGTTGGATGAAGAATCGGAGTTCGACTTTCGTCCGTGGGTGTCGGTTCCTGATTATGTTTCTCAACCAACGACTTCCAATACTGGAGAGAGCACGGCTCTAAAATCTGGTGTGAACCCGAATGATGGTGAGAGATCCTTCATGTTGAGCTGTACTCCTGGTCACTTGTTATCCGTTCTGCATGGAGAGTGGGCCGTATAAGAATACAACATTGATAGGGCGGCTCGACAAATGGGTGTGGATCAATGTGTTCCAACTACCCGGAGAAAGAAACCATCAGTTGATCAGCTTGCGTCTCGTTTAGATCACACTCACGTGGAAGGGAGTAGTTACTGGTTTCCTGATTCTGATAGATTTGCATATGTAACCCCAGGTTATATAGAATTCTGGCATCGACAATTTGAGAGGTTGCATGAATTCGTGACAGTTAGTCAGCCTCCAGTGAAGATTCCTCCGTCTGCTGAGATGATCTCTGGTCGACCAAGACTGAAGTACCTTTCTGGTGATAAACGAAAATTATCTCCAGGATGTTCTCAAGTAAGATTCTCCACATATCTTTTATGAAACCATGGTAACTGTATTCTGATCATGTTATTGAATTCTTTATAGGACGGTCGTAGCGTAAGACCTCGAATCCATGCAGATTTTTCAGATATTGGAGAAGTTGTTCACGGCGGAGAAGGAAGGAACAAAAGTTATAAGCTGTTACCTAATACCGTGAAGTCCCCAGTTCGTTATTTGGTGAGTTCCCAATATTTCTCACCGTGACTTTCATTGCTATTAACATTAGAATCATGAAGCCAATGTTGTTAATTTTGTTGCAGAATTTTACTCCATCAAATCTTGAAGATCTTCAATTTTCTGCTACTGAACAAGCAATCGCTGATTTGAGTGACGAAGAAACTGTAAGTATTTCTTCACATGTTCAAATGTAGTGCTTCATAGATGAAAATATTGATTGTAAAGGATGTGTACAGGAGGATGTCGTCATGGAGATGGAGAATTCTGGAACTCAATCATCCTCTGGGAATGGGAATGGAGGTAATTCCCAAGATTCGGAGCCGGATGGAAGTGATGTTCCTCTTGTCGTTGATGTGGACACTTCCAACCCCTTGGACACTTTGGAGACTCCTCAAGTAAGTATATATCCTGTATATTCTTCATAGAAGTATAAAAGTGCTGACTTGTGAATTAATGAATGAGAACCCATGTGAATATATGAAAACTTAGTCGAATTTCGTCATCAGAAAATTCAGAACCCATCTTTTTAGCAAAAACGCTGTAGAATCTTCGTCTGGAGTCGGATTTTGATGATCTGCATGTACAAATTCAAGACCGGAAAATTTCCAACCTTTGTAAAAGAAGATTTTTAAGTTTTGAGCACGTTCAGAGCCTGAAAAAGGCGAAATAGTAAACTTCTAGGAGACTTCCAGAACTTTTTCAGATTGCGCATTGCTTGATATTTTGACCACATCTACTCGGTCGTTCATCGGATTGTCATGAAATTTTGAAATGTCATAGAGGACATCCATAAGAAGAGAATGGCATATGACCAATCCTCAAATTACTTGTATATTTCTCCCAGTTCGTCTCTTAGTACAGGGAAGAGTTCAGTTTCTTCAGACGGACTCATCGTAAAACGTGTTTTCATGACTCTCATGTTCTTTGCTCGTGCCTTGAATGTAGTATGATGAACTTTGATGATATTTCCTTGCTGGTATACTGTGTTTCATAATATCCTTTGGCTTCGTGACTCTAACCTCATGTAATCTTCGTATTAGGTGCTAAATACCGAAGTTGAGGATACTGGAGCCAATGATGATAACTCTAACCCTTCCGAAGTTATTGATGAAGAGACATCCATCCCTGCACTTTGAGGCCATGAGAAGGTCGCTGCTGATGTTATGGAAAACCAGATGGTTGTTGCCTCAGTGATAGAAGAAACCGAGACAGCAGCGGAGAATACCAAAGGAACTGTCGCTTTGGTCGTGGAAGCCGCTCCAGTGACTGAGAACCGTATAATAGTGTATGAATATCCAACTGCAGGGGTTGATTTCGATCCTCTCTTTAACACTTCACTCCCGTATCATGAACTGTTCGGTGGATTCAGCATTCCCATTGGGTATGCACGCTTGTACGAGACGATATGGAAGAAGTTTGGCCACATGATCGTCGACAGGAACCCTGGGCGTGTTTATTATTTAACCATGCAAGTAGGCATTATATTGCGTGTCGTGAGTGATATGCATACGATACCCATAAATACCGTGACTCCAGATATACTCTTTGATTGGGAGTTTAACTTGGAGAATTCAGAAAGACTTGGCCTCAACGTGAAATGGCTTCGTAAGCAAATAAACGTTATCAAGGATTCATGTGAGAAGAACATACCCTTTCCCAATGATGCTGTGAAGGAGAAGGAAGACAAGATTTCCAAGCTGACCGAGGAGTTGAACAAGGAGAGGGAGGCTTTGCAAATCTTGAAAGATTTTGATGAGCGAAAGCCTTTTCTTGCTGATCTCTTGTAACTTCTGAACTTCTGAGAGATGTGAGGTTTATACTTGGGTTTTGATATTTAGATGGTTTTGGATTGACTGATGGTTAAGGATTTTCTTGTAGATTTGATAGAGATTTTCTTTTACGAAATATGAACTGAATTTTGATAAATTGCTGAATTCAAATACTGATTGAAAGTATTTCAAATGTTTTGGAGGAATTGAAATACAAATGAAAGAAAAATCCTAAATGTTAAATCCAAACGCCATGAATGCTTCGAACGCCCAATACCTTAAATGTCCAATAATTTCAGATAAACGCCTTGAGCCAATTTTCGTGAATTACTGGTAGGGTCCTGCCATCTGTGTTGATCAATTTGTAGTATCCTTCGTCCACGGACTTAGCGATCATGAATGGTCCTTCCCAATTGGATTTCCTTGTAGAATGAAGACCGCGCTTAACTTCTTTGGGAACCAGGTCTCCTTCGTGAAATTGTTAGGCTTGGTCGATCGTTCCTTGAATATATTTCGTTGATTCGGAATTCCCTGTTTGACGGAATTCCACGATTGTGGCACATATGGATACTCGCGCGGAAGAGAGTATCCAACATAGTGTTGATCATGCTTAGCCAGGTCTTCAGCAATAAACCTCTCGATGGAGTGACCGATTTGAAGAAGTTCTGAACCTTACCATTGAGTGTAATATTGTTGAGGTGAAGTTTCCCACTCATAGCTTTTGATGACTGCTAAATTGTTCATGGGGAGAAGTCCCTGGACCATAGTAGCGTATTTGAACATTGGTAATATTGGAGCATGAGGAGGAATAAGACTTGCCTGATCTTGAAACCTTCTGACAAAGGTGTGCGTATTTTCTCCAAGTTCATGCGTAAATCCCATCAGAGTTTTTACTTCTTCCAGATGCTCGAACGGTGGTGCATACTCTGCTTCGTCCTCCGACTCGGAATCCTTGTCGGAATCCTTGTCGATGATAGAATGTGTTGAAGGCATCGTTATCCTTCCGACATGAATCCAAGTTCTTTCAAGGACCATGTCGTATCCAGGGTCTTCCCGGATTATGAAAAACTTGGCCTCAGTGCAGATCAATCTTTCCGTAACTTTGAGACTGATGAAGCCGTATGTGTCTCTGGAGATTCCTTCGTGGTCCCTGATTACCGTGGGTGGCTTCCTGTCGAGTAATACCGGCAGCTCTGAGAATTTTCAAAGGGATGATGTTGACAGCGGTACAAACATCGACGAACACCCTTATGAACTCATTTCCTTTAATGTGCACTGTGGTGAGCAGTCCCCAGTCATACATTTCTTTGTCGGTGGATGAAGGTTCGGTGTGGTCTCTTGGATCAGTAGACGTTTTCCGGACAGGATGTGGTTCAGTGCAGCAAACATGTCTTTCCTTTGAGTTTTCGAAAGATACAACAACTCGCAGACATGTTCGATCAGAGATTGGACCGCTTCCTTGACAGGAGGTTCAGAGATGGTAAAAGTTCTGACTGGGAGGGGGTTTTTGTGCACTCCCTCAGTCCCCAGGTTGAGCTCTCCTGATTCGACCTTTTCTTTGAATATGCGCTTCAAAATTTTGCAATCACTTGTGGGATG
This sequence comes from Papaver somniferum, assembly GCF_003573695.1. Taxonomy (NCBI): domain Eukaryota; kingdom Viridiplantae; phylum Streptophyta; class Magnoliopsida; order Ranunculales; family Papaveraceae; genus Papaver; species Papaver somniferum. The sequence goes on along the minus strand of NC_039360.1, from coordinate 103,974,883 downwards.
GATGACGTATCTATGGAAGCGGCAATACCGAGGATTTTCCATGACCTCTTCAGTTGGTTCCTTCTTGACATAAGGTAATTTGATTGCACCATCTTGGATCCAGGCATCGAGTAATTCATTAACTTCTTCCATTGAACAGGGAAAATCAGGTGCTTCTGGATCTTCCGTATGCTGAGAAGGGATTTTCGAATTCTCCTTCTTGTGTTCCTTTGAAGGGGTGGAGGAAGTCTGCTTGTGTCGTGGTTCTGCTTTTCGCTTACTCCATTCCGCGGAAACATTTGTTGAAGGTTGCAGGTTGTACTACTTGTTGATCAAACGCCTGCTTCCTCGAGTGTCTTTTGAATCCTCAGTCTTTGTAGACTTTTCTCTTTACAAAAGAGAGGGTGCAGTGGTTGCCGACCTCTTCGCAGCTTCGTGAAGCTCTGAGAAAGTATGAAATCGAAGGTTCTCCAGTAAGACCCTGTAGACCGGGAGCATGCCATTGATGCACAAGTCCACCAGTTGTTGCTCCGTGACGCTTGGGTCATGAAAATCCAGGGCTTGGACTCTGAACCTTTTCACATAATCATTGGGATTTTCATTGACCCTCTGAAACATTCTTCCAAGGTCGGAGAGGGTGACTTGTTCTGACACGAAGAAGTATTTCCTGTAGAATGCGTTAACCATTTCTCCCAAATTGTTGATAGTCCCTGGCGCGATGTTGTTATACCAGGTGTATGCTCTGCCTTTCATAGATTTTGAGAATTCCTTGAGACGAACGACATGATTATATTCATGTTCTCCCAGGGTTTCGAGAAAACGAGAGACATGTTCCCGAGCATTGCCAGTTCGATCATATAAGGTAAAGGTTGGAGAAACGTAACCTTTGGGGAGGGGAATCCTCTGCGTAGCGGCATGATAAGGAGGTTGATTACGATGGACCTGCGATGTTTTATCTTTTCCACGGTTCTCCAAAAGGTGCTCCAGATCCTCGCGAGTGATGAAATTCGATGATCCCTTCGCTGAGTTGTCTGCAGCAGTTTTGTGGACTTCGTTGTCTTCTACTGTATGAATTGGAATTACTTCAGGTCCGTCGTCTGAGGATTTCTCCTTCTCCTTTCCCTTCTCTTGAGACTTCTCTGACATCTTGTCAGTAAGAGTTTTGAGATAATTACACATCTCTTTCTGTGTAGCATCCATGTCAGTGTGATTCTTTGCAAGAGTCTCCTGCGCTTTGATAAGATCAGCAATGGTAGGTGGTGGATCTCCTCTAACTTCTTCAGGGTGTCGTCCGGACAGTGGATGACCTTCAGCGTGAGGAGGAGTAATGTCACCACCATCAGTGTTGGAGTTTGGAATCGTCTCCGGGATATTCTGATTGTTGTTGCTTCTAGTGCTAGCACGGTTTGTGTTAGGATTCGTAAATGAACCTGACCTGAGATCAACCATCTTGTGAAATTGTGAGATTGTAACCGAGAGAATGATCTCCCACTGTGGTCGCCAATCTGTGGATGGGGAAAAATGATTTGTGTGGTTTTTAAGGAATTGAGGAGACGACCATACGAAGGAGACTCCTCGAACCGAGCGAAATTTTAAACCTCACACAGATGCACCGCTGCAAAGGGGGTGCTTTATATTCGAGAGATCAATCTGTAGTACTCCGGCCTAAATCAAGACAATGACCATTCCAGAGTAAATTCGGTCACAAGAGAGGATGGGATGATCTGTAGGAGGGAAGCTGAGAAATGCGTGGAATCAATGGTAATCGAAGATTGTGGGTGTGTGAATTCTGAATATGATAAGCTCTGAATGATTGAAATTGCTCAATTGAGAGTAGTTGCTCAATTGATGAGTTGATGATCTCGTGTTGTCAGTTTGACATGAGATTGATGATACTGATGATGCCGATTCAATCATGATTCAGATACTTATTTATATTGTTAAAATTGTAGACACCATGATCCCATGAAGCGTCACAGTTGATGGAATCAAGGAGTGGGGAAGTGGAGATCGTGTTTGAAACCAGTTGCTCAACGTGTGGAGACTTGGTCGATTTTCCACCCACTACCTCGTGAATTCCTTCAACTGATTACAAGACTTGCTCACATTCCATCGTGTGTTTTAACAGACGTGTCGTAGACCGCCAAACCAAAACCCTAAGTGATATCCCCCAAAGTGACACGATTGACGTCTCGTGGTTTGTTAGTCAATTGATGACTTCGTGGTTTGATGGGACGATGAGTCCATGTAGTTGCTGAGTTGAACATGATGTTCTGAAACTCATGAATTGAACATGTCATGAGATAGAGGTATAGTTCTTACGATGAAGTGAGAAAGTATTGCTCATTCGATGGATATTTGAATATTGATTGTTGAACCAATATTCCTTGGTCTGAGCAAATATTTATCATCTGAGCAAGTGTTGCTCATGTGATGAATTATTGAATATTTGATCGTCTGAGCAAGTGTTGATGGATTATTGGCAGCGTGACCAAACTATTAATTAAAATACTAGTCATTGAACCGAGCATAATTAATAAAATTAATGACTACGAGGCTGTCGTAAAATTATTAAGGTTGGAATATGGAATGATGATCTTTGGATTCAGAAACCCTAATTTGATCAATTAATGATCAATTCATGGTTCGTCAGAAGTTTAACCATAGGACGAAGGAGGGAGCGACTATATGGGAACGTGGATCAACCATGTAGTGTCCATATGCTCACGTGAGCAAATACGAAGAACTCCTGAAGAGTTGACGATTTGTTGGTGGAAGAATGATTAAATGCTGGCTTAATCATTTATTCAAAAATGCTCGTCTGAGCCTTAGGTGAGAAAACCTAATTAATTATGACGAGGTGAGGGACCGACCATGGAGTCATGAAACCGGCCCTGGGTTGTCACGTGACCACCTGAAGATCACTTCATGAAAATCCAAAGTGTTTGGAAGAGTTTTGGACCTAATACGAGCAATTGTGCAAATTAGGTCAAAACTGTGAAAATTGATGGGACCGGCTTCCGTGAGCCAAAGAGCCAATCTTGGTCGGTCAAGATAGCGTGCTCGTGTCCCCAAGGCATCCGCATCTTAGTCCTGAGAATTTTGATATTTTCTGGCGTGCAATTGAGCATACATTCGAGAAAATATGCCAAAATTAGGGTTTCGACGAAACTGAGGAAAACACCATGAGATGATGAAAAATAATTATAAAATAAGGAATGAGGAGGCGTGGGACCGCCGTGGTCAAGGCATGGTCGGCCGGTCGTGACCACGTGATAGACGCATTTATGTGTCTAATGTGTCCTCAATGTTCCGTATTGTTAGTACTCGATTTCGTACTTATTATGGTGTTTTATGTGTTTGTAGGGGAAATAAACATTCTTGGAAAAATCGGCTCAAAAATTTACTCAGGGCACCCCCGGAGGACATTTGTTATACGGACCCTCACTTTGGATAAGGGGTAACCTAATTACTAAGGGGCACCCCATTTCTAGGCAGCTGCTAATCGCACCCCAGGACCGGATAGGGGGCAACCCTTCTTCTTCATTTCAAAATCATTTTTTGGCGGGAAGAAGAGTTCACTCCTGGCAGTTTTCTCGATCAGATTTTGGATGGGTTATAGGTATACTAAATCGCTGAAACTTCATGGGTGGATGTGATATATCCTAAAAGGCTTGGTATGGGCCTTTGGTTCGATCCAATTTGGCTGGATATTCCGCGAGAAGAAAACAGAGAAGCACGAGTTTTGCAGGAGTACATCCACGGTATTTTTATGAGTTGGCGTGTGCAGTTAGGGTGTTTGACTGTCTCTAAACATGTTTACATGTTCTTAGATGCCAGAGGACGCGTGATGGAGATAAAATGGGAAACTATATGAGCTGCAAATTCGTAAAGATATTTCCCGGATATTGTTTTTAATGGCGAGAAGATTTGGGAATTAAGGGGAAGATATTTAGTTCTAGCGTATATAAATGAGGAGTTGAGAAGTCAGCAAGGGGGATGAAGAGTTTGGGAGAGTTGCAGAGCATCAAAAAATCGAGATAATAAAGTGGCAGGAAACCACCATTTCTGTTGTTGTGAAAGAAAACGAAGAACATCGACCCACACTCATTGGACGCCTAAGGACGTCGTTTATGCTACAGTGGTAACGACCCACAGGCGAGGGTCGTAGTTCAGGAGACAGTCTTAGAGCAACAGTATCAGTGACACATACTGTGGGTCGTTCTGGTTTGTAACAAATATAATTGTTACAAACCCGGTTTTGAATTATTTCTCCCTTTTCATCATTTGTAAACACTCTTTGAGCAATAATAATGATTTTTGAGCGTGTTTCCAACAACATGATGAGCTAAACCCTATCACTGGGACAACGGAGGAAGCAACTTTTCATGATTGTGGTAAATGAATTAATTCTTTTATTGACTTTTTGCATAGATTTAATTGCTTTATGATTTCTATTAATTATTTGTTATTTTGTTATATGCCGCATGCTTAGTTTTAAATACTTTAGATGCTTCATGCTTTTAACTTACAAATAATATTTTACGAAATCTATTTTTGGCAAAGAACTAGAGTCACAACTTATTTTGTTTGAGCTATATTTTCTAGAGTTAATGACTGAACCATAATAATATGAAAAGTAGTGGAATCCGCGTCTTAGCATCTCTTCATCTTGTGACAAATTGTGTATATATATTTTCCTTATTTTCTTTATTAAGTCTTAAAACAAATTCTCAACAAATCTGAGTGAACGAATCATCATCTTACTACAACATCATTGAAAAATACCATCACCACGGTCCCGTGGTGCCTTTTCCTTAATTTTATAATATTTTGATGATTTTATGAAAAATTCATGAATTTTGAGAAATTTGATGAATTTAGGGAGTTTCCATGAATTGAAGGAGTTTTCATGAGTTCATGGAAGCAAAATATTAAAATAATAAAAACACGGGCGTGTGTGACCATGGAGGCATGGCCGGCCGGCTATGGATCGGTCCCATGAGTTTTTCATAATTTTTTAATATTTTTAGGTATTTTTGATGATTTGAGGGAATTTTTCCTAATTTGAGAGAAATACCATAAAATCAAGGAATTTGATGAATTCAAGGAAAAATAGGATAAATAATAACAAAATAATAAAGCAAAGGGTGTGTGGGACCGGCTAGTGGCCCGGTCCTATAAGTTTTCATAATTTTATTTTATTTTATTATTATATGATGATTTGTGCAAAAAATACCATGAAATCAATGAGTTTTTTCATGAAATTAGAGAAATAATAATAATAATAATAATAACATAATAAGGAACCGTGGGGTGTGGGGCTGGCTGGAACCAAGGCATGGCCGGTTGGCCAATGGTCACTCCCCACACTCCTTTCCTTAATTTTATATTATTTGTTATGGATTTATGGAAGTACCATGAAACCGAGGAGATTCCTCGAGACGAAGGAGATTTGATCAGATGAGAGAATTTTCATCAAATCATGGAAAATAATAAAAATGCATTAAAAATATAAAACTAGCGTGGAACTGACCAAGGCACAGTCGGTAGGTCGTGTGTCTGTGTTCCAAGCACCTTGGTCAAAATTTTTAATTATTTATTATTTTCTTCCCTATTTTGCATAGGTTCATCATTTCGTTGTATTTTGAAATACTCGTTCGTGCGGTGACTGTTAGTGTATCGTCGTTGAATACACTTTCACCATTTGAATTGGGGCTTACTTAGAGGTACCTCAGACGCCCGGTTGTTGATTATTTATTACTAATTGTGGAATTCAATGGAGAATAATTCACAAAACTGAGTAATAAGATGTTTATTATTAATTCATAGGATCAACTGAGGATTCGAATACGAATTCAGAATAATAAAGTGAGCATTACTATTCCATGGGATCGTATATTCGACCATAGAATCAGAGTAATTAAGATTTATATATTACCATTTATGATACCAGTTGTGGATTCAATCATGAAATCGGAGTAATGAGATAATATAGTTATTGTTATTCTATGAGATCAAGTCGTGGATTCGATCATAGAATCAAAACAATTGTTTATTTCCATTTCGTGGGACCAGTCGCAGATTCGACCATGGAATAGGAGCAATTTTTATTGCCATTCCATGGGACAAGTCGTGGTTTCGACCATGGAATAAGATCAATTGTTATTGCCATTCCATGGGACCAGTCGTGGATTCGACCATGGAATAGGAGCAATTGTAATTAGGAATAATTAACTTTGTGGCTCTATACTAGCATAGCAAGATGTCTAGGAGCATTAATTATCCCGATATGAGCTTGTTGGTAAGTCATATCCTTTATATAGTCAAGGTAAACCCGTTGTTTGTTCCTGAAGACGTTATCGCTCTATACTAGCAGAGCAAGCTGTCTAGAAGCCGTCCATCTCGTGATACTATATAGAAATAATCACTGAAAGTATTCAGTATTCATGAGATATGCCGTTGTCCAGTCGTGAGACTACATATCTACATGTACTCTGAGAGAAAGTACTCTCCGTTGAGAATTCGATGAGAGACCCGTGTCTCGATACTCACGTCTGATTGGTGGATCAGAGCCTCGTATAATTATGAGTTTACGATTTTAGCCCTTGTCGAAAATCCACCATCTACAACGTGCACAAGGCAAGTGAAGTTAAGTATCACTTATATACTTCTGGATTCATTCAAAATTATGCCGTATGGACTAAGCACGAAGAAGGAGATGAGTCATCATGGTGGACACTTCTGGATGGTAATGGCAGCGACGGTCCGCACTCTGATGAACGAGCACATGCTGCAGAGACTATAGAAATGGTTAATGCTTTATTAGGAGAAAAATTTTCAAAGGAATTTCAGAAGATGCAACGGATACTCAATGATGCTGGGAAACCCCTATACGAAGGATGTAAGGATTTTACAAAGATATCTGCAATGTGTGAACTGTTTAACTTGAAGAGCAAGCACGGAGCTTCCGACAAGTTCTTTAATGAACTTATACCACTGTTACAATCCATGCCCCCTCCAGGAAATGAGATGATGAAAAGTACATATGAAGCTAAGAAGGTGATGAGAGATTTGGGTTCAGGTTACGAAAAGATACATGTATGCATCAATGATTGCATTCTCTATAGGAAGAAATACAAGGATGACATCAAGTGTCCCACATGTGGGGAATCAAGATGGAAAGTTGACGACACCACCAAAGAGGTGCATGAAAAAATTCCGGAAAAAGTCTTGTGGTATTTCCCAATTATCCCAAGACTGAAACGGTTGTTTCAATCAAAGAGAATTGTCGAATATTTATTGTGGCACGAAACCAGAAAGAAAGAATAGGGTATTTTACGGCATCCGGCGGACTCACCAGCATGGAAAAATATAGATGAAAGATATCCCGTAATTCGTGATGATCCTCGAAATCCTCGGTTAGACATTTCGGCTGACGAGGTTGACGTAAACAAAGGAATGCAAAAATAGCACATTGTGTGGCCAATTCTGACAGTGATTTACAACCTTCCGCCAGAGTTGTGTATGTAGAGAAAGTTCACCATGCTGTCATTAATTATCGATGGGTGGCCTTGTAAGGACATTGATGTTATGTTACAACCGTTTGTCGAGGATTTCAAGGAATTGTTTGAGGGAGTCCAATGTTTTGATGCGCTGAAACAGGAGATGTCTACTCTACGTGCGGTTGTTTTATGGACAATAAATTATTACCCTGCTCTCGGTACACTGTGTGGTTTCCCCTACCAGGGAAGAGACGCCTGTAATGTGTGTGGGAGAAATACTTACTATGTTAGGATAAAACATTGTAGAAAAGAGGCTTATACCGGGCATGAAGATACCTACCATACGATCATCCATTCAGACGTCAGAAGGGGTTCAACGGAAAAGAAGAAACTGAAAAGGATCTGGAACTTATGACCCCGTCACAAATATACAATGAGGTAAATATTACAAAGAATAAATGGGGAAAGGGACGGAAGAACATTGTGGTGGAATTCGTGCAGGATAACCCTGGAAGAGGTGGAAAGATGAAGAGAATCGAAAAGACCATCGACCCAAAAAAGGGGAAGGGTAAGGGGAAGGAGAAGGAGACCGAAAGGCGCTACTGGAAAAAGTTCAATATATGGTTCCGGCTCCTCCCCTACTGGCGGTATCATGTTTTCCACCATTGCATAGATTTCATGCACGTCGAAAAGAATGTATGCGAGAGTATCGTTGGAACATTGTTTAACAATAAATTTAAGTCGAAAGACCACCTTGCTGCTTGAATGGACCTGAAGGAGATGGGTTTTAGAGACGAGTTGCAACCTCGGGAAAATGGCAAAGGGGGACATATACTAAAGGCAGCATGTCACTCATTAAGCCCGGAGGAAAAGGACAAGTTTTGTGCAACATTATCCGAGATAAAGGTTCCTCAAGGGTATTGTTCAAACTTTTCAATACTGGTGAATCGAAAAGATCGAAAGTTTATCGGACTAAAATCGCATGATTATCACATACTAATGCAACATTTTTTGCCCATTGGGATTAAATCAATTATGCCGCAGCCAACAAGATATGATATTATCAGGTTTTGTTTCTTTTTCAGGGCAATTTCTAGCAAAGATATCAAGGTGGCAGAGCTAGAAAAATTACAGTCAGATCTCGTTGTGACGTTGTGCTTTCTCGAGAAATACTTTCCTCCATCCTTTTTCGACATCATGGTTCATTTAAATGTGCATCTTACCAGGGAAGTGCAAATTTGTGGTCCTATATTCTTTCGATGGATGTATCCGTTTGAAAGGTGCATGAAGGTCATAAATGGGCATGTGCGAAACATAAACAGACCTGGAGGAATCATTGCTGAAGGGAACCTTGCGGAAGAGACAATTGAGGTTATCAGTGAGCATCAACAAAGCATGAATGATACAGTCGGAATTCCACCAGACAAACTCAACACATCTGACACTGGCGAAGATTCTTATTCTTTCAGGGGAAAACCAATCTCAAATCCTAAGTTTCCTCGTGTTGATAAGGATCTGTTTGATAAATCGCATTTCTATGTATTGTAGAATTCGTCTGAAGTTGCTCCTTACGTTGAGTAAGTATAACTAGATCTAACCAGATAACCTCATTTTTTATTTAGTTTTTCATTTTGTGTCCCAATTTCTGTAAAGATAATAACATTAATCATTGCACTGTCCAGCCGACACCAAAAGTTTTTGAAAGATAAATATCTTGGTATGAGTGATAGACAGCTAGATCAAAAACATCGTGAAGAGTTCGCCAAATGGTTACAAAAAGTTGTAAGAGTTTGCAGAAAATGTCACTCTTGTTATGTAACTTTTGCGTTGAGACGGAGGCTAATCCTTATAATGTATTTCAGGTTGACAGCGAGTGGGCAGACTCTAGGGAAACTTCAATCAGGACTTAATGTGGCTATCAATCCCACCGAATGCACAAGTAGAGACATACGAATCATATCACATCAACGGATACCTGTTTCACACAAAATCTCATGATGGTTCCGTTAACCAGAATAACGGGGTTTACGTAGAGGCAACTGACACGCACATTAGACAAGCGGGGATTACCCTTAATCTGGCGGATTATTATGGTGTTTTACAAGAGATATGGGTGCTAACATATCATTCGCTGAAAGTGCCACTTTTCAGGTGTAAATGGGTTACCAAAGCAGGGTCTCAAAAGACAAACTTTGCTACATTTTGGTTGAGCTTGATAAGTTGGGACTCCAGGATGATCCTTTCGTTGTAGCCTCCCAATCTAAGCAGGTATTTTATGTGCCAGACCAGGAAAATAAAAGAAATTCTATTGTGTTAGGTGCACCTACCCAAATCTGGAAATATGCTGGTGATGAAGTCGACGAGGAATTCAGTACGACAGTTATTTGTCGGAATGAGTATAAATTGCCAAAGGTAGATAAACTTGACCTGCAAAGGACATCCAAGGATGATTACTATCGGGACGACATTAAGGGTAGAACTGCAAGGAAACCACCAGCAACAGCACCAACAGCAGTCCCTTCTTCTCAAACGACTGCATCTGAGCAACCATTTCCAAGGACTAAGCGACAAGCCAGGTGATAGAATGTAGTTGTTTGGATTTTTCTGTTAACTAGAGAATGAATGTATGGATTGTTGAAAAAAAAATTGATTCTTAAATCATGGTGGGGTTTTGTATGCAGATGGGTTTTAGCAATGTTGGATGAGTTTGGATTTGGCTATACTGATTATTGAATTAATATTCTGTCATGCTAGGATTAGTAGTAATAGTACTAGGCTTGCACATAGATTTTTTTTTGTAATTGTGTCTAAAATAGTCTTTGAATTAATCTTACTCCAACAGCATTTTATAAACTGGAGTAATACCCACCATCTTAAACAACATTTTATATACCCTATTGATTCATTAATTCAGTCATTCCTACCCATCTCTACTTAACAATCATTGGAACTTTAGAATCATTCACCAATAACATTGCTTGTTTGTACATTTACAAAAACAAGAAGACAATAACAAAAACAAGTCCAATACTACAAACATTCCTTTAACATTTATCAGCTCAGCCTTTTCCCCATCCTTCCGTTCTTGACATTCTAAGAACTTGGGTATCCATGCATTGTAGAGAGCCTCAAATCTCCTTTTCTTACGCTCCTGAACAACCTCTTCTGCCTCTCTCTGACGAGTTTGATCTTGAATCCGATGATCAATTTCAGACTGTGCATCTTCTCTTAACTGCTGCAATTCCTCTATGCTCAAAGAAGGGAGAATTGACTTGGCTTGTGCAAATTCAGGTGTTACTGGTGGTGCATTTGGAAGATTTCCGATGGAATTGTTGAATTCTGGGCAGGATCAACCATACTCTCAATTTAGTTTGCTAAACCTAGACCTTTCCTCTTCTGTTAAAAATCTCTCTGAAAATGGTAATCTCTCTGCTAATTAACCCCTCAAATACCCCATTGTGCCAATTCAATTCCATTTATGGCGCTTAGTTAGCCGTCATGTCACTTTGTTAACTACGCCCATTCAAAGCCATCCGTGTCCCCTTCACTCTAATAACCATCATTACCCTATCAAGACCTATTTTCAACATCTGATTCCCATTAAGACTTTTACCCTCCTTGGAACTGCCATTAAGGGAGTATCTGGTGGGTCACCAAACTTTGATGTTTATCTTTGGGGTCTAATTAACACTTTATGTTTTATGCATACTAGGAGATGGCAGCACCAGTTGGGAGGCTTCATTGCAACCTGCTAAAAATGCTCTTCTTGCTAGAACAGTCCTTCATATAATAGCGTGTCCAAAAAAGGAAAATTTTGGCCATATTACGTTTCCAAAGTAATATTAACAATAATTAAAGCAAATACTAATTAACCACTAAACTCAAAATGGATATTAAGAGAAGTAATAAGGGAGAAGGGAGAATTTCTTATTCACTTAAGAAATTGGGATACAAAATACAATAGCCTAAGGGAGCTATTTATACAAGTCTTAAGGTGTTAGCTTGTATACACCACCTATTATTACATGTCACACTACATGTAGGATGTTATGTAGCAATAACACCTCTAGCTCGCAAACCATGCAATTCAACACCCACTAGCTTTAGGTGTTAATATCATCCAACAAAGTAGCTTACTATTTCTTAAGTAGCTTATACAAGTTGCTTATACAAGGTGCTTGGTGTAACAAGGTGCTTATGCAAGGTGCTTGGTGTAACTAATGGTGCTAAGTGGATAGCCACCATATACCATGCATATTATAACAGGCCACACTTTGATTTGTCGTGTTTATTAAAATGTTGAGTAGCTGAACCAGTTTAGTTTTTTCAAAACACCCTATAGACACGTCTAAAGATGGGCATCTTGGTGGATTGATACGTTACCTAACTTCTTTGAGGTCATGCGTTCGAATATTGCGTTCGAAAACTTTTGATTAATTTTTTCAGAAGGATGGGCTTGTTCAGAAGGATGACAGCGTCTTCTTCTAGAAGTTTTAAGGTAATTTGGCTTCCACATGCCACTTCAAGCCCGTATCTGACGAAAATAGTTGAGGGCAGCTACGGTTCGGTACTGGGTTTCAACTTCGGGTCACGGGTAGCCCTCTTAGGGAATCCGCTTGCCAAATAGCTTCCAAGTGTTTGCTGTCGCCTCTTAACGGCCAATAAGTTGGGGTGGCGTTCAATAGGTCTTTGCATGCACATAGTAGGCATGTGCCTCCACGATATCTCAACTAATTGATCTCGAGGATTAAAAAAGGATGGGTGAGATGTGTTAATTGTTGGTCTTCTCGTCCATAAGGCCTGTTTGGAAGAAATCAGTTTTAATTTCCAATTCTGTAACTCTGTAACTTCCGCATTCCATCTCCGCAAAATCCCTTCAGTGTTCCAATTGTCGAAGCTATGTCTAAGCGAGGTTATAATGCATATTTAAATCTGAATGATCTCCCATCCATGTCTACAAATCAGGAATCATGGGTAGACCAGAGGAAAATAAGGCTAAGATGAATATGCGAGAAAACCAGGTATTGATTTTTGATAATCATGGAAAATTTGTTGGGTTCAAGGTGTTGAAAGTGAATTTCATAGTTGTAATTGGATTTATTAGTAACTGTGATGGTGTTATTGATTGGGATTCCCCAATCTCTCCTATTTGACAGGTAGTAGAGATAAGCAATAACAGCAGTGAGGAACCAAAGCTAAACATGCAAGTTGGTAGTGGAGGTGTTGGAGAAGTCAAAGAGGATAGGGTTGTTATGCATGATAGTGCCAGTGCTTATGCGTTGGATCCTCAACTTCCTCAACTCCAAGGGGCTGATGAAGGGTGGGTGGTGTATGTCGTTCATCATGACAAAAGCCAGTTTGTGATTAATGAAGGTGTGGTGCTTGTAGGGCAGCAGCAGGTGGTTTGTGGTGGTGCTAGACAGGGGTTCTATTCTGCACCAGTTCCAGTTGCATGCAAAGCTAAGATTCGGGAGAATGACACTCATGGTCTCCCCAATGATGTGGTAGTCTTCCCCAATATCTTCATGCTGGCACCAGTGATGCGACAGTTGACAGAGGATTCTTATGATATTGCAATCTTCGGACCAGGGGAGATAACTGATTCTAATGAGATTCCTGAGGATGTAGTAGTGCCTATGCCTCCTCCTAGGGGAAACTATTATGTGCCAAGGAGGAGGGATGCACCAGAAGGGAGTGGAGCTAACAAGAAGGTTGTTGGAAGTGGTGTGGGGACCTCTGGGGTTGCACCAGGAGCTTGACCAGTATTCAACCATCCCCTTCCAGATGGTAAAGTAAGTATTCATGTAAATGTTTATTGGGTGAATATTGCATATGTTTCTCATGGGTAAACAGTTAATGCTAGTGGTGCTGATTTTGGATTTGATTGTGTTGGTTTTAAAGACAATGATGTTCAATTGAATGTATATGTGGTTCTGGGTTATTGTATTATGCTTGGTTGAGTGCCTGTTGTGTTTAATTTTGGTTTTGAGCTTGATATGGTGACTATAGTAAATAGCAGGGGGAATTTGAAAGGGGGTTATCATGAAGGTTTGAAATTGTTTTATAGGGTTAATAGTTTTATTTGGGCATTCATATGAACTACTCCAACTGGTAGAATAACATATTAGTACAGGAATTCTTGAGAGAGAAATGAAAAATCTTACCAGAAATACAGTGTGGTAGCTGAGAGGCAATTTTGACAGCACACATAGTCCAGGAGTAGGATCTTTTAGAAACCAAATTGCAGACTCCCAAGTTATTTATAGCATTCCAATTCAACGGATTACCAAAGAAATTTTGATTATAGGTGTTTAGAAGATTTGCAGAAATAGTTTTGGAGAACCCAATAACTTTCAGAACATGGAAGTCATAATCTATTCCAGAGAAAGCTAGGGAATTAGTCTTGAGGGTGTTGGGTGTACTTTTTGGCCACACTTTCAATTTGGCGTGTTCATTTAAATTTTGAGTAGTTCAAACAATCTAGTATTTTCAAAACACTAATCATAAACATCTAAAGATGGGCAGCTTGGTGGATGGGTACGTTATCTAACTACTTCGAGGTCAAGCGTTCGAATATGGGAGAATGCTTTTTTATTAATTTTTTCAAAATGAACTTTTTGAAAGTTCAAAGAAGAACTCTACCAGTACTAATGCTTGGACTTGGTTTTGTTGTTGTTTCTTGTTTGCTGCTGAATCCATTAAAATATTTTGGTGCTTAAGTGTTTTAATGGATTCAATAGCAAACAAGAAGACAACAACAAAAACAAGTCCAATACTACAAACATTCCTTTAACATTCATTAGCTCATTGAGCATTATATCAAGTTTTTTCAATTCATGAGTCCTGGTAGTGTTCTTCCCCTCCTTCATGAGTCCTGTTCTTCAATTCTTCTCTGTCTGGTCTGAGTTCATTAACAATTACATTCTATACATCATCTAGTCTTTTTATACAGAAATTCACAGTAATAAATAATAATCCATTCTATCACAATACCATAAACTTCAACAAAGAGCATAACATTCTCGAAAGCTCTTAGAAAAAATAACAGTGATAGTACCAACATTACTTCTATACATTCCCAAAATTCCATCAATCCTTACAAGAGTTCACAATTCATTCAAACTAAACATCATAATACCCAACACTTAAATTCCAAGTACAACCAGAAAAGTACCATTCACCAAACTTCTTTCCACACAGTGACCCTAACTGTAACCCAAAAAACATTCAAAACTACCAACCATGCCTCCTTTAGTATCAAAGACAACATTAGAACACAAACTTACCAAACTGAAATTAAAGCCGACCGAGCATTGGGGAGAAGCAAAAATAAACTTACTAATATCATCAGCATCAGATTCAAGAAGACTGGAAGACGGGGAAATCACCAGAAAATCCCTTTCATAAGAAATTTGTTAACTTTTTTCAGGCTTTATACTCATCCTAAAAACTTGGCTCATTCTGGTAACACTGTGGCTCTCACCACAAATCATCATGTCCTCCATCGCCACCCCGCTCGCTATCCTTGTTGTCTGATGGAGCAGGAGAAGTTCCACTGGAATCCGAATCACCATTCCCGTCTTCATCATCATCTGCATAATAATCTCTCACACTTACACTCAAGCGTATCGGCTCACCCTCATTCATGGTTCGCGAGAAGATTTTGGGATTGGCAAGCTCATAAGCAAATCGCCTCTTCAGATGATCATCATCATAAACAATTTCTCCATCCCCATTTCCTTCACTACTTCCATCAACATCATCGGACTCTATGTCACCATCATCTTCACCATCTTCCTCAAACCCATCAGATGACTCAGAATCATCTTCAGTCATGCTTCCATACTTGGGTGCTTTGGCATCTCTGGCATCTCTCTCTGCTTTCCTTTCCCCCCACTCCTCATCTTTACTCTCTCACCTTTCATAATACTTTGGCATCCATACACCATATACCCTCTCAAGCCTTCTCTCCTCTTATTCCTTTTTTCGAGCAGCTTGCTCTTCTTCCCTCTGTCGGATCTGCAACTTCCTATCAATCTCAGATTGAACATTGCTTTGCAACTTCTGCAATACCTCTAATTTCATCGAAGAAAAAAGTGATTTGGCTAACTCATATTCTTGTGAATCTGGAGATGCAACAGTTGATGTTCGTGAAGACTCGCCTGGAAATCTACTACCCTCTGTACTTGGAGAAGATTCTCCGGCCATTTCTTATTTCCACGAAACCTTTCCTATTCTGGTGAAAATGCTATAATTTTTTACCTTGAAATTGCTAATGATCCTCACAAACCACATTTTGAAGCCACCACCATACCTATTCATTCCCATTTAAGACGCTTGGTTAAGAGTCATGTCGCTTTGTTTACCACGCCTCTTCAAAGCCATGCGTCTGATTTCACCCTTTCAAACCATAATTACACTACCAAGACCTATTTTCAACACCTAATCTTCATTAAAACCATAATTACACTACCAAACTTTGAATTTTATCTTTGGGGTCTAATTAACATTTTATGTTGCATGCAGATTAGGAAATGGCAGCATCAGTTGGGAGGCACCATTGCAGTCTGGCCACACTTTCAATTTGGCGTGTTTATTTAAATGTTTAGTAGTTCAACTAGTGTAAAATTTTCAAAACACTAATCATAAACATCTAAAGATGGGCAGTTTGGTGGATTGGTACGTTATCTAACTTCTTCGAGGTCATGCGTTCGAATATGGGAGAAAGCTTTTTATTAATTTTTTCAAAACGAACTTTTTAACCACGCTATAAAACCGGCGTGTCTATAAAACGCACACTATGGACACACATATACTAGCGTGTCGAAAGAAGAACTTTTTGGCCACACTTTCAGTTTGGCGTATTTATTTAAATGTTGAGTAGTTCAACCAGTCTAGTATTTTCAAAACACTAATCATAAACATCTAAAGATGGGCATCTTGGTGGATTGGTACGTTATCTAACTTCTTCGAGGTCATGCGTTCGAATATGGGCGAAAGCTTTTTATTAATTTTTTCAAAACGAACTTTTTAGCCACGCTATAAAACCGGCGTGTCTATAGAATGCACACTATGGACACACATATACTAGCGTGTCCAAAGAAGAAATTTTTGGCCACGCTTTCAGTTTGGCGTGTCTATATGGCCTACACTATGGACACGCATATACTGGCGTGTCTTTAAATCGTACACTATGGACACGCATATACTGGCGTGTCCAAAGAAGAACTTTTTGGCCACACTTTGAATTTGGCGTGTCAATCAATCGTACACTATTGACACGCATATACTGGCGTGTCTAATGAACCAACTTTAAAACCACACCTTAAATGGCGTGACTAACCTTTTGGACACGCCACAACTACCTAATGTGGCCATAGACTAGTCTATAAACACGCCCAATACCTAATGTGGCCATAGACTGGTCTATAAACACGCCCAATCAAAAATTTGAAGTTAACGTGACTAAACAGTTGAAATTTTGACACGCTACTAGCCATGGCGTGGCTGAAAGCACTTATATGAACACACCCATTGAACATGGCGTGTCTATAGGGTAGAAGTATACCCTATAGACACGCCAAAACCAAAAAGGCGTGACATGGAAATTTATATTTGGCGTGTCTAAAGGTCATTTTTGTACTAGTGAGAACATGCGTTCTCTTTAGGACTAAATCTAATATATTTTCTTAATGGTTCTCACTAACTTTTTCTACCAATCTTTTAAAGAAAGACAATATTTCTTTGGATCATATTCCAAACAGTAAAGGATAAATTGTTTGGTAACAAAACTCACTTTATAATCACAATACCGAAATATATGATATAAGCTCAGTTAAGGATCTTATATTTTTAAGACCTGTTACCAGATCCGAAGCTCCTTGATTACAAGATCAAACAAGATAATGATTACCGAAATAATCAGTCTTGATTACAAGTTTTATGATGAAATCACAAACTACTTGTTGATCTAAAAAGGGTTATGTTTATTGAAAATAAACAACCTCTTAATCCCGGAAAATCAAGTCACGAAAAGTTATACCAAGATCAAAACACAAGAACAAAAGTCTTCGAATCTTCAAAGTCTTCAATCTTCGATTTAATCTTCAAAGTAACAACCTGCAAAAACAAACTTGATTCCTTATTGATTAGTCGCACAGAACGGAGTCTGTTAACAATGTCAAATCAATGAATCTATCTTAAGGATCTAGAAAAACTTAGATCCGTAGAAACGTTAAATCTTTGATCTAGTTTGGGTGAGCTTTATATCAGAAGAGAAGGTTCTCAAGAATAAACAAACTAGGTGCAATCAAAGATTCAACATCCGTTAGTCAATCAAATCAATAATCGAAAATTAAAATAACAATACAATCATCTAGTTTCCCATCAACGGTACTAATAGAGCTTCTCAATCCCAAAGAAGTCTTTGAACTGAGCGGCCGTAAGAGATTTCGCATAATTAGGTTATTTTCCTCTCCGAGTAGGCGGCTCCACCAGTAACAACACAACTAGGTAGTTTTGCTGGCTCTGAGGATTAGTTTTCTCGAAATGAAAACTTTGATATTTATAGACTAAGGAAGTTCGGACACCAAGGAATTTCCAAAACCGAGTATGCAATATATTTCCAAATTCGGTTTCTATAATTCCTGGAAATGCTTTGTCCAAATGTTGACCGAAATCTCACTAGAAAATCTCCAATTGGTAAATGCACATTACTAATTTTTATTTTCCAAATATAAAATTAAAAACCTTAATTAAAAGATTCTCAATTTATTTTTCGATCTGGGATTTTTCCTTTATCTATTAAGGAATATCTTTGAACAATAAAAGATAAGCGTTACTGCACATGTTCAAAGTATGTCGACATCTTTACTTTGTAAGTCCTCTTTCATACTTACAATCTTGGAATTGATTTGCCATACTTCCAAAGAAGTTTAGAATTGGTTCATTTGTCTTCCAAGAACTATGTGATTGATTATCCTATCAAATCGTCAATCATAGGTTTAACGGTTCTACCAAAACAAGTTTCGGTTCTACCTTCCATGTGCGTACTAGAATTAGTCACGCTAGTTACCAAAACTTGGCTGACTAGGTACTAGGATAGGTTCCCATATATATACGGTATCTAACTTGTATTTGTTGCACATGTCCATAGGATCGGTTCCCAATATTAGAGCATAGCTCGGTCGACCTCGCATGCGTTGCTATCTCAAGCATGTTTGTCAATGTTAGTGATCAAAACTATGAGTCTTGATTTCTAGCCTACATAACTAAGTCTCGGACTAGGATATAAAAGTATAGTTGAGCTCAAGGACTTCATGGCGATTCATCATACAACGACGAAGATCTATACAAGGAACCGTGGAAATTCATCAACAAAAAGGTATGTGGAGACTTAAACTTATCTATCGCTTAAAAGTCTATCTATTCTATCTCTTACTTATTACGAGACAAAAGTCGTATGTTATATAGACTAGATCATACACATTTGTCATTTCAAGCTGAGCATTCATTGCTTATCTTTTATCTCGAAATCGAGTGTTGGTAAAGCGTTTCGCTTTGATCAAGTTTATCTTCACCTAGTGATGAAAGTCATGAAAAGTTTCAATCACTTTGAGAATTGCTCTGACGTGAATCGGTCTGTGAATAACGGCTACATAACGTCCTCTGAGAATGTCTCAATGATTGAAATGAGAGTTTAGATTACATAATCATGTATTCCTTGAACCGAAGTTTTCGAACTTTGTTGATCAAGAGAAATCAGGAGGATTGTGGAATTGGCTTGCCAAGTCCGCGAACCCAGTCCGCAGACTCAGTACGCGAACTGTCGGAAGTTCTCGACCGAGAATTTCTGCTGGATTTTCCAAAACTCGTTTGTGTGCTAAGTTCGCGAACCCAGTCCACGAACTGGCGGAAGTTCTCTTTCCAAGAATTTCTGCTAAGTTTGGAAAATTCAACCGATTAACTTAAGTCCGCGAACTTGTTTGTGAACTTAAGAGGTTATGATCTAAAGATGTGCTCTGAACATGAAACTTAAATTACTAAGGAATGCTTTATGCAAACCGTGGCTATAAAGTTCATGAGACGATTCAATCGAATTGAATCATCTTTGTTTCAATTGTGTCTTGTGTAGTTACATAAGATCTCATAGAAATTGAACAACTCTTTAACTAGTTCATTTGAGTCAACTGAACTAGTTATGGTGAAGAAAAACAAGGTTAATATGAAATGCTCATATGGCTAACCTTTTGGGTTACTATGTTGAACCAACATACACGTACACTTTTGGGCACGGTTTTCACAAACCCAGTAAACGTATATCTCAAGTGTGTGTGACAAGAAAAGTTTTTGATCTAACGGTTGATAAATATTAGCTTGAATCTAAATCAGGTTTTCATCTAACGGTGAATAAGGATTGCTTTGTAACTAAGGAAAAACCCTGATTTGAAGGCTATATCAAGGAGACATCTAGATTTGAGCAAAACTAATCCCCACACTTCTGTGTGATACTAGTGCGCTCGCTAGGGTCGATTCTCCTTTAACCTTTGGTTTTCTTCTCTAAAATCGTGTTAACGACTTAAAGACTTCATTGGGATTGTGAAGCCAGAACGATAATACTTTTATCGTAGTTGTGTGATCTGATCTTGCATATTCTATCGTACGAGTACAATCGATTGATTGGCTTGACATCGTGAGAGTTCTCCGATAGGAAATATAAAGAAGTCACAAATATCTTCGTCTCACTATTTGTGATTCCTCGACAAACCGCCTGTGTAGTTAGGAAGGATTGTAGAGAGGTGATTGATTAATCTAGGTTGTTCTTCGGGAATATAAGACTGGATTATCAATTGGTTCCTGTTCACCTTGATTTTATATCTTAAGACGGAACTACACCAAGGGTTTATCTGTGGGAGACAGATTTATCCTTTGATAGACTTTTCTGTGTGAGACAGATCTGTTTATTATCAAGTCTGTAAGTTTGGGTTGCAGCTCTTGGTTGTGGGTGAGATCAGCTAACGGAATCAAGTGCGCAGTATCCTGCTGAGATCAGATGCGTGGGAGTACAACTGTACCTTGGATCGGTGGGAGACTGATTGGGGTTCAACTTTAGTCCAGTCCGAAGTTAGCTTGGAGTAGGCTAGTGTCTGTAGCGGCTTAATACAGTGTGTATTCAATCTGGACTAGGTCCCGGGGTTTTTCTGCATTTGCAGTTTCCTCGTTATCAAAATTCTGGTGTCTTTGTTATATAATTGGAATAATACAGGTTGTGCGTTCGTGATCATCAATTGGAAATCCAACCTTTGGTTGTTGATTGATATTGATTGATCCTTGAACATTGGTCTTTGGTATCGTCCAAGTTATTCCTTGTATTTGATAAAGACTCGCTATTGTTTTTAGCTTGAGTAAAAATCAAATCAAGAGAGAGATATTAACTCCTTGAGATACTTTTATCTAGATTGAGTCTGACTGTCTAGTTGATTCTCTAGAAAAGTATTTCGGAGTTAGTCCATACAGATTGCTAAGCGAAATATTGGGTGGTGTTGTTAGACTCCCGCTTTTTCAATTGGTATCGGAGCAGGAAAACACGTTAAAGACCTTATAAGTATGTGTTTGTAGCGATCTGATTATGGACGAATATATCTCTAATAATGTACCAGTTCAGAAATTACCAGATGATTCTAAAAGCTTGGATTCACCTGAGAGAACTGTCACATCTAAGTCAATATCTAAACATTCTCTTGATGTAAAAACTTTTGATTGGGAAATTCTCCTAGAAGAACTTTCTGATGAAGGTGATTCAGGTATTGATAGAGATGTTGATGAGGAAGTCTCAGAGTATGTTAAGTTTTTGGATTCATGGAAAATGAAGAAGATTACAACTTCTCATGTCTCACCTCTTCTGATTCCCCTCTGTCGAGAAAACAAGAAATTGAGAAGATTTTACGCAGGTGTTTATTTTTCAAATCGTTCTTCCGAATCGATCCTCAAGGATTCTGAGGAAAACCTACGTATGAAGTCACTTTAATGTGATAATCTTTATCAAAAGTACTTTTTGTTGGAAGAGAAACTTGAAGAATCTGAAGCAAGGTTTAACTCTCAACAAATTAGTTTTGATGACAGAGAAAGTGCTTGTCTCGCTCGAGAAAAATGCCTTGAGGCTGATTTAGCTGCTGCTCTTGATAAAATCAAGATGTTGGAAGATGACTTGAAAAAGTTCAATACTAGTTCAAGCAAATTAACCACTATGCTAGGAGCAAGTAAAAATCATCGTGATACACGAGGATTGGGATATAAGGGAATAGATGCTCCAAGTACTATCAAAGAGGTCAAATTTGTTAAGGCTAGTGATTCTTCTCAACAAAAGGTTTCCACTGATGGAAAAAGTGAAGTACCTTCTCCGGCAGTTAAGGTTCAAAAGAGCAAAGTTTATCAACCTCCAAAGTTAGCACACACGGATCGAGGTAAGAACATTCCTTATGTTTGCCACTATTGCAGAAATAAAGGTCACCTGGAAAGGAGATGTCGTTTCCGTATAAGGAATGAGAAACTTCATGATGTTCTTGTTTGGGCATCACAAGAAGTTTTGAAACCAAGATCATACATTAATACTGATCCTCTTAACGTTATAGGTTGTAATTGTCCAACCTTTAGGCAAAGGAATCAGTGCTATGATAGACCTAGATTTGCCTATAAACGTCGTACAAATCCTTTTCATAATCGTAATGGTTATCAAAAGGATAACTTCGTAAAGACGAAGACAAGATCCAATGCTCCCAATTGGATAAAGACTAACTTGCAAAACAATAGTCAATCCAATTCTATTCCAAGAATTCTAGAAGAGAATGATGGGAAGCAGGTTCCGACTGTTCCTAAACGCACTCAGAAGTGGATATCGAAGAAAGACAATGATGTTTGAGTGTGAAAAGGAATGATCTTCCAGAAAACTCCATGACTATGGAAAAGGAAGTATCCATGATGTTGGAACTTAACAAGTTTTTTGGAAAAATGGAATTGGATGTGAAAGGTTCTAAAAGTGATCTCTTTCATGATAATCCAAAGGTCACTTGTGGTGAGCAAGACTTTGTTCACCCCAACGCAACTTGATTGTGTTGGAAGTGCATCCTCACCAAGGAATGCCCTGCTTTGTATATGGTGAGGGAAGCACAAGAATTGGGGCACACAAATTATGTTCGGTAAGGCGGTAGAATTCGATTGGATTCATCTAAAAAGGTATGTCTATAAACTTGAGCAAGATTTGTACTTTTATTTGCTTAGAATACTTATAATAATCTTGCTTATCGTTCATTTCTACCTAACTTGATCTGTTTTTAAGGTTCTTAAATGTTTAGGTTTGAAAATAATAGTTCGGGATGTTTGGACTACATGGTACACATACCAAGTATGCATAACAGCATTCAAAAATCAAAATCCAGGGGTTTAAGTTCGCAAACCCGTATGCATACTTGACGTCGATATTCGGTAAACTTGTTTTGGCCGTAACTTCTTCGTCCGAACTCGGATTTACCTCATTCTTTTTGCATTATCTTCCTTATTGAATTTACTTCAAAATGGAGATGAGAATTGTTGAATTTGGATGAGTTAATATTGATCTTTGTCCTGTCTCTTGTTTTTTAGTGTTTGCTCCGTTTTGTTGCACTTGTTCTATTCTCTTGGACTTGGGCACTGGGATTCTTGGAGAAATCCTATTCTAAGCTATTTTTTGGCTGTTACAAGAGTGAGGTTAGTGAATCACAAAGAAGGAAGTTCGAGAATGGGTAGTAGTTCACATTTGTATATATTCTTGAGTGTTCACAATCATCTCATGTGAACCATGGTGCATAGTCGTGAATGACTTTGTATGTTCTTCTTTGTTAAGGAAATCTTTTTATACGCTTTTTGGTAACCACTATTGGTATAAATCCGTGCGAAAAAGATTGATTCTACCTTCTAAGAGCAAAGATTGTTATTGCAGTATTAATCTTTATGATTTTGTGATATTACAATTGTTTATGGGATATGTATTGTTTGCATCCGTGAACTTGAAGGTCCCATATGTTGTAAAAAGTAAAGTCGCTCATAAATTGGTATTCGTACTGATGAAAGGACGAATGGACTTTTGACAAATACAAAAGTTATACTTATGCAGTCATTTATTTGATGGAAAATAGGATGATATCTTTTGTTTGACAAGGATAAAGTCTATTATATCGTTATGATGGAAAATAGAATAGATCCTTGTATGTTATCCACGGTATTGATCTTCATTGATCCATCTTGTTATGTTTTACCGTGAAGGCTCCATTGTGTGTCTTATGTTGAGCACGATACAACTAAGTCGATTTTTCTTATTGGCTTGTTAGTTGTTCCATAAGATGTTATATGTCGAGCATTAGGAACTAAATTAATCAACCAGTTTGGTTATTTAGTTTGTACTCCATAATCTTTCTTTCTTATGTCGAGTACATGTATGGTTAAGGTTGTCATATTCTATGATGAACTTAGTCGGGGTTCCATAAGTTCCCTTATGTTGAGCCCAAAATAATTAAATTGATTAATTTGGTGATTAGTTTGGTTGTTTGTATTCCAATTAGATTAATTATAGGTTCTCTTGTAATTAATCTAGTTGAGTGAATTCTTGTGTTGAGTATATGAACGGCTATAATAATCATATTCTATTGGTTTATGTAGTCGTATGTTCCTTAAGGTTTTCCTTATGTTGAGTATGTGAACGATTAAGTTAGTCATCTCCGTATGATTACCTTAGTCGTAGCTCCGTAAGTTTACTTATGTTGAGCACTTTCAATTAAATTGATCACTTTTGTGGTTTGATTTAGTTGCATTTTAAATTGAATTAATCATGGGTTTACTTGTGATTAATTTGGTTGAGCTTTGGATATAGAAAATCATTCCTATGGTTTTTGGTGTCCAATTAAAAAATCCTTCTTTTCTTTCGAAATTAAGGTCGCTCTTGTTGTTCTTTCGGGAATGACATCAAATGGGGGAGAGTTCTTTTGAACTTGTGCTTAATGGTAATATCTTGCGGGGTGTGCGGATGTGGAATTTTATAGGGGTTATCTTGTATCTTAAAAGTCCTTGATGAATGCATTTAGCTTTGGCTTTATGATTGCATCTAAATTAAGTTGGTATGTATTTTTGTTTTAGTCTATGAAATATCTCTTGTGGAAATTTCATTATGATCCCGTTCTTGTACCTTTGCCAATTTTATTGACAAAAAGGGGGAGAAATAATGTAGTTCACACTACAAATACATATGGTTTTCGGATCATTGTGTAAAGGGGAGGGGTTTCCATGATCGAGATGGAGTATTGACTAAGGGGGAGTGACACATATCACCGTAGTATTATTGTTAAAGTCGTGATACAATTGGACTTTGATATTACATAATAATACTATGACACTGTATAATAATGATAGAGAATCTCGATTTCTCTCATTGTTATATCTACGGATCTTCAATACGGTGATGCTAAACTTACAACCTTTGGGATCATTGGAGTACTTGGAAGGACGAATATTTCAGGGAACGTTGAAGATTAGACTATGGAATAGGAGCCACTAAAGTTTATCTTTTTTGTATTCCATATGTATTAATAGTTTTGTCACTAAAATTAACAAAGGGGGAGATTGTTAGATAATAGCTCGGTCGACCTCGCATGCGTTGCTATCTCAAGCATGTTTGTCAATGTTAGTGATCAAAACTATGAGTCTTGATTTCTAGCCTACATAGATAAGTCTCGGACTAGGATAAAAAAGTGTAGTTGAGCTCAAGGACTTCATGGCGATTCATCATACAACGACGAAGATCTATATAAGGAACCGTGGAACATCAACAAAAAGGTATGTGGAGACTTGGACTTATCTATCACTCAAAAGTCTATCTATTCTATCTCATACTTCTTATGAGACAAAATTCGTATGCTATATATACTAGATCATACACATTTGCCATTTTGAACTGAGCATTCATTGCTTATCTTTTATCTCGAAATCGTGTGTTGGTAAAGCGTTTCACTTTGATCAAGTTTATCTTCACCTAGTGATGAAAGTCATGAAAAGTTTCAATCACTTTGAGAATTGCTCTGACGTGAATCAGTCTGTGAATAACGGCTACATAGCGTCCTCTGAGAATTTCTCAATGATTGAAATGAGAGTTTAGATTACATAATCATGTATTCCTTGAACCGAAGTTTTCGACCTTTGTTGATCAAGAGAAATCAGGAGGATTGTGGAATTGGCTTGCCAAGTCCGCGAACCCAGTCCGCAGACTCAATCCACGAACTGTCGGAAGTTCTCGACCGAGAATTTCTGCTTGATTTTCCAAAACTCGTTTGTGTGCTAAGTCCGCGAACTGGCGGAAGTTCTTTTTCCGAGAATTTCTGCTGAGTTTGGAATACTCAACCGATTAACTTATGTCCGCGAACTTGTTTGTGAACTTAAGAGGTTATGATCTAAAGATATGCTCTGAACATGAAACTTAAACTACTAAGGAATCCTTTATGCAAACCGTGGCTATAAAGTTCATGAGCCGATTCAATCGAGTCAAATTATCTTTGTTTCAATTGTGTCTTGTGTAGTTACATAAGATCTCATAGCAATTGAACAACTCTTTAACTAGTTCATTTGAGTCAATTGAACTAGTTATGGTGAAGAAGAACAAGGTTAATAGGAAATGCTCATATGGTTAACCTTTTGGGTTACTATGTTGAACCAACATACACGTACACGTTTGGGCACGGTTTTCACAAACCCAGTAAACGTATATCTCAAGTGTGTGTGACAAGCTAAGTTTTTGATCTAACGGTTGAGAAATATTATCTTGAATCTAAATCAGGTTTTCATCTAACGGTGAATAAGGATTGCTTTGTAACTAAGGCAAAACCCTGATTTGAAGGCTATATAAAGGAGACATCTAGCTTTGAGCAAAACTAATCCCCACACGTCTGTGTGATACTAGTGCGCTCGCTAGATTTGATTCTCCTTTAACCTTAGGTTTTCTTCTCTAAAACCAGGTTAACGACTTAAAGACTTCATTGGGATTGTGAAGCCAGATCGATACTACTTTTATCGTAGTTGTGTGATCTGATCTTGCATATTCTATCGTACGAGTACAATCGATTGATTGGCTTGACATCGTGAGAGTTCTCCGATAGGCAAGATAAAGAAGTCACAAACATCTTCGTCTCACTGTTTGTGATTCCTCGACAAACAGCCTGTGTAGTCAGGAAGGATTGTATAGAGGTGATTGATTAATCTAGGCTGTTCTTCGGGAATATAAGACCGGATTATCAATTGATTCCTGTTTCACCTTGATTTTATATCTTAAGACGGAACAAAACCTAGGGTTTATCTGTGGGAGACAAATTTATCCTTTGATAGACTTTTCTGTGTGAGACAGATCTGTTTATTATCAAGTCTGTGATTTTGGGTTGCAGCAACTCTTGGTTGTGGATGATATCATCTAAGGGAATCTAGTGCGCAGTATCCTGCTGGGATCAGAGGCGTAGGAGTACAACTGTACCTTGGATCGGTGGGAGACTGATTGGGGTTCAACTATAGTCCAGTCCGAAGTTCTTGGAGTAGGCTAGTGTCTGTAGGGCTTAATACAGTGTGTATTCAATCTGGACTAGGTCCCGAGGTTTTTCTGCATTTGCGGTTTCCTCGTTAACAAAATTCTGGTGTCTGTGTTATTTCTATTTCTGCATTATATTTGTTATCTAATTGAAATAATACAGGTTGAGCGTTCGTGATCATCAATTGGAAATCCAGCCTTTGGTTGTTGATTGATCCTTGGACATTGGTCTTTGGTATCGTCCAAGTTATCCCTTGTATTTGGTAAAGACTCGCTATTGTTTTTAGCTTGAGTAAAAATCAAATCAAGAGAGAGATATTAAATCCTTGAGATACTTTTATCTAGATTGAGTCTGACTGTCTAGTTGATTCTCTAGCAAAGTATTTCGGAGTTAGTCCATACAGATTCCTAAGCGAAATATTGGGTGGTGTTGTTAGACCCCTGCTTTTTCACCAAATATCTGCAAACGTGTTGCACATGTTCATAGGGTCGGTTCCCAATATCTAGAAACTTGATGCACCTCTTACAAGGATCGATTCTCCTTTGTGATCGGTTGCACATCTTACTAGGATCGGTTCCCTTTGCCTATAGTTGGTCATACCAATAACACTAAATCGATCATACCATCTTAGGTGATTACTTAAGATCGGTTTCACTAATAAAATTCATACCAATACAAAAGTCAGGCCTTGTGAATAGTTTTACCAAGAACATAAGCAGGTCATGAGCGGTTATACTAATCACACATATTGGTAGTTCAAAAGATATGCAATGAATAACAATACCAATAAGCCTAGCGATTTCCCTTTCGATTCACAAAACAAGTTCATGAATTTACTTCCTTTTAACGAATGTAAAACATTGTTTCCTAGGATAAAATCTTCACCTCATACCCATACATAATCACAATAGCATTCAAACGATTATGTCGATGTCTTATATACGAAGTTCAAAAGATAAACATTATACTTCGTATTGTATTCCTTAAGACTATGTCTAACTAGAGTATAATCATTCATGGCTCCACAGTTTTGTTTTCAATATGCACGACTTGAAAGATACGTTAGGGAATGAAACCGTTCAAGTCAAATATTACTAACCTCAAGTGGAAGGATGATGTCGTCGTTGTAGCTCTTTACTTCTTCACATTCTTCAAGTCTTCACGTAATACTTGTAATGTCTCATATCCTAATACTTTCAAGCTAACCTTTACGAAGTTGACTCTAGTATATAATCAAGCGACTCTTTAAATGAGTTTTGATTCACTAAAATATGACAACCAAACTTGACATACCAACGCTTGGTGGGTTCAACCGAGCTACTTTAACATAGTTCATTATGAAGAATGAAGTCGCAATGGTAGTTCATTATTATAGTTCATATTGTAGAATGAACTCGTGATAGATGTTTTTATTGTCGAATGAACTCATAATGATTCTTCATATTGTAGAATTGATAATTTATGTTGTAAAATGAACTCATAATGATAATTAAGTATGGTAGTTCATATTGTATAATGAACTCTTTTAGAGCATTGCTCGGTCGAACTCACAAGTGTTGTTATCTCAAGTTTTTTGTCAAATTTAGTTTTCAAAATTATATCGTGATTTCTAGTCTACAATTAGTTAAGTCTAGGACTAGGATATAAATGTATCACGGCAGTCATCATTGCGTTCTACCGTTTAAAGGTGAAGATCAACCGAAACTTTTGGAGAAGCTTCATCAAAAAAAGGTAAGTGAAGACTGAACCACCTATTTCTCAAATTATATTCACTTTTCTATCTTTGAGATGCCGTCGCATAACTAATTAGACTATCATGCATATACAAGAATTTCGAGTCAAGTTTATCTTGATAATTAGTTCTCGAAATATAATGACTAAGATTAATGAATATTTGTTCATACTTGATGAATTTCGGTTAAGGAAACTTATTGTTCGCAATCAAAATCATGATCCAAGTTTCATCATTTGAAAATATCCTGGAACAATGATATGTGTCATTGATGTTATTGGGGAATGTTTCGAATCGATTTAGAGAGAAACATAGATATACTATAGATTAGGATATAAGACAGTGTTATCAGTCTTACAAACCGGGAAACTTTTTTATTGGTCTGAATCCATAATACATGTATTCATAATGTAGCGGAGTAGCTATATGTCGACTTACAAATTTGTTCTACGCATATCCTTATGCACATCATGTAAAAATCTGTTTAACTGGTGAATCGGATCGGTACGCATACCTGTATGCAAACCGAAAAGGAATAGTGGTCACGGAACTGGTTTAGTATCCATACCGGTACACGTGCCATAAAAGTTTCGTGTTCCGGAACTCGGTTGTGTATCCATACCGGTACACGTACCAAAATAGTTATGTGGACTCCGGAACCGGTCGTATTCTTAACGTATCCATACCGGTACGCATACCTAAACAGTTTTGTGTATCTCGGAGCTTGGTTTGGTTAAATAGTTTACAAACCGGTACACGTACTATAACTGATCTGCTTCACGAACGGCTATTTTGTTTGTACTTTGTGCATCTACTAACCATGTCGATTATATTCGAGTGCGACAATATTATTTCTACGAGACAAATAATATTTAATCAATTCTTTAAAAACACCAGACTTATTTGATCACATGATTGTGACTCAAGGTTAATGTCTTAAGTGTTCATGAAAATGAATATTAAGTTTATAAGTTTAAATCGGCTAGTTTCGGCTAACCACCTTGAACATAATATTTATACACTGTATGGTTAAGGTTTCACCTAACCAGAGTGTATATCTTGTTTATGTAAATCAGATTCAAAGATTCATCTAACGGTGGATACTGATTTCTTGGTTCCAAAGCTATCTTAGCTTAAACCTAAAGCAACTTATGCTTTGAATATCTATAAAAGGGGAACTTCAAGCAACTGGGATCTTTGAATCGCGACACTACTTTTTGGTGTGTCCTAGTTGTAACTAGAGTCTTCCTCTTCCCAACCCTTTTAGGGTTTAGCGACTTCAAAGACTTCATAGGCCAGGTCTAGTAATCTTTTCTTGATAACTCAAGTATCCTGATCTTGATCGATTGTTGAGTTGCTCACTTGATCAAGATAGAAATCATCAAAGTTCTCTTCGTCTCAAACTTTTTTGATTCCAAAAGTTTTATACTTGTGAGGTGAATAATAATCTAGGCTACATTTGGGGTTGCATATGTGACGGACCCGGAAATTACGCCTTTGGCGCGTTGTCCCGCAGGCCGTAACTTCCCCGATGCGCCATGATGAAGCTACGATCCGTGCCTCAAAGCTAGGCAAATGCACGTCCATTTTTCCTTGCAAGCATGCTTGTGGAGCATGATGCAACTAACTTAGCTTCCACACCGTTCCAACTTACCATTGTTCCGAGAAGGGTTTATTAAGAAAAAAAAAACTATCCTAAAACGTAAAAAACGGTCTTTTGAGGCCCTAAACGATGGAATTTGGCTAAATTCGGGTAACCATGTGGATCTATATATCAACATGTCTTGATCTTTTGGACGTTTCCCATCAAAATGCTCTTGAGCTAAATTACGACACTCGGGTTTTTAGACTATGTCGAACACCTTGATAGGAAGTATGAGCATCCGGCGATAGGAATGCAACTTGCCTCATCAAGTTTGGCCACAATCATCTCTTGCGTCGAGCTACCGAGCTAGATGATATGAGGCAAGAATGTCGCAATCATCTCACAATTAGATGATATGAGCGACAAAGTGCTGGACCGGAAATGCTGCAACTCATTTCGGCTGCCTACGTACCCTTCCCTACTATAAAGGGATCAAGCAAAAACCAGAGTTCATCCCCGAAAAGACAGAAGCTTAAGGAAACTTGTTTGCATGGCCGTGGCCAAACAATAATGGTAACAACCTAGTCCGTATAGGCCGTTCCGTCAAAATGCATCCAAGTGTTGAATACTTGGTCTGCGGCATAGTGATTCCCATGCTTAACACGCTCATTGGTAAGGCTACACATCTATAAATGAGGCCTAAGCATCATTTATACTACACCGGCTAAGCTATGAAGCTTAATTGGTACATGGCCCGCATATGTACCTTCAACCAACTACCCCTCCCTATATATATGTTAATTTGATATTTTTACAACTCAAATTGGGGGAGCAAAAATCATTCATCAACTCCCCAGACCATGATGGATGCACCTTACCATTCTGGCCAACTGCGATGTACGACCGTAATGGCTGTACATTCAGTTCTGGCTCACAGTCCAGTTTCAATGTCTGACCATGACAACTGAACATATACTGAGCCATGTCCCGTGAATGTCTGTGATGGTTGTACTTCCGTCTTTTTCCCATAGGCCACTCCAATGTCCAGCCATGTTGTATGTCTGCTGCCATCCCGATGTCCAGCCATGTTGGCTGTCCGTTACCAGCCCGATGTGCAGCCATGTTGGCTATCCGCTGCCAACCCGATATGCAGCCATGTTGGCTGTCAGCTGCCAACCCGTTGTCCAGCCATGTTGGTTGTCCGATGCCAACCCGATGTGCATCCATGTTGGCTGAACATTGTCAACGTATTGGCCAAGAGCCAATGTTCCTTTTCCTACGCAACAGAAGCTTTGGATGAAGCTTCATCTCAGGCCATGACGCATCTTTTAGCACGCGCCATGCTAAAAACACAGGGTGTTACATTATTCACTCCTTTAAATAATTTCGTCCCCAAAATTCTAAACAAAGACTATTATGGACAATCTCATCGGTTTGGATTTCCTGAGAAAAAGTCCCATACCAGATGCTCAGAAATCACGGGTTTCTTCAAGTTATCGTAAACAACAAATTAGACCTTCTGAGCAACCGTCCCATACCGCCTGCTCAGGAATCCAAAAGTGCCCACAACAATACCAAGAATCTCAATTGGCGAGTGCCAAGAGGATATCTCGACCAGGTATCTTAGATAGCATCGCATACTACCACCCATGAATTCCTAAGGTTCACAAGTTGAAAGTGTCATCGAAATGACAAGGTTTTAGCATAGTACTGTGTGGAACAGTTTCCAGTTTCTCCACCGTCCCTGACGTTCATCCAGGTTTCCACTCGCAAGTGGGATGCTAGCCGGGCCAGACAACGCACACCCTTGGCCAGTGCCATCGTGTGGGGATGATCAGTCTCATTGTCTACCCACCGTCCCAGACGGTCTTCCGGATATCCACTCGTAAGTGGGGTTCCATTTAGGCCAAGAAAACTCACAGTACTTAAATAAGCTCAACTCGATTCGCAAAGTAACCGGCATAGCAATTACAAATTCCTTTCCGCGCAAAAGTTGGCCTACTCTCCAACTTTAAGTCTCCATTAAGGAAAATACTCGTGGAAAAGTCCACTCCGCACAGTCCCAAGATTTTCTCGGAACTTGCTCTGATACCAACTGTGACAGACCGGAAAATTACGCCTTTGGCGCGTTTCCCCGCAGGCCGTAACTTCCCTGATGCGCCATGATGAAGCTACGATCTGGGCCTCAAAGCTAGGAAAATGCACGTCCATTTGCCCTTGCAAGCATGCTCGTGGAGCATGATGCAACTCACTTAGCTTCCACACCGTTCCAACTTACTCTTGTTCCGCGAGGGGTTTATTAAGAAAACAAAAACTTTCCAAAAACGGCCTTTTGAGGCCCTAAACGATGGAATGTTGCTAAATTCTGGTGACCATGTGAATCTATATATCCACATGTCTTGATCTTTGGGCCGTTTCCCCATCAAAATGGACTTCTCTTGAGCTAAATTACGACACTCGGGTTTTTATCCTATGTCGAACACCTTGATAGGAAGTATGAGCATCCGGCGAATGGAATGCAACTTGCTTCATCAAGTTTGGACACAATCATCTCTTGCGTCGAGCTATCGAGCCAGATGATATGAGAGGCCAGAATGTCGCAATCATCTCACAATTAGATGATATGAGCGACAAAGTGCCGGACCGGCAATGCTGCAACTCATTGCGGCTGCCTACGTACCCTTCCCTTCTCTAAAGGGATCAAGCACAAACCATAGTTCATCCCCGAAAAGACAGAAGCTAAAGGCAACTCGTTTTCATGGCTGTGGCCAAACAATAATGGTAATAGCCTAGTCCGTATAGGCCGTTCCGTCAAAATGCATCCAAGTGTTAAATACTTGGTCTGCGGCATAGTGATTCCCATGCTTAACACGCTCATTGGTAAGGCTACACATCTATAAATGAGGCCTAAGCATCATTTATACTGCACCGGCTAAGCTATGAAGCTTACTTGGTACTTGGCCCGCATATGTACCTTCAACCAACTATCCCTCCCTATATATATGTTAATTTGACATTTTTACAACTCAAATTGGGGGAGGAAAAATCATTCATCAACTCCCCAGTCCATGATGGCTGCACCTTACCATTCTACTCAGATAGTTGCACTATGGACATCATATTCGGAGTCAAACTAATCATATGGATAGAAAAAGGAGATGGAAATAAAAAAATGTAGATGGTTTTGATGTTAACCAAATGATCGATGTTTCACATATCTGTCTGAAGGCCACTGCCAGAATGAACCTATCCTAATGGACTGAGATACCGGTCTGACTAATATCAACACAACTGGCACATACAAGGGAACCAGTGGTCAATAACTTAAATCTAGATCAACAAACTGGCAAATACAAGGGAACCAGCAGTTGACTACACAGAACAATAACAATTTTTTTTTTTAACTTAACGGCATGAATAGATCTTTTTGATCCAAGCGCATGCTTCTTGTCAGCAGATTACACGATATTTCCCACGGGTCCTGCATTCCACGCTTGCTTAGGCGACGGAATCAGGGAGAACACACGCATATTGCTATCCAAGTGTTATTACTTATTCCGATTGGTCTAACTTGTCCGGTCTTTTTTTTTTAGTATCTCAGTCACTCTAATTCACCCTAGCAGTGGTAACAACTTGAATCGTGTGCCCCACCTAATCACTTAGAGAAACATAGTTTAAAATGAAAAAAAAATAAATAAATAAACTAAATAAAAAAAGAAATGAAAAGGACTCAACGAGATATGGTGCAACAATCATGTTATTTCTAACACCTGAGCTATGTGCTTTTATGAATAGACTCTTTCGATGTTTCCATCTAATCAGATTGGTTCCTCAACTCCTATAACCAAGATGTTCCCATCCACTTAGATTGGTTAGTGCAAACCTTAATAGGCATAAAGTTCTAGGCTTTGGAGTTTATTAATTGCAACTAAAAAATTTCTCCCATACCCCTAAACTTAAATCTAACATTGTCCTCAATGTTCTAAAGATGAAATTAAAAGCATGAACAAGGAGAAACGGTTACTATTTGAAGCAAAAGAGTTAAGGAAGTATATTACCGTGTTGCATGAGATTCCCAAGAAGTGCTAAGTTTAAAGTCTTCAGCCAGACTTAGAAAAGGATTGGTCAACTCGAACCATAAAGTAACAGTCGAAATAATTGTGGGTCTTCAAAACCAAAAAGAGATGACCATAGGAAATTGCATTGAACCAAGAAAATGGACAAGAAAAGCATGCCCTTACCTAGTTTCCTGAAAAGTATCGCTAATTACGGTTCAGGTTCAGGTTCCATGAAAGGGTCTAAATAGAATATTTTCATTGGCTACGTTTCTTCATAGATGGGATCCGAATCACTAGGTCTTAGAGTCTGTAAAAACTCAAATACGAACTTAGAATCACGAAGTAATAACCTAAATAATTGCGGATCCTCTAAGTCAATCAGATATGACTTACATAGTTGACCACAGTGAAAGAGGTGGTCTTCCTTAAGAAAATGTGTCGACCCTAATATCCTAAAGTGATTAGGTTTAGTCTCAAAACTTAATAACCGACACATATTAAAATCAAAAGTTCCCACAATTGGTTGAAAAGTTTTTGGTGGGAAAACAAAGTCAATCTTGGTATCATAGCCTGGGTTAACCACATCAACCAGAGGATGGGTTTCTAACAACTGAGCTTCTTTCTGGACATCATTAGGTTCAGGAAAACGTGTATGAAGATAATCTTGTAAGATGGTTGAGGCACAAATGTCAAGTCCTACAGGAGGGTACTTTCTAAGAGTTAAAGCACACAGAGAATGATAATCACCCCCAAACGTAGAGTTTTCTGTGTCTCTAGAAAGACTAGTCACAACTTCCCTAATTTCTAGGTCACCAGATTCCTGGAAATGGTCAATAGATTCTTCTAATTTGGGTTCATCCTCACTCATTTCTACGAGTTTATCATCTTCTAAGACTAGTGTTTCTAAATCGCTAGATTCTAAAACAGTATTCTCAGGGTAAACTCTTTCCTCTAAACCATCATCACAATCATATAAAGAATTATCAGATAAAGGCTCATAAACTAAGGTTTTAATCATAGTTACCTCATCCGATTCACTGATAGGCACATCAAATAATGGACTATCCAACATACTGCAGGATAAAGGATCATGAACTACATCGTCTAAAACGGTGGTATCTCTAGTCAAATCCACATCCTTTTGAATAGGTGAATAATTATTAAAATTATTTGGATTTGTATTAGAAACAACACTATCATTATGAAGCTCAATCGGAGTAACAAATTCCTGATCACTATGCCTATATCTTTCATGTTCTTCATCAATACTATCCTCATCATAATCATCACTATAATAACATGAAAATGATCGAACCTTATCAAAACAAGTAGTGTTACCAATTCTAACCTCGTCCTCTAAATTAGGCAAATATTCACTATTGATATCAAGGGTAGAATTAGAAACCCTATTTTGGAAATTTAGATTATTTCGAGCAGCATTAGCCAACTGTTCATTTTCTGCCTCTAGACGCGCCTGAATTTCACTGAGCATAACACTTATACGTTCACCACTCTCGTTTATCATCTCAGAATATCGTGTACACTTTTTTTTTGAACTATTCATTGCAACTAAACTTTTATATGTCCTTTCAATCCGTTGTTGGGTCTCTTCTAGAGATGGAACAGGTTCAGAAATATCATAATCAGGACTAGTTTCCAAAAACGAATAACCAGTACTATAGTGTTCCTGATTTTCTTGCTCGTAAGACCAATTCGCGTGTGGATAGTAATTGGGCTCACCATGGTATGAACCATAACCTTGAAAAGGTTGGCGTTCCCAACTACTATTCCCACCATGGTCATAAAACTGATGACGTCCATATTCAAATTCAGGTAGATA
Source organism: Papaver somniferum (assembly GCF_003573695.1). Taxonomy (NCBI): domain Eukaryota; kingdom Viridiplantae; phylum Streptophyta; class Magnoliopsida; order Ranunculales; family Papaveraceae; genus Papaver; species Papaver somniferum. The sequence continues at coordinate 103,938,592 of NC_039360.1, read as the reverse complement.
ATCATTGTATTGGCTTCTATCATACCAGTTCGACATTCTTAATTGCAAGGGAATTCTACACAACCACAAACAAGGCCGACTCGACTCTAACAAAACAAACCTAAAGATTTCTAGCAAACAAAAAGCATGATGGCTTCACTTAGATTGTTTTATAGACCAGCTTCTATTCCTTCGAAAAGGAATTCGTTACAATTTGAGTACACCCCTCTGGAATCAATCCGAGCTAATGTAAGTTGAATCGAGGCGAGGGAAGCTTAGTAGAGCTTTGATACCCAAGGCCTCACCGCATTAGAAGGCGGCGCAGTCACGCATTCAACTCACAGAAACCATCATGAACTTTGAAGTGTGCTTAAAGAGCAACCAATATTTTTTGAACGAGTTTCCTATTAAGCTTGTTACCCTATCGGTCTCGTTCTATTCCAAATTTAAAGCTTGGGTTCGCGTTAGGTTTCGTTTTCCTAAGGCGGGCAAGAAGGGAGCGGTGATGAAATCCGAACCCTTATCTTGTATTGGCCAGGCCTTGCCCTTTACTAGGAATTTAAAAACAGTCCAAATTCGTCCTCAATCAATGAATCACCTTAAGGAATACAGTAAACCCGCTGAAAGGAGATTCGCGAGTGTTTCGATGGACTTACCTCCCGTACTAGACGGGGTATGAACCGTTGAAGTCGACTCGGGCCACGACTCCTATGTCATGTACGAACCCGAGGGGCCGAGACGATATAGTAATCGTCGTCCTTCCCTGCACACAGTTTATATAATTTTTTTTATTTTTTTTAATAATACCCTTCCGTAGGGTTAAAAAAAGAATAAAGTCCAATTGTCCAGAATAAAGTCCAAATAAAAAGTCCAAAAATTACAAAAAATTATGAAAAATAAAGCCTACTTACAAATCCTAAAAAAAAAATTATGTATTTTTTTTCTTCTCTTTTAGATTTTAGCTTTAAGCTTTTTGTTCCCAAGTCCTTAGTATTCCACTTCGAACCTGTAAATCAAAGACACAAAAAGAAACGTAAAAAGGAACAAATAATAGTAAAAAAAATAATAAAAACCTAAAAATTCTACATAAGCACAAATCCGCGTCGGCGACGCCAAAATGATTAAAGATTTATTGGGGGTTGTAGTAGTAGTGGTAAGGATGGTTCGAACTCTAAGACTTGTGAAGGTGAAGGATTTTTTGATTTATAAAAATTATATACAAAAATATTGACAAATTGGTAGAGAGGTACTGGGACTAGGATTCCGCTAAATTCATTTCTTAAGGTTCAAATAATAATTCTTTTATCAATAATAGCTCGAAAAATATATTAAATATATCGACTCTAATTTATTGCCAAGATATATTCTCAAAATATTAGGTGTAAATGTTAAGCATGGGACATCAAATCATCTAAGCTAAGAATGACCCATCAAATCAAATCACAACTAATTAATTTAAATCATAATTTCAATTAAAATTAATGCAAAAGTCATGAAAAGAATTAAATATAATTACTCAAGTGTGAAATAAGGCTTCCTCTATCGCCCCAGTGTTGGGGTTTAGCTCCTCATATTAATCATAATCTCAAAATACATGTATAAAGCTCAAAAGTTGATTAAAGGGAGTAAAACAATTGAACAGAAAAATCGCAAAAGAAATAACTGTTGCAAAGGCGTTGTTCAACCGTTACAAAAGGAACGATAAAAAGTTGAAGTGTCGTTGTCGCGCGTTGTAACTACGACTGTCAATAAACGACGGTTATTGCAAGTCTGTTCTTCGTGTTCTTCATCTTCACCACGAACAGCAGCAGCAGCAGAGAGAATTGGTGATTCTTCCTCTGCAGCTTCCTCTCTTCTCCTCCCTCCACGCTCCAAATCGATTCTTCACGACCCAAAGTGATGCTTGAGCCATTCCACATCATCAGAACACGTCCATAACTCTCCATGACGCGTGATTATCATCCTCCAGTGCATGCTTTCCCTGTTTTGAACTCGAGAATCAAAACACGTATTCCAGCCAAATTTGATCGAAACCACCACCCAAACTTTGTTCCTTATGCCAAATCACATCTTTCTGCCGATTTTCAGCGATTGAATCGCACTCTAACCCATTCATTTTGACAATCAAAATTCTGCCAGTTGAAAACTTCATTTCCCGCCAAAAACACAAATTCAAATTGTTGAAGAAGGTGTCCCTTATCCAGAGTGCTGGGGTGCGAATATCAATTGGGGTGGAAATAGTAATTTTTCTGGGTTCCTCCGGGACATTTCTGGGACGCTTCTGGTGCATTTCTGAGGTGCCTATGGTACATTTCTCCGGGGTGTAAAACACTGCCTTTTTGAGCCCATTTCGCCGCAAGGGCTTATTTCTCTAAAATTTCCTACAAGAACACAAAATAACACAATAAGTACTTAATCGAGTCTAACAATACAGAACATTGAGAACAAAATAGACACATAAATGCGTCTATCAAATACCCCCAAACTTATTATTTGCTAGTCCCGAGCAAATCAAAACTACAAAATAAAATAGTGATCGAGTTAATCTCGGGAAGGTTTACCAGAGGTTTACCCACAAAACCTTTACTCCAGGCCCTGGCTTATCTATGAAGAACCTTGGAAGGCACTAAAGAATCTCCTTGGTTGGCATACTTATTGACTATAGGAGGAAGTACCCTGATGCGAAATTCCAATTGCTGTACACGAGTTTGCACTCAAGCGTACTAAAATTCCTATAAAGTGACAGAGCTCTACTCAGATAGTTGCACTATGGACATCATATTCGGAGTCAAACTAATCATATGGATAGAAAAAGGAGATGGAAATAGAAAAATGTAGATGGTTTTGATGTTAACCAAATGATCGATGTTTCACATATCTGTCTGAAGGCCACTGCCAGAATGAACCTATCCTAATGGACTGAGATACCGGTCTGACTAATATCAACACAACTGGCATATACAAGGGAACCAGTGGTCAATAACTTAAATCTAGGTCAACAAACTGGCAAATACAAGGGAACCAGCAGTTGACTACACAGAACAATAACAATTTTTTTTTTAACTTAACGGCATGAATAGATCTTTTTGATCCAAGCGCATGCTTCTTGTCAGCAGATTACACGATAGTTCCCACGGGTCCTGCATTCCACGCTTGCTTAGGCGACGGAAACAGGGAGAACACACGCATATTGCTATCCAAGTGTTAATACTTATTCCGATTGGTCTAACTTGTCCGGTCTTTTTTTTTTTTTTTAGTATCTCAGTCACTCTAATTCACCCTAGCAGTGGTAACAACTTGAATCGTGTGCCCCACCTAATCACTTAGAGAAACATAGTTTAAAATGAAAAAAAAAATAAAAAAAATAAACTAAATAAAAAAAAGAAATGAAAAGGACTCAACGAGATATGGTGCAACTATCATGTTATTTCTAACACCTGAGCTCTGTGCTTTTATGAATAGACTCTTTCGATGTTTCCATCTAATCAGATTGGTTCCTCAACTCCTATAACCAAGATGTTCCCATCCACTTAGATTGGTTAGTGCAAACCTTAATAGGCAAAAATTTCTAGGCTCTGGAGTTTACTAATTGCAACTAAAAAGTTTCTCCCATACCCCCAAACTTAAATCTAACATTGTCCTCAATGTTCTAAAGATGAAATTAAAAGCATGAACAAGGAGAAACGGTTACTATTTGAAGCAAAAGAGTTAAGGAAGGATATTACCGTGTTGCATGAGATTCCCAAGAAGTGCTAAGTTTAAAGTCTTCAGCCAGACTTAGAAAAGGATTGGTCAACTCGAACCATAAAGTAACAGTCGAAATAACTGTGGGTCTTCAAAACCAAAAAGAGCTGACCATAGGAAACTGCAGTGAACCAAGAAAATGGACAAGAAAAGCATTCCCTTACCTAGTTTCCTGAAAACTATCGCTAATTGCGGTTCAGGTTCAGGTTCTATGTAAGGGTCTAAATAGAATATTTTCATTGGCTGCGTTTCTTCATAGATGGGATCCGAATCACTAGGTCTTAGAGTCTGTAAAAACTCAAATACGATCTTAGAATCACGAAGTAATAACCTAAATAATTGCGGATCCTCTAAGTCAATCATATATGACTTACATAGTTGACCACAGTGAAAGAGGTGGTCTTCCTTAAGAAAATGTGTCGACCCTAATATCCTAAAGTGATTAGGTTTAGTCTCAAAACTTAATAACCGACACATATTAAAATCAAAAGTTCCCACAATTGGTTGAAAAGTTTTTGGTGGGAAAACAAAGTCAATCTTGGTATCATAGCCTGGGTTAACCACATCAACCATAGGATGGGTTTCTAACAACTGAGCTTCTTTCTGGACATCATTAGGTTCGGGAAAATGTGTATGAAGATAATCTTGTAAGATGGTTGAGGCACAAATGTCAAGTCCTACAGGAGGGTACTTTCTAAGAGTTAAAGCACACGGAGAATGATAATCACCCCCAAACTTAGAGTTTTCTGTGTCTCTAGAAAGACTAGTCACAACTTCCCTAATTTCTAGGTCATCAAATTCCTGGAAATGGTCAATAGATTCTTCTAAGTTGGGTTCATCCTCACTCATTTCTACGAGTTTATCATCTTCTAAGACTAGTGTTTCTAAATCGCTAGATTCTAAAACAGTATTCTCAGGGTAAACTCTTTCCTCTAAACCATCATCACAATCATATAAAGGATTATCAGATAAAGGCTCATAAACTAAGGTTTTAATCATAGTTACCTCCTCCGATTCACTGATAGTCACATCAAATAATGGATTATCCAACATACTGCAGGCTAAAGGATCATGAACTACATCGTCTAAAACGGTGGTATCTCTAATCAAATCCACATCCTTTTGAATAGGTGAATAATCATAAAAATTATTTGGATTTGAACTAGAAATAATATAGTCACTATACAACTCAATTGGATTACTAGACTCCTGATCACTATGCCTACATATTTCAGATTCTTCATTACTGCTATCCTCATCATCATAGTACGAAAATGATTGAACCTTATCTAAATAAGTAGTGTATTTTATTCTAACCTCGTCCTCTAAATTAGGCAAATATTCACTATTTACATCAAGGGTAAAATTGGAAGCACTATTTTGGAAATTTAGATCTTTTAGAGAAGTTCTATTCTGGGTCTCTAACAAAAGATTTTGGGCCGACTCACACGAATTCCTGACGTAATCTAGGAAATCAGGTAAAGAAAGTTCACTCATTGCATTATTTTCGTCCATAACTAAGTTATTCATTTCAGCGAACTTACGTGTTGTCTCAGCTAACTTACGTGTCGACTCAAGTAAAGAGGAATTAGCAGAATTTTTTATCGTATGACTGATGGTTGTGAGGATAGTGATTGGGCTCACCATGGTATGAACCATAACCTTGAAGAGTTTGGCGTTCCCAATCACTATTCCCACCATGGTAATAAAACTAATGATGTCCATAATCAAATTCAGGTCGATATTCATTGTATTGGCTTCTATCATACCAGCTCGACATTCTTAATTGCAAGGGAATTCTACACAATCACAAACAAGGCTGACTCGACCAAATCAAACCTATAAAATCTAGCCAACAACAAGCATGATGGCTCCACTTAGATTGTTTCTAGACCAGCTTCTATCTTTCGAAAGGGAATTCGTTGCAATTTGAGCAAACCCCTCTGGAATCAATCCGAGTCAAAGTAAGTTGAATTGAGGCGAGGGAAGCTTAGTAGAGCTTTGATACCCAAGGCCTCACCGCATTAGAAGGCGGCGCAGTCACGCATTCAACTCACAGAAACCATCATGAACTTTGAAGTGTGCTTAAAGAGCAACCAATATTTTTCGAACGAGTTTCCTATTAAGCTCGTTACCCTATCGGTCTCGTTCTATTCCAAATTTAAAGCTTGGGTTCGCGTTAGGTTTCGTTTTCCTAAGGCGGGCAAGAAGGGAGCGGTGATGAAATCCGAACCCTTATCTTGTATTGGCCAGGCCTTGCCCTTTACTAGGAATTTAAAAACAGTCCAAATTCGTCCTCAATCAATGAATCACCTTAAGGAATACAGTAAACCCGCTGAAAGGAGATTCGCGAGTGTTTCGATGGACTTACCTCCCGTACTAGACGGGGTATGAACCGTTGAAGTCGACTCGGGCCACGACTCCTATGTCATGTACGAACCCGAGGGGCCGAGACGATATAGTAATCGTCGTCCTTCCCTGCACACAGTTTATATAATTTTTTTTATTTTTTTTAATAATACCCTTCCGTAGGGTTAAAAAAAGAATAAAGTCCAATTGTCCAGAATAAAGTCCAAATAAAAAGTCCAAAAATTACAAAAAATTATGAAAAATAAAGCCTACTTACAAATCCTAAAAAAAAAATTATGTATTTTTTTTCTTCTCTTTTAGATTTTAGCTTTAAGCTTTTTGTTCCCAAGTCCTTAGTATTCCACTTCGAACCTGTAAATCAAAGACACAAAAAGAAACGTAAAAAGGAACAAATAATAGTAAAAAAAATAATAAAAACCTAAAAATTCTACATAAGCACAAATCCGCGTCGGCGACGCCAAAATGATTAAAGATTTATTGGGGGTTGTAGTAGTAGTGGTAAGGATGGTTCGAACTCTAAGACTTGTGAAGGTGAAGGATTTTTTGATTTATAAAAATTATATACAAAAATATTGACAAATTGGTAGAGAGGTACTGGGACTAGGATTCCGCTAAATTCATTTCTTAAGGTTCAAATAATAATTCTTTTATCAATAATAGCTCGAAAAATATATTAAATATATCGACTCTAATTTATTGCCAAGATATATTCTCAAAATATTAGGTGTAAATGTTAAGCATGGGACATCAAATCATCTAAGCTAAGAATGACCCATCAAATCAAATCACAACTAATTAATTTAAATCATAATTTCAATTAAAATTAATGCAAAAGTCATGAAAAGAATTAAATATAATTACTCAAGTGTGAAATAAGGCTTCCTCTATCGCCCCAGTGTTGGGGTTTAGCTCCTCATATTAATCATAATCTCAAAATACATGTATAAAGCTCAAAAGTTGATTAAAGGGAGTAAAACAATTGAACAGAAAAATCGCAAAAGAAATAACTGTTGCAAAGGCGTTGTTCAACCGTTACAAAAGGAACGATAAAAAGTTGAAGTGTCGTTGTCGCGCGTTGTAACTACGACTGTCAATAAACGACGGTTATTGCAAGTCTGTTCTTCGTGTTCTTCATCTTCACCACGAACAGCAGCAGCAGCAGAGAGAATTGGTGATTCTTCCTCTGCAGCTTCCTCTCTTCTCCTCCCTCCACGCTCCAAATCGATTCTTCACGACCCAAAGTGATGCTTGAGCCATTCCACATCATCAGAACACGTCCATAACTCTCCATGACGCGTGATTATCATCCTCCAGTGCATGCTTGCCCTGTTTTGAACTCGAGAATCAAAACACGTATTCCAGCCAAATTTGATCGAAACCACCACCCAAACTTTGTTCCTTATGCCAAATCACATCTTTCTGCCAATTTTCAGCGATTGAATCGCATTCTAACCCATTCATTTTGACAATCAAAATTCTGCCAGTTGAAAACTTCATTTCCCGCCAAAAACACAAATTCAAATTGTTGAAGAAGGTGCCCCTTATCAGAGTGCTGGGGTGCGAATATCAATTGGGGTGGAAATAGTAATTTTTCTGGGTTCCTTTGTGACATTTCTGGGACGCTTCCGGTGCATTTCTGGGGTGCCTACGGTACATTTCTCCGGGGTATAAAACACTGCTTTTTGAGCCCATTTCGCTGCAAGGGATTATTTCTCTAAAATTTCCTACAAGAACACAAAATAACACAATAAGTACTTAATCGAGTCTAACAATACAGAACATTGAGAACAAAATAGACACATAAATGCGTCTATCAAATACCCCCAAACTTATTATTTGCTAGTCCCGAGCAAATCAAAACTACAAAATAAAATAGTGACCGAGTTAATCTCGGGAGGGTTTACCAGAGGTGTACCCAAATAACCAATACTCCAGACCCTAGCTATCTATGTCGAACCTTGGAAGGTACTAAAGAATCTCCTTGGTTGGCTTACAATCACTGACTACAGGAGGAAGTACCCTGATGCGAAATTCCAATTGTTGTACACGAGTTTACACTCAAGCATACTAAAATTCATATAAAATGACAGAGCTCTACTCAGATAGTTGCACTATGGACATCATATTCAGAGTCAAACTAATCATATGGATAGAAAAAGGAGATGGAAATAGAAAAATGTAGATGGTTTTGATGTTAACCAAATGATTGATGTTTCACATATCTGTGTGAAGGCCACTGCCAGAATGAACCTATCCTAATGGACTGAGATACCGGTCTGACTAATATCAACACAACTGGCAAATACAAGGGAACCAGTGGTAAATAACCTAAATCTAGATTAACAAACTGGCAAATACAAAAGAACCAGAAGTTGACTACACAGAACAATAACCATTTTATTGTAAGCAGATTACACGATAGTTCCCACGGGTCCTGCATTCCACGCTTGCTTAGGCGACGGAAACAGGGAGAACACACGCATATTGCTATCCAAGTGTTAATACTTATTACGATTGGTTTAATTGGTCCGGTCTTTTGTTGTTTTTTTTTTAGTAACTCAGACACTCTAATTCACCCTAGCAGTGGTAACAACTTGAATCGTGTGCCCCACCTAATCACTTAGAGAAACATAGTTTAAAATGAATAAAATAAAATAAAAGAAATGTAAAGGACTCAACGAGATATGGTGCAACTATCATGTTATTTCTAACACCTGAGCTCTGTGCTTTTATGAATAGACTCTATAGATGTTTCCATCTAATCATATTGGTTCCTCAACTCCTAAAACCAAGATGCTTCCATCCACTTAGATTAGTTAGTGCAATCCTTAATAAGCATAAATTTCTAGTCTCTGGAGCTTATTTATTGCAACTAAAAAGTTTCTCCCATACCCCCAAACTTAAATCTAACATTGTCCTCAATGTTCTAAAGATGAAATTAAAAGCATGAACAAGGAGAAACGGTTACTATTTGAAGAAAAAGAGTTAAGGAAGGATATTACCGGGTTGCATGAGATTGGGTTACCTCCCAAGAAGTGCTAAGTTTATAGTCTTCAGCCAGACTAAGAAAAGGATTGGTCAACTCGAATCATAAAGTAACAGTCGAAATAACTGTGGGTCTCCAAAACCAAAAAGAGATGACCATAGGAAACTGCAGTTAACCAAGAAAATGGACAAGAAAAGCATGCCCTTACCTAGTTTCCTGAAAACTATCTCTAATTGCGGTTCAGGTTCAGGTTCTATGAAAGTGTCTAAATAGAATATTTTCATTGGCTGCATTTCTTCATAGATGGGATCCGAATCACTAGGTCTTAGAGTCTGTAAAAACTCAAATACGAACTTAGAATCACGAAGTAATAACCTAAATAATTGCGGATCCTCTAAGTCAATCATATATGACTTACATAGTTGACCACAGTGAAAGAGGTGGTCTTCCTTAAGAAAATGTGTCGACCCTAATATCCTAAAGTGATTAGGTTTAGTCTCAAAACTTAATAACCGACACATATTAAAATCAAAAGTTCCCACAATTGGTTGAAAAGTTTTTGGTGGGAAAACAAAGTCAATCTTGGTATCATAGCCTGGGTTAACCACATCAACCATAGGATGGGTTTCTAACAACTGAGCTTCTTTCTGGACATCATTAGGTTCGGGAAAATGTGTATGAAGATAATCTTGTAAGATGGTTGAGGCACAAATGTCAAGTCCTACAGGAGGGTACTTTCTAAGAGTTAAAGCACACGGAGAATGATAATCACCCCCAAACTTAGAGTTTTCTGTGTCTCTAGAAAGACTAGTCACAACTTCCCTAATTTCTAGGTCACCAGATTCCTGGAAATGGTCAATAGATTCTTCTAAGTTGGGTTCATCCTCACTCATTTCTACGAGTTTATCATCTTCTAAGACTAGTGTTTCTAAATCGCTAGATTCTAAAACAGTATTCTCAGGGTAAACTCTTTCCTCTAAACCATCATCACAATCATATAAAGGATTATCAGATAAAGGCTCATAAACTAAGGTTTTAATCATAGTTACCTCCTCCGATTCACTGATAGGCACATCAAATAATGGATTATCCAACATACTGCAGGCTAAAGGATTATGAACTACATCGTCTAAAACGGTGGTATCTCTAGTCAAATCCACATCCTTTTGAATAGGTGAATAATTATTAAAATTATTTGGATTTGTATTAGAAACAACACTATCATTATAAAGCTCAATAGGAGTAACAAATTCCTGATCACTATGCCTATATCTTTCATGTTCTTCATCAATACTATCCTCATCATAATCATCACTATAATAACATGAAAATGATCGAACCTTATCAAAACAAGTAGTGTTACCAATTCTAACCTCGTCCTCTAAATTAGGCAAATATTCACTATTGATATCAAGGGTAGAATTAGAAACCCTATTTTGGAAATTTAGATTATTTCGAGCAGCATTAGCCAACTGTTCATTTTCTGCCTCTAGACGTGCCTGAATTTCACTGAGCATAACACTTATACGTTCACCACTCTCATTTATCATCTCAGAATATCGTGTACACTCTTCTTTTGAACTATTCATTGCAACTAAACGTTTATACGTCCTTTCAATCCGTTGTTGGGTCTCTTCTAGAGATGGAACAGGTTCAGAAATATCATAATCAGGACTAGTTTCCAAAAACGAATAACCAGTACTACAGTGTTCCTGATTTTCTTGCTCGTAAGACCAATTCGCGTGTGGATAGTAATTGGGCTCACCATGGTATGAACCATAACATTGAAAAGGTTGGCGTTCCCAACTACTATTCCCACCATGGTCATAAAACTGATGACGTCCATATTCAAATTCAGGTCGATACTCATTGTATTGGCTTCTATTATACCAGTTCGACATTCTTAATTGCAAGGGAATTCTACACAACCAAAAACAAGGCCGACTCGACTCTACCAAAACAAACCTAAAGATTTCTAGCAAACAAAAAGCATGATGGCTTCACTTAGATTGTTTTCTAGACCAGCTTCTATTCCTTCGAAAAGGAATTCGTTAAAATTTGAGCACACCCCTCTGGAATCAATCCGAGCTAATGTAAGTTGAATCGAGGCGAGGGAAGCTTAGTAGAGCTTTGATACCCAAGGACTCACCGCATTAGAAGGCGGCGCAGTCACGCATTCAACTCACAGAAACCATCATGAACTTTGAAGTGTGCTTAAAGAGCAACCAATATTTTTTGAACGAGTTTCCTATTAAGCTCGTTACCCTATCGGTCTCGTTCTATTCCAAATTTAAAGCTTGGGTTCGCGTTAGGTTTCGTTTTCCTAAGGCGGGCAAGAAGGGAGCGGTGATGAAATCCGAACCCTTATCTTGTATTGGCCAGGCCTTGCCCTTTACTAGGAATTTAAAAACAGTCCAAATTCGTCCTCAATCAATGAATCACCTTAAGGAATACAGTAAACCCGCTGAAAGGAGATTCGCGAGTGTTTCGATGGACTTACCTCCCGTACTAGACGGGGTATGAACCGTTGAAGTCGACTCGGGCCACGACTCCTATGTCATGTACGAACCCGAGGGGCCGAGACGATATAGTAATCGTCGTCCTTCCCTGCACACAGTTTATATAATTTTTTTTATTTTTTTTAATAATACCCTTCCGTAGGGTTAAAAAAAGAATAAAGTCCAATTGTCCAGAATAAAGTCCAAATAAAAAGTCCAAAAATTACAAAAAATTATGAAAAATAAAGCCTACTTACAAATCCTAAAAAAAAAATTATGTCTTTTTTTTCTTCTCTTTTAGATTTTAGCTTTAAGCTTTTTGTTCCCAAGTCCTTAGTATTCCACTTCGAACCTGTAAATCAAAGACACAAAAAGAAACGTAAAAAGGAACAAATAATAGTAAAAAAAATAATAAAAACCTAAAAATTCTACATAAGCACAAATCCGCGTCGGCGACGCCAAAATGATTAAAGATTTATTGGGGGTTGTAGTAGTAGTGGTAAGGATGGTTCGAACTCTAAGACTTGTGAAGGTGAAGGATTTTTTGATTTATAAAAATTATATACAAAAATATTGACAAATTGGTAGAGAGGTACTGGGACTAGGATTCCGCTAAATTCATTTCTTAAGGTTCAAATAATAATTCTTTTATCAATAATAGCTCGAAAAATATATTAAATATATCGACTCTAATTTATTGCCAAGATAGATTCTCAAAATATTAGGTGTAAATGTTAAGCATGGGACATCAAATCATCTAAGCTAAGAATGACCCATCAAATCAAATCACAACTAATTAATTTAAATCATAATTTCAATTAAAATTAATGCAAAAGTCATGAAAAGAATTAAATATAATTACCCAAGTGTGAAATAAGGCTTCCTCCATCGCCCCAGTGTTGGGGTTTAGATCCTCATATTAATCATAATCTCAAAATACATGTATAAAGCTCAAAAGTAGATTAAAGGGAGTAAAACATTTGAACAGAAAAATCGCAACATAAATAACTGTTGCAAAGGCGATGTTCAACCGTTACAAAAGGAACGATAAAAAGCTGAAGTGTCGTTGTCGCGCGTTGTAACTACGACTGTCAATAAACGACGGTTCTTGCAAGTCTGTTCTTCGTGTTCTTCATCTTCATCACGAACAACAACAGCAACAGAGAGAATTGGTGATTCTTCCTCTGCAGCTTCCTCTCTTCTCCTCCCTCCACGCTCCAAATCGATTCTTCACGACCCAAAGTGATGCTTGAGCCATTCCACATCATCAGAACACGTCCATAACTCTCCATGACGCGTGATTATCATCCTCCAGTGCATGCTTGCCCTGTTTTGAACTCGAGAATCAAAACACGTATTCCAGCCAAATTTGATCGAAACAACCACCCAAACTTTGTTCCTTATGCCAAATCACATCTTTCTGCCAATTTTCAGCGATTGAATCGCACTCTAACCCATTCATTTTGACAATCAAAGTTCTGCCAGTTGAAAACTTCATTTCCCGCCAAAAACACAAATTCAAATTGTTGAAGAAGGTGCCCCTTATCCAGAGTGCTGGGGTGCGAATATCAATTGGGGTGGAAATAATAATTTTTCTGGGTTCCTCCGGGACATTTCTGGGATGCTTCCTGTGCATTTCTGGGGTGCCTACCGTACATTTCTCCGGGGTGCAAAACACTGCTTTTTTGAGCCCATTTCGCCGCAAGGGCTTATTTCTCTAAAATCTCCTACAAGAACACAAAATAACACAATAAGTACTTAATCGAGTCTAACAATACAGAACATTGAGAACAAAATAGACACATAAATGCGTCTATCAATGTCCGGCCATGACGAATAAACATTTACTGATCCATGTCCCGTGAACGGCCGTGATGGTTGTAATTCCGTCTTTGGCGCATAGGCCACTCCAATTTCCAGCCATGTTGGCTGTCTGCTGCCATCCCGATGTCCAGCCATGTTGGTTGTCTGCTGCCATCCCGATGTGCAGCCATGTTGGCTATCCGCTGCCAACCCGATATGCAGCCATGTTGGCTGTCAGCTTCCAACCCGTTATCCAGCCATGTTGGTTGTCCGCTGCCAACCTGATGTGCAGCCATGTTAGCTGAACATTGTCAATGTATTGGCCAAGAGCCAATGTTCCTTTTCCTACGCAACAGAAGCTTTGGATGAAGCTTCATCTCAGGCCATGACGCATCTTTTAGCACGCGCCATGCTAAAACACACAGGGTGTTACATTATTCACCCCTTTAAAGATTTTCGTCCCCGAATTCTAAACAAAGACTATTGTGGACAATCTCATCGGTTTGGATTTCCTGAGCAAAAGTCCCATACCAGATGCTCATAAATCACGGATTTCTTCAAGTTATCGTAAACAACAATTTAGACCTTCTGAGCAACCATCCCATACCGCATGCTCAGGAATCCAAAAGTTCCCACAAAAATACCAAGAATCACAATTGGCGAGTGCCAAGAGGATATCTCTACCAGGTATCCTAGATAGCATCCCATACTACTACCCAGGAATCCCTAAGGTTCACAAGTTGAAAGTGTCATTGAAATGACAAGGTTTTAGCATAGTACTGTGTAGAACAGTTTCCAGTTGCCCACCGCCCCCGACGTTCATCCAGGTTTCCACTCGCAAGTGGGATGCTAGACGAGCCTGAAAACACACACACTTGGCCAGTTCCATCGTGTGGGGATGATCAGTCCCATTGTCTACCCACCGTCCCAGACGGTCTTCCAGATATGCACTCGTAAGTGGGGTGCCACTTAGGCCAGGAAAACTCACAGTACTTAAATAAGCTTAACTCGATTCGCAAAGTAACTGGCATAGCAATTACAAATTCCTTTCCGCGCAAAAGTTGGCCTATTCTCCAACTTTAAATTTCCATTAAGGAAAATACTCGTGGAAAAGTACACTCCGCACAGTCCCTAGAGTTTTCTCGGAACTTTCTCTGATGCAAACTGTGACGGACCGGAAAATTACGCCTTTGGCGCGTTTCCCCGCAGGCCGTAACTTCCCCGATGCGCCATGATGAAGCTACGATCCGAGCCTCAAAGCTAGGTAAATGCACGCCCATTTTCCCTTGCAAGCATGCTCGTGGAGCATGATGCAGCTAACTTAGATTCCACACCGTTCCAACTTACCCTTGTTCCGCGAGGGGTTTATTAAGAAAACAAAAACTTTCCTAAAACGGCAAAAATTGCCTTTAAAGGCCCTAAATGATGGAATGTTGCTAAATTCTAGTGACCATGTGGATCTATAGATCAACATGTCTTGATCTTTGGGTCGTTTCCCATCAAAATGGACTTCTCTTGAGCTAAATTACGACACTCAGGTTTTTAGCCTATGTCGAACACCTTGATAGGAAGTATGAGCATCCGGCGAATGGAATGCAACTTTCCTCATCAAGTTTGGCCACAATCATCTCTTGCGTCGATCTACCGAGCCGGATGATATGAGAGGCGAGAATGTCGCAATCATATTACAATTAGATGATATGAGCGACAAAGTGCTGGACCGGCAATGCTGCAACTCATTGCGGCTGCCTACGTACCCTTCCCTACTCTAAAGGGATCAAGCACAAACCATAGTTCATCCCCGAAAGGACAGAAGCTTAATGCAACTCGTTTGCATGGCCGTGGCCAAACAATAATGGTAATATCCTAATCCGTATAGGCCGTTCCGTCAAAATGCATCCAAGTGTTGAATACTTGGTATGCGGCATAGTGATTCCCATGCTTAACACGCTCATTGGTAAGGCTACACATATATAAATGAGGCCTAAGCATCATTTATACTGCACCGGCTAAGCTATGAAGCTTACTTGGTACATGACCCGCATATGTACCTTCAACAAACTACCCCTCCATATATATATGTTAATTTGACATTTTTACAACTCAGTTTGGGGGAGAAAAAATCATTCATCAACTTCTCAGGCCATGATGGATGCACCTTACTATTCTTGCCAACTGCGATGTACGGCCGTAATGGCTGTACATTCAGTTCTGGCTCACAGGCCAGTTTCAATGTCCGGCCATGACGACTGAGCCATGTCTCGTGAACGGCCGTGATGGTTGTACTTCCGTCTTTGGCCCATAGGCCACTCCAAATTCCAGCCACGTTGGCTGTCTGCAGCGATCCCGATGTCCAGCCATGTTGGCTGTCCGTTACCAGCCCGATGTGCAGTCATGTTGGTTATTCGCTGCCAACCCGATGTGTAGCCATGTTTGGCTGAATATTGTCAACGTATTGGCCAAGAGCCAATGTTCCTTTTCCTACGCAACAAAAGCTTTGGATGAAGCTTCATCTCAGGCCATGACGCATCTTTTAGCAGGCGCCATGCTAAAAACAAAGGGTGTTACATTATTCACCCCTTTAAAGAATTTCGTCCCTGAAATTCTAAACAAAGACTATTGTGGACAATCTCATTGGTTTGGATTTCCTGAGAAAAAGTTCCATACCATATGCTCAGAAATCACGTGTTTCTTCAAGTTATCGTAAACAACAATTTAGATCCTCTGAGAAACCGTCCCATACCGCCTGCTCAGGAATC
Organism: Papaver somniferum; assembly: GCF_003573695.1. Lineage (NCBI taxonomy): Eukaryota > Viridiplantae > Streptophyta > Magnoliopsida > Ranunculales > Papaveraceae > Papaver > Papaver somniferum. The sequence continues at coordinate 103,922,453 of NC_039360.1, read as the reverse complement.
CAAAAGTGCCCACAACAATACCAAGAATCGTAATTGGCAAGTTCCAAGAGGATATCTCGACCAGGTATCCTAGATAGCATCCCATACTACCACCCATGAATCCCTAAGGTTCACAAGTTGAAAGTGTCATCGAAATGACAAGGTTTTAGCACAGTACTGTGTGGAACAGTTTCCAGTTTCCCACCGTCCCTGACGTTCATCCAGATTTCCACACGCAAGTGGGATGCTAGCCGGGCCTGACAACGCACACCCTTGGCCATTGCCATCATGTGGGGATGATCAGTCTCATTGTCTACCCATCATCCCAGACGGTATTCCGGATATCTACTCGTAAGTGGGGTGCCACTTAGGCCAGGCAAACTCACAGTACTCAAACAAGCTCAACTCGATTCGCAAAGTAACTGGCATAGCAGTTACAAATTCCTTTCCGCGCAAAAGTTGGCCTACTCTCCAACTTTAAGTTTCCATTAAGGAAAATAGTGGTGGAGAAGTCCACTCCGCACAGTCCTTAGAGTTATCTCGGAACATTCTCTGATACCAACTGTGACGGACCGGAAAATTACGCCTTTGGCGCGTTGCCCCGCTGGCCGTAACTTCCCCGATGCACCATGATGAAGCTACGATCCGGGCCTCAAAGCTAGGAAAATGCACCTCCATTTTCCCTTGAAAGCATGCTCGTGGAGCATGATGCAGCTAACTTAGCTTCCACACCGTTCCAACTTACACTTGTTCCGCGAGGGGTTTATTAAGAAAACTAAAACTTTCCTAAAACGACAAAAACGACCTTTTGAGGACCTAAACGATGGAATGTTTCTATATTCTGGTGACCATGTGGATCAATAATTAACATGTCTTGATCTTTGGGCCGTTCCCCATCGCAATGGACTTCTCTTGAGCTAAATTACGACACTCGGGTTTTTAGCCTATGTCGAACACCTTGATAGGAAGTATGAGCATCCAGCGAATGGAATGCAACTTGCCTCATCAAGTTTGGCCACAATCATCTCTTGCGTCGAGCTACCGAGCCAGATGATATGAGAGGCCAGAATGTCGCAATCATCTCATAATTAGATGATATGAGCGACAAAGTGCTGGACCGGCAATGCTGCAACTCATTGCGGCTGCATACGTACCCTTCCCTACTCTAAAGGGATCAAGCACAAACCATAGTTCATCCCCGAAAGGACAGAAGCTTAAGGCAACTCGTTTGCATGGCCGTGGCCAAACAATAATGGTAATAGCCTAGTCCGTAAAGGCCGTTCCGTCAAAATGCATCCAAGTGTTGAATAATTGGTCTGCGGCATAGTGATGCCCATGCTTAACACTCTCATTGGTAAGGCTACACATCTATAAATGAGGCCTAAGCATCATTTATACTGCACCGGCTAAGCTATGAAGCTTACTTGGTACATGACCCGCATATGTACCTTCAACCAACTACCCCTCCCTATATATATGTTAATTTGACATTTCTACAACTCAAATTGGGTGAGGAAAAATCATTCATCAACTCCCCAGGCCATGATGGCTGCACCTTACCTACTCTAAAGGGATCAAGCAGAAAGTGCTGGACCGGTAATGCTGCAACTCATTGCGGATGCCTACGTACCCTTCCCTACTCTAAAGGGATCAAGCAAAAATCATAGTTCATCCCCGAAAGGCTAGAAGCTTAAGGGAACTCGTTTGCATGGCCGTGGCAAAACAATAATGGTAATAGCCTAGTCTGTATAGGTCGTTCCGTAAAAATGCACCCAAGTGTTTAATACTTGGTCTGCGGCATAGTGATGCCCATGCTTAACACGCTCATTGGTAAGGCATACACATCTATAAATGAGGCCTAAACCTCATTTATACTGCACCAGATAAGCTATGAAGCTTACTCGGTACACGACCCGCATATGTACCTTCAACCAACTACCCCTCCCCATATATATGTTAATTTGACATTTTTACAACTCAAATTTGGGGAGCAAAAATCATTCATCAACTCCCTAGGCCATGATGGCTGCACCTTACCATTCTGGCCAACTGCGATGTACGACCGTAATGGCTGTACATTCAGTTCTGGCTCAGAGGCCAGTTTCAATGTCCGACCATGACGACTGAACATTTACTGAGCCATGTCCCGTTAACGGCCGTGATGATTGTACTTCATTCTTTGGTCCATAGACCACTCCAATGTCCAGCCATGTTGGCTGTCTGCAGCGATCCGATGTCCAGCCATGTTGGCTGTCCGTTACCAGCCCGATGTGTAGCCATGTTGGCTATCCGCTGCCAACCCGATATGCAGCCATGTTGGCTGTCAGCTGCCAACCTGTTGTCCAACCATGCTGGCTGGCCGCTGCCAACCCGATGTGCAGCCATGTTGGCTGAACATTGTCAACGTATTTTCCAAGAGCCAATGTTCCTTTTCCTACGCAATAGAAGCATTGGATGAAGCTTCATCTCAGGACCTGACGCATCTTTTAGCACGCGCCATGCTAAAAACACAGGGTGTTACATTATTCACCCCTTTAAAGAATTTCGTCCCTGAAATTCTAAACAAAGACTATTGTGGACAATCTCATTGGTTTGGATTTCCTGAGAAAAAGTCCCATACCAGATGCTCAGAAATCACAGGTTTCTTCAAGTTATCGTAAAGAAAATTTAGACCTTCTGAGCAACCGTCCCATACCGCCTTCTCAGGAATCCAAAAGTGCCCACAACAATATCAAGAATCGCAATTGGCGAGTGCCAAAAGGATATCTCGACCAGGTATCCTAGATAGCATCCCATACTACGACCCAGGAATCCCTAAGGTTCACAAGTTAAAAGTGTCATCGAAATGACAAGGTTTTAGCACAGTACTGTGTGGAACAGTTTCCAGTTGCCCACCGTCCCTGACGTTCATCCAGATTGCCACACGCAAGTTGGATGCTAGACGGGCCTGACAACGCACACCCTTGACCGGTGCCATCGTGTGGGGATGACCAGTCCCATTGTCTACCCACCGTCCCAGACGGTATTCCGGATATCCACTCGTAAGTTGGGTGCCACTTAGGCCAGGCAAACTCACAGTACTTAAACAAGCTCAACTCGATTCGCAAAGTAACTGGCATAGCAGTTACAAATTCCTTTTCGCGCAAAAGTTGGCCTACTCTCCAACTTTAAATTTCCATTAAGAAAAATACTCGTGGAGTAGTCCACTCCGCACAGTCCCTTGAGTTTTCTCGGAACTTGCTCTGATACAAACTGTGACGGACCAGAAAATTACGCCTTTGGCGCGTTGCCCCGCATGACGTAACTTCCCCGATGCGCCATGATGAAGCTACAATCCGGGCCTCAAAGCTAGGCAAATGCACGTCCATTTTCCCTTGCAAGCATGCTCGTGGAGCATGATGCAGCTAACTTAGCTTCCACACCGTTCCAACTTACCCTTGTTCCGCGAGGGGTTTATTAAGAAAACAAAAACTTTCCTAAAACGGCAAAAACGACCTTTTGAGGCCCTAAACGATGGAATGTTGCTAAATTTTGGTGACCATGAGTATCTATAGATCAACATGTCTTGATCTTTGGGTCGTTTCCCATCAAAATGGACTTCTCTTGAGCTAAATTACGACACTCGGATTTTTAGCCTATGTCGAACACCTTGATAGGAAGTATGAGCATCCGGCGAATGGAATGCAACTTGCCTCATCAAGTTTGGACACAATCATCTCTTGCATCGAGCTACCGAGCCAGATGATATGAGAGGCCATAATGTCGCAATCATCTCACAATTAGATGATATCAGCGACAAAGTGCTGGACCGGCAATGCTGCTACTCATTGCGGCTGCCTACGTACCCTTCCCTACTCTAAAGGGATTAAGCACAAACCATAGTTCATCCACGAAAGGACAAAATCTTAAGGCAACTCGTTTGCATGGTCGTGGCCAAACAATAATGGTAATAGCCTAGTCCGTATAGGCCGTTCCGTCAAAATGCATCCAAGTTTTGAATACTTTATCTGCGGAATAGTGATGCCCATGCTTAACACGCTCATTGGTAAGGCTACACATCTATAAATGAGGCCTAAGCATCATTTATACTGCACCGGCTAAGCCATGAAGCTTACTTGGTACATGACCCGCATAAGTACCTTCAACCAACTACCCCTCCCTATATATATATATGTTAATTTGACATTTTTACAACTCAAATTGGGGGAGAAAAAATCATTCATCAACTCCCCAGGCCATGATGGATGCACCTTACCATTCTGGCCTACTGCGATGTACGGCCGTAATGGCTGTACATTCAGTTCTGGCACACATGCCAGTTTCAATGTCCGGCCATGACGACTGAACATTTACTGAGCCATGTCCCGTGAACGGCTGTGAAGGTTGTACTTCCGTCTTTGGCCCATAGGCCACTCCAATGTCCAGCCATGTTGGCTGTCTGCAGTGATCTCGATGTCCAGTCATTTTGGATGTCCGTTACTAGCCCGATATGCAGCCATGTTTGCTTTCAGCTGCTAACCCGTTGTCCAGCCATGTTGGCTATCCGCTGCCAACCCGATGTGCAACCATGTTGGCTGAACATTGTCAACGTATTGGCCAAGAGCCAATGTTCCTTTTCCTACGCAATAGAAGCTTTGGATGAAGCTTCATCTCAGGCCATGACGCATCTTTTAGCAGGCGCCATGCTAAAAACAAAGGGTGTTACATTATTCACCCCTTTAAAGAATTTCGTCCCTGAAATTCTAAACAAAGACTATTGTGGACAATCTCATTGGTTTGGATTTCCTGAGAAAAAGTTCCATACCATATGCTCAGAAATCACGGGTTTCTTCAATTTATCATAAACAACAATTTAGACCTTCTGAGCAACCGTCCCATACCGCCTTCTCAGGAATCCAAAAGTGCCCACAACAATATCAAGAATCGCAATTAAAGAGTGCCAAAAGGATATATCGACCAGGTATCCTAGATAGCATCCCATACTACCACCCAGGAATCCCTAAGGTTCACAAGTTGAAAGTGTCATCGAAATGACAAGGTATTAGCACAGTACTGTGTGGAACAGTTTCCAGTTGCCCACCGTCCCTGACGTTCATCCAGATTGCCACACGCAAGTTGGATGCTAGCCGGGCCTGACAACGCACACCCTTGGCCAGTGCCATCGTGTGGGGATGATCAGTCCCATTGTCTACCCCCCGTCCCAGACGGTATTCTGGATATCCACTCGTAAGTGGGGTGCCACTTAGGCCAGGAAAACTAACAGTACTTAAACAAGCTCAACTCGATTCGCAAAGTAACTGGCATAGCAGTTACAAATTACTTTCCGCGCAAAAGTTGGCCTACTCTCCAACTTTAAATTTCCATTAAGAAAAATTCTTGTGGAGAAGTCCACTCCGCACAGTCCCTAGAGTTTTCTCGGAACTTGCTCTTATACCAACTGTGACGGACCGGAAAATTACGCCTTTGGCGCGTTGCCCCGCAGGACGTAACTTCCCCGATGCACCATGATGAAGCTACGATCCGGGCCTCAAAGCTAGGAAAATGCACGTCCATTTTACCTTGCAAGCATGCTCGTGGAGCATGATGCAGCTAACTTAGCTTTCACACCGTTCCAACTTACCCTTGTTCCGCGAGGGGTTTATTAAGAAAACAAAAACTTTCCTAAAACGGAAAAAGCGGCCTTTTGAGGCCCTAAACGATGGAATGTTGCTAAATTTTGGTGACCATGAGGATCTATAGATCAACATGTCTTGATCTTTGGGTCGTTTCCCATCAAAATGGACTTCTCTTGAGCTAAATTACGACACTCGGGTTTTTAGCCTATGTCGAACACCTTGATAGGAAGCATGAGCATCCGGCGAATGGAATGCAACTTGCCTCATCAAGTTTGGCCACAATCATCTCTTGCTTCGAGCTACCGAGCTAGATGATATGAGAGGCCAGAATATCGCAATCATCTCATAATTAGATGATATGAGCGACAAAGTGCTGGACCGGCAATGCTGCAACTCATTGCGGCTGCCTACGTACCCTTCCCTACTTTAAAGGGATCAATCACAAACCATAGTTCATCCCCGAAAGGACAGAAGCTTAAGGAAACTCGTTTGTATGGCCGTGGACAAACAATAATGGTAATAGCCTAGTCCATATAGGTCGTTCCGTCAAAATGCATCCAAGTGTTGAACACTTGGTCTGCGGCATAGTTATGCCCATGCTTAACACGCTCATTGGTAAGGCTACACATCTATAAATGAGGCATAAGAATCATTTATACTGCACCGGCTAAGCCATGAAGCTTACTTGGTACATGACCCGCATAAGTACCTTCAACCAACTACCCCTCCATATATATATATATGTTAATTTGACATTTTTACAACTCAAATTGAGGGAGAAAAAATCATTCATCAAATCCCCAGGCCATGATGGCTGCACCTTACCATTCTGGCCAACTGCGATGTACGGCCGTAATGGCTGTACATTCAGTTCTGGATCACAGGCCAGTTTCAATGTCCGGCCATGACGACTGAACATTTACTGAGCCATGTCCCTGAACGGCCGTGAAGGTTGTACTTTCGTCTTTGGCCCATAGGCCACTCCAATGTCCAGCCATGTTGGCTGTCTGCAGCGATCTCGATGTCCAGCCATGTTGGTTGTCCGTTACCAGCCCGATGTGCAGCCATGTTAGCTATCCACTACCAACCCGATATGCAGCCATGTTGGCTGTCAGCTGCTAACCCGTTGTCCATCCATGTTGGCTATCCGCTACCAACCTGAAATGCAGCCATGTTGGCTGAACATTGTCAACATATTGGCCAAGAGACAATGTTCCTTTTCCTACGCAACAGAAGCTTTGGATGAAGCTTCATCTCAGGCCATGTCGCATCTTTTAGCACGCGCCATGCTAAAAACACAGGGTGTTACATTATTCACCCCTTTAAAGAATTTCGTCCCTGAAATTCTAAATAAAGACTATTGTGGACAATCTCATTTGTTTGGATTTCCTGAGCAAAGGTCCCATACCAGATGCTCAGAAATCACGGGTTTCTTCAAGTAATCGTAAACAACAAATTAGACCTTCTGAGCAACCGTCCCATACCGCCTACTCAGGAATCCAAAAGTGCCTACAACAATATCAAGAATCGCAATTGGCGAGTGCCAAAAAGATATCTCGACCAGGTATCCTAGATAGCATCTCATACTACCAACCAGGAATCCCTAAGGTTCACAAGTTGAAAGTGTCATCGAAATGACAAGGTTTTAGCACAGTACTGTGTGGAACAGTTTCCAGTTGCCCACCGTCCATGACGTTCATCCATATTGCCACACGCAAGTTGGATGCTAGCCGTGCCTGACAACGCACACCCTTGGCCAGTGTCATCGTGTTGGGATGATCAGTCCCATTGTCTACCCACCGTCCCAGACGGTATTCCGGATATCCACTCGCAAGTGGGGTGCCACTTAGGCCAGGAAAACTCACAGTACTTAAACAAGCTCAACTCGATTCGCAAAGTAACTGGCATAGCAGTTACAAATTCCTTTCCGCGCAAAAGTTGGCCTACTCTCCAACTTTAAATTTCCATTAAGAAAAATACTCGTGGAGAAGTCCACTCCGCACAGTCCCTAGAGTTTTCTCGGAACTTGCTCTTATACCCATTGTGACGGACCGGAAAATTACGCCTTTGGCGCATTGCCCCGTAGGACGTAACTTCCCCGATGCGCCATGATGAAGCTACGATCCGGGCCTCAAAGTTAGGCAAATGCACGTCCATTTTCCCTTGCATGCATGCTCGTGGAGCATGATGCATCTAACTTAGCTTCCACACCATTCCAACTTACCCTTGTTCCGGGAGGGGTTTATTAAGAAAACAAAAACTTTCCTAAAACGGCAAAAACGGCATTTTGAGGCCCTAAACGATGGAATGTTGCTAAATTTTGGTGACCATGAGGATCTATAGATCAAAATGTATTGATCTTTGGGTCGTTTCCCATCAAAATGGACTTCTCTTGAGCTAAATTATGACACTCGGGTTTTTAGCCTATGTCGAACACCTTGATAGGAAGTATGAGCATCCGACGAATGGAATGCAACTTGCCTCATCAAGTTTGGCCACAATCATCTCTTGCGTCGAGCTACCGAGCCAGATGATATGAGAGGCCAGAATGTCGCAATCATCTCACAATTAGATGATATCAGCGACAAAGTGCTGGACCGGCAATGCTGCTACTCATTGCGGCTGCCTACGTACCCTTCCATACTCTAAAGGGATTAAGCACAAACCATAGTTCATCCACGAAAGGACAGAAGCTTAAGGCAACTCGTTTGCATGGCCGTGGCCAAACAATAATGGTAATAGCCTAGTCCGTATAGGCCGTTCCGTCAAAATGCATCCAAGTTTTTAATACTTTATCTGCGGAATAGTGATGCCCATGCTTAACACGCTCATTGGTAAGGCTACACATCTACAAATGAGGCCTAAGCATCATTTATACTGCACCGGCTAAGACATGAAGCTTACTTGGTACATGACCCGCATAAGTACCTTCAACCAACTACCCCTCCCTATATATATATATATATATATGTTAATTTGACATTTTTACAACTCAAATTGGGGGAGAAAAAATCATTCATCAACTCCCCAGGCCATGATGGATGCACCTTACCATTCTGGCCAACTGCGATGTACGGCCGTAATGGCTGTACATTCAGTTCTGGCTCACATGCCAGTTTCAATGTCCGGCCATGACGACTGAACATTTACTGAGCCATGTCCCGTGAACGGCCGTGAAGGTTGTACTTCCGTCTTTGGCCCATAGGCCACTCCAATGTCCAGCCATGTTGGCTGTCTGCAGTGATCTCGATGTCCAGCCATTTTGGCTGTCCGTTACTAGCCCGATATGCATCCATGTTGGCTGTCAGCTGCTAACCCGTTGTCCATCCATGTTGGTTATCCGCTGCCAACCCGATGTGCAGCCATGTAGGCTGAACATTGTCAACGTATTGGCCAAGAGCCAATGTTCCTTTTCCTACGCAACAGAAGTTTTGGATGAAGCTTCATCTCAGGCCATGACGCATCTTTTAGCACGCGCCATGCTAAAAACACAGGGTGTTACATTATTCACCCCTTTAAAGAATTTCGTCCCTGAAATTCTAAACAAAGACTATTGTGGACAATCTCATTGGTTTGGATTTCCTGAGAAAAAGTTCCATACCATATGCTCAGAAATCACGGGTTTCTTCAAGTTATCATAAACAACAATTTAGACCTTCTGAGCAACCGTCCCATACCGCCTTCTCAGGAATCCAAAAGTGCCCACAACAATATCAAGAATCGCAATTGGCGAGTTCCAAAAGGATATCTCGACCAGGTATCCTAGATAGCATCCCATACTACCACCCAGGAATCCCTAAGGTTCACAAGTTGAAAGTGTCATCGAAATGACAAGGTTTTAGCACAGTACTGTGTGGAACAGTTTCCAGTTGCCCACCGTCCCTGACGTTCATCCAGATTGCCACACGCAAGTTGGATGCTGGCCCGGCCTGAAAACGCAGACCCTTGGCCAGTGCCATCGTGTGGGGATGATCGGTCCCATTGTCTACCCACCGTCCCAGACGGTATTCTGGATATCCACTAGTAAGTGGGGTTCCACTTAGGCCAAGAAAACTAACAGTACTTAAACAAGCTCAACTCGATTCGCAAAGTAACTGGCATAGCAGTTACAAATTCCTTTCCGCGCAAAAGTTGGCCTACTCTCCAACTTTAAATTTCCATTAATAAAAATTCTCGTGGAGAAGTCCACTCCGCACAGTCCCTGGAGTTTCCTCGGAACTTGCTCTTATACCAACTGTGACGGACCGGAAAATTACGCCTTTGGCGCGTTGCCCCGCAGGACGTAACTTCCCCGATGCACCATGATGAAGCTACGATCCGGGCCTCAAAGCTAGGAAAATGCACGTCCATTTTCCCTTGCAAGCATGCTCGTGGAGCATGATGCAGCTAACTTAGCTTTCACACCGTTCCAACTTACCCTTGTTCCGCGAGGGGTTTATTAAGAAAACAAAAACTTTCCTAAAACGACAAAAGCGGCCTTTTGAGTCCCTAAACGATGGAATGTTGCTAAATTTTGGTGACCATGAGGATCTATAGATCAACATGTCTTGATCTTTGGGTCGTTTCCCATCAAAATGGACTTCTCTTGAGCTAAATTACGACACTCGGGTTTTTAGCCTATGTTGAACACCTTGATAGGAAGCATGAGCATCCGGCGAATGGAATGCAACTTGCCTCATCAAGTTTGGCCACAATCATCTCTTGCGTCGAGCTACCGAGCCAGATGATATGAGAGGCCAGAATATCGCAATCATCTCATAATTAGATGATATGAGCGACAAAGTGATGGACCGGCAATGCTGCAACTCATTGCGGCTGCCTACGTACCCTTCCCTACTTTAAAGGGATCAATCACAAACCATAGTTCATCCCCGAAAGGACAGAAGCTTAAGGAAACTCGTTTGCATGGCCGTGGCCAAACAATAATGGTAATAGCCTAGTCCATATAGGTCGTTCCGTCAAAATGCATCCAAGTGTTGAATACTTGGTCTACGGCATAGTGATGCCCATGCTTAACACGCTCATTGGTAAGGCTACACATCTATAAATGAGGCCTAAGCATCATTTATACTGCATCGGCTAAGCCATGAAGCTTACTTGGTACATGACCCGCATGAGTACCTTCAACCAACTACCCCTCCCTATATATATATATATGTTAATTTGACATTTTTACAACTCAAATTGGGGGAGAAAAAATCATTCATCAACTCCCCAGGCCATGATGGTTGCACCTTACTATTCTGGCCAACTGCGATGTACGGCCGTAATGGCTGTACATTCAGTTCTGGATCACAGTCCAGTTTCAATGTCCGGCCATGACGACTGAACATTTACTGAGCCATGTCCCGTGAACGGCCGTGAAGGTTGTACTTCCGTCTTTGGCCCATAGGCCACTCCAATGTCCAGCCATGTTGGCTGTCTGCAGCGATCTCGATGTCCATCCATGTTGGCTGTCCGTTACCAGCCCGATGTGCAGCCATATTGGCTATCCGCTACCAACCCGATATGCAGCCATGTTGGCTGTCAGCTGCTAACCCGTTGTCCATCCATGTTGGCTATCCGCTACCAACCCGATATGCAGCCATGTTGGCTGAACATTGTCAACGTATTGGCCAAGAGCCAATGTTCCTTTTCCTACGCAACAGAAGCTTTGGATGAAGCTTCATCTCAGGCCATGACGCATCTTTTAGCACGCGCCATGCTAAAAACACAGGGTGTTACATTATTCACCCCTTTAAAGAATTTCGTCCCTGAAATTCTAAACAAAGACTATTGTGGACAATCTCATTGGTTTGGATTTCCTGAGCAAAGGTACCATACCAGATGTTCAGAAATCACGGGTTTCTTCAAGTTATCGTAAACAACAAATTAGACCTTCTGAGCAACCGTCCCATACCGCCTTCTCAGGAATCCAAAAGTGCCTACAACAATATCAAGAATCGCAATTGGCGAGTGCCAAAAGGATATCTCGACCAGGTATCCTAGATAGCATCTCATACTACCACCCAGGAATCCCTAAGGTTCACAAGTTGAAAGTGTCATCGAAATGACAAGGTTTTAGCACAGTACTGTGTGGAACAGTTTCCAGTTGCTCACCGTCCATGACGTTCATCCAGATTCCACACGCAAGTTGGATGCTAGCCGGGCCTGACAACGCACACCCTTGGCCAGTGCCATCGTGTGGGGATGATCAATCCCATTGTCTACCCACCGTCCCAGACGGTATTCCGGATATCCACTCGTAAGTGGGGTGCCACTTAGGCCATGAAAACTTACATTACTTAAACAAGCTCAACTCGATTCGCAAAGTAACTGGCATAGCAGTTACAAATTCCTTTCCGCGCAAAAGTTGGCCTACTCTCCAAATTTAAATTTCCATTAAGAAAAATACTCGTGGAGAAGTCCACTCCGCACATTCCCTAGAGTTTTCTCGGAACTTGCTCTTATACCAATTGTGACGGACCGGAAAATTACGCCTTTGGCGCGTTGCCCCGCAGGACGTAACTTCCCCGATGCGCCATGATGAAGCTACGATCCGGGCCTGAAAGATAGGCAAATGCACGTCCATCTTCCCTTGCAAGCATGCTCGTGGAGAATGCTGCATCTTACTTAGCTTCCACACCATTCCAACTTACCCTTGTTCCGCGAGGGGTTTATTAAGAAAACAAAAACTTTCCTAAAACGGCAAAAACGGCCTTTTGAGGCCCTAAACGATGGAATGTTGCTAAATTTTGGTGACCATGAGGATCTATAGATCAACATGTATTGATCTTTGGGTCGTTTCCCATCAAAATGGACTTCTCTTGAGCTAAATTACGACACTCGGGTTTTTATCATATGTCGAACACCTTGATAGGAAGTATGAGCATCCGGCGAATGGAATGAAACTTGCCTCATCAAGTTTGGCCACAATCATCTCTTGCGTCGAGATACCGAGCTAGATGATATGAGAGGCCAGAATGTCGCAATCATCTCACAATTAGATGATATGAGCGACAAAGTGTTGGACCGGCAATGCTGTAACTCATTGCGGCTGCCTACGTACCCTTCCCTACTCTAAAGAGATCAATCATAAACCATAGTTCATCCCCGAAATGACAGAAGCTTAAGGCAACTCGTTTGTATGGCCGTGGCCAAACAATAATGGTAATAGCCTAGTCCGTATGGGACGTTCCGTCAAAATGCATCCAAGTGTTGAATACTTGGTGTGCGGCATAGTGATTCCCATGATTAACACGCTCATTGGTAAGGCTACACATTTATAAATGAGGCCTAAGCATCACTTATACTGCACCGGATAAGCTATGAAGCTTACTTGGTACATGGCCCGCATATGTACCTTCAACCAACAACCCCTCCCTATATATATGTTAATTTGACATTTTTACAACTCAAATTGGGGGAGAAAAAATCATTCATCAACTCCCCAGGCCATGATTGTTGCACCTTACCATTCTGGCTAACTGTGATGTACGGCCGTAATGGTTGTACATTCAGTTCTGGCTCAAATGCCAGTTTCAATGTCCGGCCATGACGACTGAACATTTACTGAGACATGTCCCGTGAACGGCCGTGATGGTTGTACTTCCGTCTTTGACCCATAGGCCACTCCAATGTCCAGCCATGTTGGTTGTCTGCTGCCAGCTCGATGTGCATCCATGTTGGCTGTCCGCTGCCAACCCGTTGTCCAACCATGTTGGCTGTCCTCTGCCAACCCGATGTGCATCCATGTTGGATGAACATTGTCAACATATTGTCCAAGAGCCAATGTTCCTTGTCCTACGCAACAGAAGCTTTGGATGAAGCTTCATCTCAGGCCATGACGCATATTTTAGCACGCGCCATGCTAAAAATAAAAAGTGTTACATTATTCACCCCTTTAAAGAATTTTGTCCCCGAAATTCTAAACAAAGACTATTGTGGAAAATCTCATCGGTTTGGATTTCCTGAGCAAAAGTCTCATACCAGATGCTCAGAAATCACGGGTTTCTTCAAGTTATCGTAAACAACAATTTAGACCTTCTGAGAAACCGTCCCATACCGCCTGCTCAGGAATCCAAAATTTCCCACATTAATACCAACAATTGCAATTGGCGAGTGCCAATAGGATATCTCGACCAGGTATCCTAGATAGCATCCCATACTACCACCCAGGAATCCCTAAGGTTCACAAGTTGAAAGTGTCATCGAAATGACAAGGTTTTAGAACAGTACTGTGTGGAACAGTTTCCATTTTCCCACCGTCCCTGACGTTCATCCAGGTTTCCACTCGCAAGTGAGATGCTAGCCGGGCCTGACAACGCACACCCTTGGCCAGTGTCATCGTGTGGGGATGATCAGTCCCATTGTCTATCCACCGTCCCAGACGGTCTTCCGGATACCCACTCGTAAGTGGGGTGACACATAGTCCAGGAAAACTCACAGTACTTAAACAAGCTCAACTCGATTCGCAAAGTAACTGGCATAGCAGTTACAAGTTCCTTTCCGCGCAAAAGTTGGCCTACTCTCCAACTTTAAGTTTCCATTAAGGAAAATACTCGTGGAAAAGTCCACTCCGCACAGTCCCTAGAGTTTTATCGGAACTTGCTCTGATTCCAACTGTGACGGACCGGAAAATTACGCCTTTGGTGCGTTGCCCCGCAGGCCGTAACTTCCCCGATACGCCATGATGAAGCTACGATCCGGGCCTTAAATCTAGGAAAATGCACGTTCATTTGTCATTGCAAGCATGCTCGTGGAGCATGATGCAGCTAACTTAGCTTCCACAGCGTTCCAACTTACCCTTGTTCCGCGAGGGGTTTATTAAGAAAACAAAAACTTTCGTAAAAACGGCAAAAACGACCTTTTGAGGACCTAAACGATGGAATGTTGCTAAATTCTGGTGACCATGTGGATCTATAGATCAACATGTCTTGATATTTGGGTCGTTTCCCATCAAAATGGACTTCTCTTGAGCTAAATTACGACACTCGGGTTTTTAGCCTATGTCGAACACCTTGATAGGAAGTATGAGCATCCGACGAATGGAATGCAACTTGCCTCATCAAGTTTGGCCACAATCATCTCTTGCGTCGAGCTACCAAGCCAGATGATATGAGAAGCCAGAATGTCGCAATCATCTCACAATTAGATGATATGAGCGACAAAGTGCTGGACCGGCAATGATGCAACTCATTGCGGCTGCCTACGTACCCTTCCCTACTCTAAAGGGATCAAGCACAAACCATAGTTCATCCCCGAAAGGACAGAAGCTTAATGGTAATAGCCTAGTCTGTATAGGTCGTTCCGTCAAAATGCATCCAAGTGTTGAATACTTGGTCTGCGGCATAGTGATGCCCATGCTTAACACGCTCATTGGTAAGGCTACACATCTATAAATGAGGCCTAAGCATCATTTATACTACACCGGCTAAGCTATAAAGCTTACTTGGTACATGGCCCGCATATGTACCTTCAACCAACTACCCCTCCTTATATATATTAATTTCTCAAATTGGGGGAGCAAAAATCATTCATCAACTCCCCATGCCATGATGGCTGCACCTTACCATTCCGGCAAACTGCGATGTACGGCCATAATGGTTGTACATTCAGTTCTGGGTCACAGGCCAGTTTCAATGTCCGGCCATGACGACTGAACATTTATTGAGCCATGTCCCGTGAACGGCCGTGATGGTTGTACTTCCGTCTTTGGCCCATAGGCCACTCCAATGTCCAGCCATATTGGCTGTCTTCTGCCATCCCGATGTCCAGCCATGTTGGTTGTCCGTTACCAGCCCGATGTGCAGCCATGTTGGCTATCCGCTGCCAACCCGATATGCAGCCATGTTGGCTGTCAGCTGCCAACCGTTGTCCAGCCATGTTGGTTGTCCGCTGCCAACCCGATGTGCAGCCATGTTGGCTGAACATTGTTAACGTATTGGCCAAGAGACAATGTTCCTTTTCCTACGCAACAGGATGAAGCTTCATCTCAGTCCATGACGCATCTTTTAGCACGCGCCATGCTAAAAGCACAGGGTGTTACATTAATCACCCCTTTAAATAATTTCGTCCCCGAAATTCTAAACAAAGACTATTGTGGACAATCTCATCGGTTTGGATTTCCTGAGCAAAAGTCCCATACCAGATGCTCAGAAATCACGGGTTTCTTCAAGTTATCGTAAACAACAATTTATACAGTCTGAGCAACCGTCCCATACCGCCTGCTAAGGAATCCAAAAGTGCCCACAACAATACCAAGAATCGCAATTGGCGAGTGCCAAGAGGATATCTCGACCAGGTATCCTAGATAGCATCCCATACTACCACCCAGGAATCCCTAAGGTTCACAAATTGAAAGTGTCATCGAAATGACAAGGTTTTAGCACAGTACTGTGTGGAACAGTTTCCAGTTGCCCACCGACTCTGACGTTCATCCACTATGTATTTCCCTATATACTGTCGTTCAGTTGTAAAGGAAAATGAGAGATCTTTTTTGAGTAAGAAACAAGTAAATAGGAGAGAGAAAGTCTAGAGCAGAGGTCATTCTTGATTCCTTTATCTTTTCTTGTAAGAATATTCAAAGATTGATCAATAAAATTAAGAGTGTAAATTTAAAAATGAGTTGAGTAATAATGAAATCATATGAGGGGTGTAGTGTAGGATTTCCTGCAACTACATAATGACGCTAGAAACAGGGAGATGAAGATTGAAAGTTGAAGATTGTTGTTGAGATTGTTTAAATCAAGAAAGTGATTAAATAAATCAGTGAACCAGTTAAAAGAAAAATGATTAGAATTAATGAAGATGACAAAAGATTGGAGTGTAATATGATAACAAAGACGATGGTTAATGAATTCCATGAAAACATCAAAGGAAGAATACATAAACGAAATTTTGAAGGAAAGAAGGTTATGGCGGTAGAAAAGACATCACCCTTGAAAGATTGGGAAAAGAAAAAAATTACATTCATGGCGGCAGAAATACCAAAAGAAAATTTGAACCACACATCTCCATTGGTTATTACAGTGCCTATTACGCGAAAATAAAAGGAGACAACAACAAAATCCACGGGAGAATGGATATTGAACAGAACTTTAATCGATACAGGAATCTCAGTGAATAGAATATTTTATCATACATTCTGAGGAATGGGATTTAAAGATGAAGAAATGTCCAGTTCAACATATTTTGTTCACGGCTTTAGAAAATCCACAAAAAAACCTAAAGGAGAAATAGTAGTATGAATTCCACTTGGAGAGATCGAAACACACGTAACACTGTGCGTGGTGGATATGGAATCGCCATATAATATGTTATTAGGAATACCATGGATACATGCGATAAAAGCTGTAGTATCAACGTTGCATCAATGTATTAAATTTCCCACACCAAATGGAATAGGTGAAATCAGAGGAGATGTTGACAAAGCGAAATTATGTCATCAAATTGAAGTAAAGCATTATGAAGGACAAGCAAAAAAGAAACAATTTCGCAGAAAGTTGGCAAAGGAAGCAAAGAAAGAAGAAGAATTTAGAGTATATATGATAAGGGAAAAAGAAGGCAAAGGAATACAAGCGAAATTTCGGAAGAAGGAGAAGGACCTGTGAAAACAATAAAAGAACCAACACCAGTGGGAGAACCTAAACCCAGTTACACTGCCGCAGAACCAACAAAAGAAATAAACGTTGGAACTATAGAAGAACCTCTAATATTGAGAATTGGAACCAAAATGGATGTGGAAGAAGAAGAAAGAACTGTTAACCTTTTGCGAGAATATAAAAATGTTTTCGCAGGAAGCATGGATGAGATACCAGGAATAGATCCATCAATTGCATGCCACAAGTTGGAGATTAACAAAAATGTGAGACCATTTAAACAGAGAATAAGAAAAATTGCAACAACTTACCATTCCCAAATAGAAGAAGAACTACAGAAAATGCTTGATGCGAGAATCATAAGAGAAGCTAAATACCCAGAATGGATAGAGAATATGGTCATTGTCCCAAAGAAAAACAAAGGAATCAGGATTTGCATAGATTTTACTGATTTAAACAAAGCTTGCCCCAAAGATAGTTTTCTGTTACCAGATATTCCTCAAATGGTGGAATCCGCAGCGGGAAATGATAGAGTATCGTCTTTAGATGGGTACAAAGGGTATAACCAAATCCCTCTCGCTGAAGAAGATCAAGAACATACTGCTTTCTTCGCCCCTAGAGGTTTATATTGTTACACGAAAATGCCATTTGGTTTGCGAAATGCGGGAGCGACATACCAAAGAATGGTAGAGAAGGTGTTCGCAAAATGGATACACAAAACATTAGAAGTATACGTGGATGATATGTTAGTAAAGAGTAAAGAAGCTAAAGACCATGTACAATACCTGAGGGAGATTTTTGAACAAATGCGGCAGTATAACATTAAATTGAATCCTGAGAAATGTACTATTGGAGTTGCATCGGGAAAAATTTTAGGCTACATTGTATCAAAGGAAGGAATACATGTTGATCCAGAAAAAGTGCAAGCCGTTCGTGACATGCCAACACCAGCAACGATAAAAGATGTACATAAGTTGAATGGGCTTCTAGCTTCGCTGGGGAGATTCATTTCGCGATCATCAGACAAATGCAAATATTTTTTCGATATACTCAAGAAGCGTGCGAAATTTAAATGGACTGATGAATGTGAAAAAGCTTTTCAAGGGATCAAAGAACATCTTATGAATACAACTATTTTACAAAAAGCAGAATCAGGAGAAGAATTATTGATCTATCTTGCAACGACATCGCATGCATTAAGTGTTGTGTTATTGCGAGTAGACGCAAGAGTGGAGAAACCTATTTATTACATTAGCAAAACTTTTAATACTGCCAAGAAGAATTACTCAAAGATTGAGAAGTTAATCTTAGCATTAGTTTATGCATCATTTAAGCTCCGCATATATTTTCAGGCGCATAAGATAAAGGTATTAACAAAAGTACCAATTGAATCAGTGATGAAGAATTCTAAAAGATCAGGAAGAGTGGAGAGATGGAATGCACAAGTAGGCCACTTTGATATTAAATATGAAATTTTGTCTTCACCAAAATCACAAGTTGTTGCAGATTTCTTGGCAGAATTTCCTTTAGAAGAAGATGAAGCGGTAGAAGAAATGATGGATATAGAAGAAGAACACGGAGATCCAAAAGATTTATTAACAGAACCAAATAGATGGGAGATATTGGTAGATGGATCATCAAACAGAGAAGGAAATGGAGTTGGAATTGTTTTAATTTCGCCAGAAGGAATAAAGATGGATTTTTCATTCACATTGGAATTCGCATCCACTAATAATGAAACGAAATATGAAGTTGTGATACATGCCTTAAAATTCGCAATAGAAATGAAACTAGAAAATTCCAGAATCACTAGTGATTCGCAGATAGTTATTCGCCAAATAAAGGGAGAATACACTACAAATGAACCATCCTTGAATAAATACAAGAAGCTCGTTGAAGAATTTTACTACAAATAAATAAAGGGAGGCACACAAATAAATAAAGGGAGAATACACTACAAATGAACCATCCTTGAATAAATACTCAGCGAAAATCCCAAAAATAAAATGGAGGCACATTTCAAGAAAGGATAACAGACTCGCAGATGCTTTTGCTTTCATCTCAAGCATGATGACAGATCCAACTGCGAGATGCATAAAAATAGAAACACTTCTGTCACCATCAATCAATAAAGAGGAAAAAAAGTGGATGTGATGATAATAGACAATGAAGAAGAAGAACAAACGAACAATATCGCAGACTGGAGAATGTAACTTCATGCATATTTGGCGAAAGGAGAAACACCAAGAAATAGATTAGAAACACACAAGTTAAAAATCCGCGCAACGAATTATGAATTAAGAGATGGGCTGCTATACCGAAAATCCTTTAACGGACCTTCACTCAGATGTTTGACACGAGAGGAAGGAGAAAAAGTGCTAAATATGTTACATAGTGGGGATGCTGGCAATCATAGCGGGGGAAGATCTTGGCACATAGAGAAAAAATGCAACACTATTACTGGACATACATGCACGAAGATGCAAAACAAATATCAAGGCGCTGTGAAGATTGTCAGCGGCATGGAAAGAAAATACATGCACCTGGAGCACCGTTATCATCTTCAACCAGTGTGTGGCCTTTTGGAAAGTGGGGCTTAGATATTGTGGGGCCATTTTTACCAGGTTTTGAACAAAGAAGATATTTAATAGTCGCAACAGATTATTTCACAAAATGGAAAGAAGTGAAAGCAGTACTGCATATTCGCGACAAAGATATCTTTACATTCATATTCGAAAATATCATTTGCAGATTTGGAATTCATGCGCAGTTGGTATCTGATAATGGGAAACAATTTGAAGGACAAAATATAGAAATGCTACTTAATGCATTCAAGATAAAATGTGGAAAGTCTACTCCTTTATATCCACAAGCTAATGGGCATGTAGAAGCAACAAACAAAAAAATTGCAGATATATTAAAGAAGAAATTGGAAGGACATCACAGAGCATGGTGCGAACAAGTACATAATGCAGTGTGGGCTTATAATACAACTAGAAGATAAGCTACTAGAATGTCACCTTTTTGTTTAACATACGGAGTTGAAGCGGTGTTACCAACAGAAGTTCTTATTCCGACAACAAAAAGAGAAGCTTGGGAGAAAAATCTTAGTGCGGATTTGATTTTAAATAAACTTGATGAATTAGAATAAAGAAGAGAAAAATATTTACAACATATGGAGAATTATCAGCGAAGATTAGCCCGAGAATATAATAAACGTGTCAAAGTACGCGAATTCCAACCAGGAGATTTAGTTCTGCGAAAGACACCAATATATCAGCGAGAAAATGGTAGAAAATTAGCGAAAAACTGGGATGGACCTTACATCATTAAGGAGATAGTTGGAACAGGAGCTTATAGATTAATGGATCCAGAAGGTAGAGATGTTGGTCATAGACTTGACAGACTGACCGGTTGTCAGCCGTGCAAATATAATTTACTTCCTCGCTCAACTAGAAATAAATATAGTATGCGATAAGAAAGAGTTCGTTCCCACAGAGAGGCTTTTGTTGTTATCAATTTTCAGTTACTTAGTAACCAAAGGGGGGGTTTTGTTTTATCTAAATAAACAAAGCAATGAAAGTAAATTAAAAGCAATAAAATAATTGAATAATCAATAAGGAGAAGATATTGGTCATGGGATAGTATCATTCACAAACATGTACTTTCATCAATGATTAGAATTGAAATTTAATCTCTCATCTATTAGAAGTCCTAGGATATCTTGATCACAAGAGTATCCCGTTTATTTCCCGTTTTTATCACAAATAAAATTAAAAGATGCTAATGTGAAATCTACCTAGAAAGCAATTAAAGTGTAAAAGCACAATTAAGTTTAGCTCCCTAAGAGCAATAAGTTCTATGAAATAAGACTAATCAATGCAAACAAAATGTGTAAAAGCACTAATTCGTTTTAACAAAGGTTATGATTCATATGTGACTAGTAGGATGTATCACTACAAGCACTACCCACAATTATGCTACTTAAAATCAGGGACAAACAACATTTTCGTATTGAAAACCCTAAAATAGCTCTAGGGATGAAAGCAAATCGGATTGATTCCGGACTCAACCAATCAAACAATCAAATCATATAACAATATAAACCATGAATCATAAACAATAAAGTTTTGAGACAAAACTAATTCATAGAATCAAATAACATGCATTGAGAAATCAACTTTTATCCCATAACCAAAGATTGAGTTTAGTTACTCATAATAATGGAGTTCATAATAATCATAATCATAAAATAATTGAAGAAGATGAAAAATAAAACGAAAGCAAACCCTAGTTGTAGCTATCTCCAAAGCTCCAAGAATAATACGTGATTTCAAAATTTGTAGAAAACTTTTCTTTTTTTAGCTTTTCTCCCTTCCAAAATTAGGTCAAGTCTTTAAAAGCCCAAATTCCAATAGCAAGATGTCCACCAAGCCCATATGTGAGAAAAACCCATGTAGAAAATATGTCCAAAATCGTCGTCGGAAATTGCCCGGAAAAGTCGCCTCAGGTGACCGGCAAAGTACGCCTGGTCACCGGTCAACGGGTCAAATCGATCGGGTCAACGAGTCGGAATGGGTCAAAGCGGGTCAAGGTCAGACCGAGTCAACCAGTTGGCTAACTCATCTGAGTTGATATTGGCCAAGGACATTGCACTGGCCTGAGCTTGCTGATGCACAATGACTGTGCATCACAGCTCCTTGGCCAGCCATCTTGTGATGCACAATCATTGTGCATCAGCAGTTTCACATCCAATTTCAGCTGTAATTTCCACCATCTGTAACTCTCATTTCCAATTCCCCTGCAGCTCAGTCACCATCTCAGGTATTTGTACTAGCATTTGTCTTTGTCTCGAAACCACTGCCATACAAACTCATTTCAGTTCCCAACTCCCCTGCAATTCTGTTCATGGCTGCCAAAAGCGAACTGCAGCTGCGACCAACTCACTTAGGCATTCTTTAGCAGCTGCAACAAAAACTAACTGCAACTAGCAATTGTACACAACACATGCAAGTACTCAGACAAGCCAGGTACCAACACATTTCAGTTCATTCATCCTGCAACTGCATATCACAGACCACCATTTCATTACCAACAGGTCATGTCATTAACACCATCTCCTGCAACTCCATTTGTTGACTGCAGCAGCACACAATCTAAAACACAAAGCAAGTACCCATAACTGTTGACTGCACTCATTCAGTCCCATTTTCATCTTCTCTGATAACAGTCACCACTTTCTTGATCCACAACAACAAACAAATCAGCATCTCAAGCCTTGTAACTCATATCAGCTCAACAAAACCATCACTTCAGTTCAGTCAAGAATTCAACCACTTGCATGTATCTGAGTCATACCCTGCACAAACAATCACAACACAATTTATTCCGCAAAACACCAGCAAATCCACTCCATTCTTCCTCTTCTTCTCGGCTTTAGCTGAGACTCTTGATACCTGATGGATTCTGCCGATTCCATGGATAGGTCGACGGCAATAGACACCCCATTTCTGCTTATTAACTGATGACAAAGGAAATGAATATTTCTCCTACAAAGACCTAATTCTTCTTTAATCTCAACTTCAGCACAAACCCAACTCTCTAAACCCATGGAAATCATCGTCTACAGTTTGATTCAACCACAATAACACCTCAAGAACCCTAATTTCACCATCGACCCAGATGTACACATCAAACCCAAAAATCAATTTCCTCCTTCAATTAGAGCAAAACCCATCTTTCCTTAGGCTACTAAACTTCTTATCTTCTGCATCTCTTCTCAGTTCAATACTATCCACCTTCTCCATCATCAGTAGCTTCACAAACTTCCCTTGATTCGAACTTGGATTTAAACAACATCAGAGTCATCTTCATCTTCACAGCAACAACAATTTCTCGATCTGATTCTTCTCTGTTGTTCATCCTCTCACGATCTGAGTTTCCATGGATGCGCCTCTTTCTCTTTAAGTTTCAGAAACAAATTATGAGAATTGTTTTTCTCTTGATTTTTTGGGTTTGGTAATAATTCAGGTAGGATTGTTGAACCCATTATAAGAACCACCCCACGGGTGCCCTGAGAAAACAGTGGCCTGTCTTAAGACTTCCCAAATCATAGATGCCCCTTAACCTCACTTGGGCTCCAGATAACGTTTTCCTGTGAAATGACTATTTTGTCTTTCTTTCGCTCAAAACCTTCGCTTGGTCCAGCTGCCACTCGCATGTGAATTGACGGTTCTGCCCTTATGCTCCAAAAGAGTGTTTTCTTCCTTCTTTTGCTCCAAATGAGTTCATTGCACCTAATAACTCATAAGCAAACATAAAATACGTATTTCACAAGAAAAATAGCAAAGAAAGCATAAACATTGATATAAAATTAGGTGTTTTACAACACCTATCACAGACCATGGAACAAGTTGTACTTAAAAAGATATTATCCGTAAGAAGCTTTGAGAAGTTATGGATTCTGAAAGAATAGTTGCAAGATTATTCATATCAAAACAAGATCATGATGTGCGAAATTTTCGCAGAGATAATCACAGAACAATGACATAAAAGAAAGGGGTGAACCTTTGTGGCGTACACCCTAGTTCGCGAATAAAATTTCGCAAGAGGCAAATGTAAGACCTAAAGTACGTCATATTAGAGGGTACCTATTGCATGGCTCAGGGAAAGGCTACACCGCCACCGGAACCTGAGTCATGGAGACTTGGGGTCAATAAAGCCCATCCGGGAGAGGCACCTTGGATTCTCAGCTTAAGCATATGACTTGGGTTGGGCGACTAAGGTAATAAGGACTCTCCCAAGGAGTGCAGATCTGATCAAAGCACCGAGGTACACGGTTGAGTCAAGAGTGGCAGGGAAGTTTGAACCGTACCTTGCCATTCTTGACAAGTCTTGGCTTATACTGCACTCGGCCCGAAAAAAACCCCACTTAGGGTGCAGTCTCGTAACCATAAGCCCTATAGGTAAAAGGGATAAGAGGCTGCGAAAACAACTGGTTGTTGTTCAGACTGGATGGGAGGAGCTAACCTTGTATGGTATAAGTACGCCTCCTTGAAGGGGCAACCAGGGGGGAGATAAGGGAGGCACCCTCCATTAGAGAGCTGATAAGTGTCTTAAGACGCAAATGTCATGAGGCTTTTTATTCGCAAGGGTATTAAGGTTTGCCATTGTAGTTTCAGGAAATCCTACAACACACCCCTTGTATTATCATAACTATAATTTCTAGATCTAAACTTATT
Organism: Papaver somniferum; assembly: GCF_003573695.1. Lineage (NCBI taxonomy): Eukaryota > Viridiplantae > Streptophyta > Magnoliopsida > Ranunculales > Papaveraceae > Papaver > Papaver somniferum. The sequence goes on along the minus strand of NC_039360.1, from coordinate 103,898,039 downwards.
TGATATGAAAATAAAGATAAAGATAATTAAAATAGAAAATAAGACACAAGATTTACGTGGTTCGATCAATATGATCCACATCCACGGGGTTAGGGATCTTTATTATGGTTGTTTGTAATTACATATGGATTAAAATTGAGACTCCATTAATGAGTGTTTGGAGCTCTCTTTGGGGAAGAAGAAGGAGATAATACTACACAAATAGAAAATCCTCTCATAATAATAATCCTCTCTTAAAGTGTATCTCTCTTTATCATTATCCCCCTTTCTCTCTCTTGCCTTTTTCTTTATATAGGTGTTTACATAGTGGATGACAGCTAATGTACAACTAACATTTCCCCTAATTTCGGATCTGGTGCTACATTCTCCCAGGCTCTTATTAAAATTTCGCAGGCTCTGCTACATTCTCGCAAACTCTCTCTATAATTTCGCAAACTCTTACTGTTGTGCGATATTTGGATCCTACATCTTGCCTCTTTTTTCTTGAATATTGCTTGAAAAGTAATATTCAGGAAAAAATCCATTGTTGTAGTTGTTGGAGAGAGATACGTGTTGTTGGAGTAGTCTTTGATCTTTGTTGATGAAGGAACGAGCGAAAGAATACTGGACTTGAAAAGTACGTACTTGCCTCTATTCTTTTGTGAAGTTCTGGAATGTTGCGAAGTAAATAAGAAGTGTCATCTTTTGAAGTATGCAAAGTATGAAGTATCCTTGAAGAATTATTAGAAGCATGAAGTATCCTTGATGAAGTATAAGAAATATTCAATTCTCGAAATATAAGAAGTATCCGTCCTTGAATGAGAATAATAAGTATTGTCTTTATTCATGCGAAATTATTACTCCATTTTTGGTGATTCTTGCCGAGAAGATAAAGAACCTAAAATGTTTTCTTGGTAATACTTAGTTGCCTCTGTTCTTTATCTATGAGGGTAGAATCTTTGAGAAAATGTTGAATGTGCGAATTGTTTCTTCATTCTCATATTTCCTCTGTCTCATGTTTTGTGCTCATGCAATAGTATAATCTCTTCAAGTTGCTTATAATTGTGCGAAATAATTGAGCGAAATGATCATATCGTTCGGAATAATCACATTCTGCGAAATAATCACATTCTGCAAAATTCTGACACATTCTTAATAATCCTATGAAACTCTGAATAATCCTACGAAATTCTGACACATTCTGCGAAATCATGAATAATCCTGCGAAATTCTGACACATTCTGCGAAATTCTGAATAATCCTGCGAAATTCTGAATAATCTGCGAAATTCGAAATTCTGAATAATTCTGCGAAATTCTGACACATTCTGCGAAATTCTGAATAATTCTGCGAAATTTTGAATAGTTCTGCGAAATTTAAATAGTTCTGCGAAATTCTGAATAGTTCTGCGAAATTTTGAATAGTTCTGCGAAATTCTGCGATATTATTGCGAAATTCTGCGATATTATTCTGTACAGTTTTGTAAAGTATTTATGCGAACATAATGCTTATGTGATGATTATGTTATGAAATGTGTATGCGATGTTTATGCCATGAAATGCTTATGCAATGCTTTTATGATGCGAGTATGATGCTTGTATGATGAGAATGCTTATCTATTGCAATGTATAGTTAAGGTTTGTGTTACTTAGCTCATTTTTCCGTCTAAAATTGATGTAGCTTTAAATTGCTTCCATTCTTCATTTCTCTGCCTTTTTCTTTAGTGTATGTATTCTTCTTCGTGTAGTTATTGTTCTTCACAAGTTCTTACTTGTGTTTCATCTTTCCTTTTTCCTGCACTATTAGTATCTCATAACAGTATGATCATAATATCAAGTCTGCGGCATTTTCACTGCCTCAGTTTCATTTCCATGTACATATTCGCAAGCTTGTTTGCTTACATATAATCATTCTCGCAAGCTTACTTGCTTACTCATTTTCTTATGTGGTCTTATTTTTCCTTCCTAGTTAAAGGTATTATTTTGCCACCTCTTGTCATTGCGACAAAATCGCAGGACGTCTTTGCACTTTCATGCAAAAACCCATTGATCTTGCCTTAACTTTTTATTTTGTATTATTGCCTCTTCAGGATTGTTGCGACAATAATTGCAAAAATAAAACCCCATGACATTTCCGTCTTGCGACGAAATCGCAGGACGTCTTCACACTTTCATGTAATAACCCATTGATCTCGTCTTATCTTTTTCTCTAGTATTATTTCCTCTTCAGGATTGTTGCACAAATATGAAAATCCTTAATACCCTTGCGAGTAAAAAGCCTCATGACATTTGCGTCTTAAGACACTTATCAGCTCCCTAATGGAGGGTGCCACACTTATCTCCCCCCTGGTTGCCCCTTCAAGGAGGCGTACTTCTACCTTACAAGGTTAGCTCCTCCCATCCGGTCTTAACAACAACCAGTTGTTTTCGCAACCTCTTATCCCTTTTACCTATAAGGCTTATGGTTACGAGACTGCACCATAAGTGGGGTTTTCTTCGGGCCGAGTGCAGTATAATCCAAGACTTGTCAAGAATGGCAAGGACGCTTCAAACACCCCTGGCACTCTTGACTCAACCGTGTACCTCGGCGCCTTGATCATATTCTGCACTCCTTTGGAGAGTCCTTAGTACCTTAGTCGCCCAACCTAAGTCATATGCTTAGGCTGAGAATCCAAGGTGCCTCTCCCGGATGGGCTTTATTGACCCCAAATTTCCATGACTCAGGTTCCGGGAGCGGTGTAACCTTTCCCTGAGCCATGCAACAGGTACCCCCTTATATGACATACTTTAGGTCTTACATTTTCCTCTTGCGAAATTTTATTCGCTAACTAGGGTGTACGCCATAAAGGTTCGCCCCAATCTACGAAATTTTATTCGTGTTTCTGCGAAATTTTCGCGTCTCTTGTTTCTGCAAAATGTTCACGCTTCTTTATTCTCTCATTCATCTTTTCATTTCTGTCATCTCTTCCATTCATTCTTTCATTTCTGTCGTCTCTTTCATTCATTCTTTCATTCTCATAATATCATATCATTTGAATCAAAATAAATATTCAAGATTAATTCTAATACATGGTAACTCTGAAATCTTTGTAGTTGTGAAATCTTTGTAATTCTGCGATTCTATCGCGTTTTGTAAATCAAATCAAAAATATTTTTATTCTCTGCAAAAGAAATATTCTAGAGAAATATGTAAATTGAATTTTCTCAGTTTTCTGTAATTTTGAAATCTCGCAATCTTTGTAATTTTGAAATCTTTGTAATCTTGAAATCTTAGTAATCTTTATAATCTTTGAAATCTTGAAATATTTGTAATTGTGCGACTGAATCGCTTTTTGTAAATCAAATCAAAAATCTTTTTATTCGTTCCTAGTATAAAGTAAAATGTTCAAGGAGGTGGTACTTATCTTTCATGTGAGTCGTTGTTGTTGTCAAAGAAGTGAATAAATGCCTTGAAATGTATGAATTTCGCGCAGCAAAAAGAAGTATGAGAAGTGAGACTTGAACCCTTGATCTGATTCTTGTATTTTCTCGCATCATACCAACTGTGCTAAGCCTCTTTTGCGAAATAATCAAAGTTCTTGCGAAGTAATCAAATTCCAACTGTGTAAGAGGAAATTCTGTATAAATTTCGCAGCATAATAAAAATAAACATGCGAGAAGCTGCTTGCATTCTTGCCTCCTGACCAACTGTGCTAACCCTCTCTTGCGAAATAATCAAAGACTGTGCGAAGTAATCAAATATCAACACTGCGAAATGAATATTTGCGAAGCAAAAAAAATTATTTGGTCGCATGGAGAATCGAACCCATGTCCTCTAGTTTGCATACTCCTTCTCTGACCATCTATGCTACTTGTTGCTTGCAAAAGAAACACACAATGTTGTACTTTATTCCATTTCTTCGCCTTTAGGATTTCAAAAATGTGCGAAAAATTAAGCTTGATGAGGGATTCGAACTCGAGTCTTACAACTCACTCTAGCGTAGCTTGACCAACTGTGCTACCTCTTGTTTGCGAACTAGTGAAACAATATTCGAAATTATTCATTTTTTCGCTATCTGTAAAAAGAAGAAAACTATGCTCGCAGGGAAGTTCGAACTTGCGACCACGAACGTACATATTGTTCTCTTGACCAACTGTTCAAGAATTTCTTTGCGAAATAAACGCACAATGTTTTTCTCTTATTCTTTTATTCTCCCATGCATATGAGAAGAAAATGAAAAATATGTGTCTCTGCGAAATTCGAACCCGTGACCTATCGCTTACTCGCTCCAGCTCAAACCATTTGTGCGAATTTATGTTTGTGATAGAAATTGCAACATCTGCCTCTTATCTTTTCTTCGTCCTTCCTTAACTTCTTTCACATTTGCCTTCTTCTCCTGAACATGAAAATCTTCCACTGAAACTTCCATTTTCTCCTTAAATTTCACCACAACAACTAATTTTTTCTCTCACTCTTTTCATGTCTTTGAATTGTTGATGATGTTTACTCCCTGAAAGTGTGATTTCTTCCATAAAATTTCCATTTTTGAACCTAAATTTTGTAGATCTAGAAACATATGAACAGTAGCTAATCTTCATGAAAATTTCGTGAATCAACAAGTTACAGGAAGGATAAATCCTTTACTCGTTCCCTGTTTCTAGTGCCATTATGTAGTTGCAGGAAATCCTACAACACACCCCTTGTATTATCATGACTATAATTTCTAGATCTAAACTTATTTGATATGAAAATAAAGATAAAGATAATGAAAATAGAAAATAAGACACAAGATTTACGTGGTTCGGTCAATATGATCTACATCCACGGGGTTAGGGATCTTCACTATGGTTGTTTGTAATTACATATGGATTACAATTGAGACTCCATTAATGAGTATTTGGAGCTCTCTTTGGGGAAGAAGAAGGAGATAATACTACACAATAGAAAATCCTCTCATAATAATAATCCTCTCCTAAAGTGTATCTCTCTTTCTCATTATCCCCCTTTCTCTCTCTTGCCATTCTCTTTATATAGGTGTTTACATAGTGGATGACATCTAATGTACAGCTAACATTTCCCCTAATTTCGGATCTGGTGCTACATTCTCTCAGGCTCTTATTACAATTTCGCAGGCTCTGCTACATTCTCGCAAACTCTCTCTATAATTTCGCAAACTCTTATTGTTGTGCGATATTTGGATCCTACAGTCATATTTGTGCAACAATCCTGAAGAGGCAATAATACAAAAGAAAAAGATAAGACGAGATCAATGGGTTTTCGCATGAAAGTGTGAAGACATCCTGCGATTTCGTCGCAAGACGGCAATGTCATGGGGATTTATTTTCGCAAGAATATTTAGGCCTGTCATATTGTCGCAACATTCCTGAAGAGGCCATAATACAAAAGAAAAAGTTAAGGCAAGATCAATGGGTTTTTGCATGAAAGTGCAAGGACGTTCTGCGATTTTGTCGCAATGACAAGAGGTGGCATAATAAGACCTTTAATTAGGAAGGAAAAATAAGACCACGTGATAATATAAAATATTTATAAGTATTTGTAACAGATTATTTTTTGCAAGAAAGATAATAAGATGCAAGTATGGGAATCAATAAACAAGAAGCATTATCTTTCTCATCAGCAAAATACTAAAAGGAAAAATTGATTCCACGGTTGGTTGAAGAATATTATCGCAAAAGTGATAAAAGTAAGACAATTCAAGAAGGTAAAACTAGATAAGAAGCTCAAGCTTCAGTATTAATTCCAGTAGCAGGAGATAATAAACGTTCTTCGCCAATGTTCTCATTATCACAAGCCTCTCCTTCATTTCGTTTCTGATCTTCGCCTTGACTAGCACCTTGATTATCGTCAGCAATTACTTCTTCAGGAGAGATTTCTTTCTCATTTTGATTAACACCAGCAAATGCTTCCTTAGAAGGAATTTCTTCTTTACCTTCTAAGAGATCATCCTCTGCACCACTTTCATAATCATAATCACTATCAGCAGGACGAGGAATTTCATCATCATCTACTTCCAAAGGTTCAATTGATGTAGGAGGAAGAGATTTGGACAATAAAATATCATTTACAAGGACTTCAGCCCGGAGATGAACTTGACGAAGAAGTGCTCTCTGATGATTCCTATCTTGAATATCCTTAAAATAAGCAAGATAATCAAGTCTTCTTTCTGCTCGGTCGCGAGAACCAGTAATGGCAGAGACGAGCAATGCATTTTCTTTGCGAATTTTGGCATATTTAGCCTCCAAAACAGAAATGGAAGAATGAAGATTCTTCTCAGAATCTGCGAAAGATAGAATACAGAATTTCAATAAGATGAAGAACTCAGAAAAATATGACAAAGAAAAGATAGTTAAGGCAGTCAAACTATTATGACTACCTTCCTTTTACGAAATAAGGTGTTGAATAAAGGACAAAAAACTATTCTCCCAACGGTCCATTACGTCATCAAATTTATCTCCAACTAAACCTTTAAGTCGAGACTGAAGATTTTTCTCTTTAGAAGTAAGAAAGGCATTTTTCTTCGCAAGAGAAGAATAAGATTCTTCTAATTTGGAATATTTTTCTTTAAGTTGATTCGCCTTTACACTTAAAGCTATTCTACCTTGAATGAGTGTATCTCTTTCAGCGATGGATGAATCTGTTACTTCTTTAAGTTCATTTCTCAAAGAGCGAAGAGATTGCTCTTGGTCATCACATATTTTCTGAAGAATGCTAAGTTGTTGCAAAGATATCGCCATCTTGTTTAAACAAGTTCGCTTCTCTTGAGATAAGTTTTATTCTCATCTGATAGAGTTTCCATCCCTAAATTAGATTTAGTTAAAGAATAAGAAAGGCGAGATACTTCATTACTTAATAAATCTTGTCTCTGAACTAATTGGGTATTTTCATTGGTAAGATTATTTATATGATCAAGAGAATATGAATAGAGGTTATCTAATTGGTTATATTGATCCATCAAAATTTCTTTATCACCACGGGCTTCTTCAACAGCAGATTCAAATTGATATTTCTCCATTATTCGTTTCTGGTTTAAGGCTTAACATGCGAAAGAGGGATTTCAAGGATAATTAAATATGGGAAGGATAAAACCATTAAAAAGGCGAATTGAAGACACAAATAAGAAAATCATACCTCTCAATTCATCATTCTTCTTTCGAAGATTATCACGATCCAACAAAAGATTCTGAAGCTTTTGATTTTCGGGACGAAGAACATTACACTCTTTTTCCAAAGCTGTCTGCGAAGCAGCTCTGTCAGAACCTAAATGCTTGCTCATATTTTCGCAAACATTATACTTGATAGGATCAATAGAAGATTTCTTTCCATCATCTAGAACTTCAGATAAAACTTTGAAAGCAATATCTATTCCTTCCACGGTTTCTTTCGAAAGAGGAAGAGACTCAGGTAGAGAACTGGCAGTGATAGAAGGTTGAGAAACATTCTCAATAGGAAGAGAAGAAGTTTCATTCACAAAAGGATCAACAATGGGGGTTTCAATCATTGAAAGGTCAGCTGAAGAAATGAAGTCTGAGGCAGATTTTCGCGAATTGGAGATAAAGGTTTATCTTGCGAAGATGTCGCAGGAGATTTAGAAGAGATAAGTAAGTGGAATGGAACAGAAGTTTGAACAGTTTTAAGGTGGCGAGATTTCTTGAGAGGTTTATTGACATCCTTATCACCCTGCGATTACAATACAGATAAGAAACAGAGGCAACAATATTGTTATTAGAAAAGGATAATGTTTCTTACTACCTTCTCATTCGCAGACTTTCTTTTATGCGCAACAACCTTATGCTGCGGTTTGGGAATGTTAGGGTTCTGAACTGTAAATTTAGTGTTGGAGGCGCTTTTGCTGAAATAACAATAGTATGGGAATCACATAAACAACACCAAATAAGGCAGTAAACAAGATCAATTTCAGCAAAACCCATAAAGAAGAAAAAAGAAAACTAACCTTGATAAATCCATGGAAAACACTAGCAGGAAGATTATTTCGAAGAAAATTACGAACGATGAAGATCTGCAGAAAAAATAGTATGAAGATGAAGAAGAACTTAAAAAGATTGAAGAAGAAAGAAGAAAAGTTGCAGTAACGGAATTTGCAGAAGAACGATGAAGTTGCAGAGAAAATATAAATAAAAATAAAAAGAGTGAGAAAGAATATATATAGAGGGAATTTTTCCTCGAAAATATAAACACGATTAATACGGAAAGATATAAGCGGTTAAAAGGAAGCGGTTACAAAAGACGTGTCAAGAAACAGATGGAAGAAAGAGTACGTGTGATAAATGCAGAATATGAAGAAATGAACAGCTGCAGAAAAATTTCAAAAATGATATAATGAACGACGTCAGATAAAATCATGAGAAAGATGTGATGGTCCTGCGAAAATTAGAGAGTTTGCGAGATTAAGATTTGTAAGGTTGCGAGAATTTTTCAAGTCATATCCGAAAATAAAGGACAGATTAGTTGTCATCCACTATGTATTTCCCTATAAATAGTCGTTCAGTTGTAAAGGAAAATGAGAGATCTTTTTTGAGTAAGAAACAAGTAAATAGGAGAGAGAAAGTCTAGAGCATAGGTCATTCTTGATTCCTTTATCTTTTCTTGTAAGAATATTCAAAGATTGATCAATAAAATTAAGAGTGTAAATTTAAAAATGAGTTGAGTAATAATGAAATCATATGAGGGGTGTAGTGTAGGATTTCCTGCAACTACAACTATTATGGACAATCTCATCGGTTTGGATTTCCTGAGCAAAAGTCCCTTACCAGATGCTCAGAAATCACGGGTTTCTTCAAGCTATCGTAAACAACAATTTAGACCATCTGAGCAACCGTCCCATACCGCCTGCTCAGGAATCCAAAAGTGCCTACAACAATACAAAGAATCGCAATTGGCGAGTGCCAAGAGGATATCTCGACCAGGTATCCTAGATAGCATCCCATACTACCACCCAGGAATCCCTAAGGTTCACAAGTTGAAAGTGTCATCGAAATCACAAGGTTTTAGCACAGTACTGTGTGGAACAGTTTCCAGTTGCCCACCGTCCCTGACATTCATCCAGGTTGCCACTCGCAAGTGGGATGCTAGCCGGGACTGATGATTTGGTTTTTATGTTGTTGTAGAAAGTGGTAATAAAGTATCGTTCACTCAAACTTGTGAAGATTCGATTTTAGATTCAAACTCAATAGAAAACTTAAGAAGTTGTTGTTATCAAGATTATAAAAAGAACCAAGACTAAGGATTCCACCATTGACTAATTAAGTGATTTAATATAATCAATATTCATGCAATTCTTTACGTTTAAAATGGTTCTAATATATTGCCTTTAGTAGATTTTTGAAGTAACAATTGTATACATCAAGCATGAAACATCAAAAGTCTTAAACTAAGCATGCTCCATCAAAACGGATCACAATAACTCAATAAAAATCAATTTTCCAATATTAGTTCCATGCAAATAATCATAAAAGAAATTGCAAGAATTAATTAAAATAGAAATATACCACTTTTCATGGAACAATGGCTTCCTCCGTCGCCTCGGCTAAGGGGTTTAGCTCCTCATATTATTCACATACTCAAAATAGGTTTTCATAGCTCAAAAGGGTGAAAAACAAGAGAAAACTAGTTAAGCAGACAGTTTGCAACGGTGTATAGCGTTACAAACAGCTGTTACAGAAATGATATATGAAAATTGTTGTAGAAGAAACGACTGTCTCTGGGAGTAGTATGTTCTTCGTGTTCTTTCTTCTAAACTGCTGTAGAAGAAATGACTGTCTCTGGGAGTAGTATGTTCTTCGTGTTCTTCCCCTACACCAGCAGAACTGAATGTCTGTAATTTCAATTTTGAGCTTTCTGTGGTTATCTAAACTACCCCAAACTGTTCGACCCCCTTCTTGGGACTCCCAGCAACTTATATATAGCCAACAGAGCGATTTAATCTCCCCAAAACTCCCCGAAATCTCTTCTTTCCTTCCTTGGCAGTTACGACAATAATCTCTTCTCTAAATCTTTCCACGCGTTTCTGAGCTTTCCCGATTGTCTCAAACTCTTCCTTACATAGATATGTATCTTTGGAAAGAGTTTTAGGTTTTTAGTCTCTCTAGAACTTCTAAAAATAAGCTCAATAAGGTCCGTGTAAAAATACTTTCCCTGTTTAGCTCCAACTCGGTTTCTAGCCAATTTTGGTTCAATTCAAAGACTTCACCAGGCCTGTTTAGGCCTAGGGAGTAAACCCAATCAATATCAGCCATTGAATCGCTCTGGAACTCGATCGAATCATCACCCAAAAATCATGCAGACGTGATGAACATTTTCCCGCCAATTTTTTATTTGAATTTGGGAAGAAAGTGACCTCCCCCTTATCTGTGGATGGTCTCCCTTTAGCAGATGCCTGGAAATGGGTCACCCCTTAGTAATTAGGTTACCCCTTATCCAAAACGAGAGTCTGTATAGTAATTTTCTCCCACGAGCGCAAAAACCACTTTTTTAGCCAATTTCGCCGCAAAAGCTTATTTCTCCAAAAATACCTACAAACACATATATATAGCCAAATAAGTACAAAATCGAGCACTAACAATACATGCAATTGAGATCAAAATAGACACATAAATGCGTCTATCAAATACCCCCAAACTTATTATTTTCTCGTCCTCGAGCAAATCAAATCTAGAAAATAAAATCCTAACTCATTGTCGCAGGCATCGTCGATTGCACTTAGCGTATGCAATAAGCCTTTAAACCCCTAGGTGGCCCTAGTGGCCGAGTTATAGTCTCGGGAGGGCTTACAAGAGATATACCCACAAAACCTTTACTCCAGACCCTAACTATCTACGCAGAACCTTGGAAGGCACTAAAGAATCTCCTTGGTTGACATACTTATTGACTATAAGAGGAAGTACCCTGATGCGAAATTCCAATTGCTGTACACGAGTTTGCACTCAAGCATACTAAAATTCATATAAAGTGACAGAGCTCTACTCAGATAGTCGCACTATGGACATCAATATCTGGAGTCAAAACTAATCACATGGATAGATCAAGAAGATGGATATAGAGAAAAGCATAGATGGTTTTAATGTTTACTAAGTGAACGGCGTTTCCCATATCTGTCTGAAGGCCTTCGCCAAAATGAACCTATCCTAATGGATTGAGGTACTAGTCTGACTAATATCAACACACTGGCATATAGAAGGGAACCAGTGGTCGATAACCTAACTCTAGGTCAACACAACTGGCATATACAAGGGTACCAGTGGTTGATAACCTAACTCTAGGTCAACACAACTGGCATATACAAGGGTACCAGTGGTCGAATTTATTGAATTTATTCCTTTTGGTCAAATAGTTTGGTCTCAATTTCTTTTTTTTCTAATAGTATATCAATCACTCTAATTCACCCTAGCATTGGTAACAACTTGAATCGTGAGCCCCACCAAATCACTTAAAAACATATTTAAAAAGAAAAATAAAAACAGAAGTGAAAAGGACTCAACGAGATATGGCGAAACTACCATGTTATTTCTAACACCTGAGCTTTGTGCTCTTATGAATAGACTCTTTAGATGTTTCCATCTAATCAGATTGGTTCCTCAACTCCTAGAACCAAAATGCTTCCATCCACTTAGATTGGTTAGTGCAATCCTTAATCGGCATAAATTTCTAGGCTATGGAGTTTATTTATTGCAACTAAAAAGTTTCTCCCATACCCCCAAACTTAAATATAACATTGTCCTCAATGTTCTAAAGATAAAATTAAAAACATGAACAAGGAGAAATTGTTACCATTTGAAGCAAAAGAGATAAGGAAAGATATTACCGTGTTGCATGAGATTGGGTTACCTCCCAAGAAGTGCTAAGTTTAACGTCTTCAGCCAGACATAAGAAAGGATTAATCACCTCGTATCATAAAGTAATATCCGAAATATCTGTGGGTCATCAAAACCAAATAGATCTATCACAAGTAAAAGGAATCTGCAACATGCCAAGAAAATTGACAAATAAAGCGCACCCTTGTCTAGTTTCCTGTTTAATACAACTACATCTACATGTGGTTCAGGTTCAGGCTCTATGAAAGGGTCTAGATAAAATATTTTCATGCGCTGGAATTCCTTAAAGCTAAGGTCCGGTTCAGGTATTAGAGTCTGGAAAAACTCAAGTAAAAACTTAGAAGCACATAATAATAACCTGAATAATTGTGGATCCTTAAAGTCAATCAGTTTTGACTCACACAGCTGACCACAATAAGAGTGGTGGTCTTCCTTAAACAAATGTGTCGACCCTAATCTCCTAAAGTAATTAGGTTTAGTCTCAAAACTTAATAGTTGACACATATGAAACTTATACGTTCCCACAATTGGTCGAAAAATATTTGGTGGGAAAACAAAGTCAATCTGGATATCATAGCCTGGGATAACCACATCAACCAGAGGATGGGTTTCTAACAACCGAACTTCCTTATGGACATCACTAGGTTCAGTAAAACGTGTATGAAGATAATCTTGTAAAATGGTTGAGGCACATATGTCAAGTCCCAAGTGAGGGACCTTTCTAATAGTTAAAGCACATGGAGAATGATAATCACCCCCAAACTTAGAGTTTCCAGTGTCTCTAGAAAGACTAGTCACAACTTCCCTAATTTCAAGGTCATATGATTCCTGAAAATGGTCAATTGATTCTTCTAAGTCAGGTTCATCCTCACTCAACTCTACGAGTTCACTTTCTTTGTCTAAGACTAATGTTTCTAAATCGCTAGACTCTAAAACAATATTCTTAGAAAAAACTCGTTCCTCTAAACCATTATTAGCTTCGTAATCAAAAGAAAATACTACATCGTCTAAAACGGGAGTTTCTCTAGTCAAATCCTCGTCCTTTTGAATAGGTGAATAATTATTTGGATTTGAACTAGAAACATTATCATTATTAAGCTCAATTGGAGTAACAAATTCCTGATCACTATGCCTACTTATTTCAAATTCTTCATCAACACTATCCACATCATAATCATCATTATAATAACATGAAAATGGTTGAACCTCATCTAAACAAGTAGTGTTACTAATTTTATCCTCGTCATCTTGATTATGTGAATAACTATCTTCATTTTCAAAGGTACTATTGGAAACACTATATTGGAAATTAAGAGCAGTTATGTTCTGGGCCTCTAACAAAATATTTTGAGTCGACTCACATGACTTCCTGATTTAATCTAGGAAAGAAAGTTCACTCGTTGCTTGCTTTCGTCCATAACTAAGTTATTCATTTCTGCTAACTTACGTGTTGACTCTAGTAGAGAGGAATTTTTCTCGTATGACCGGTTGGCGTGTGGATATTAATTGGACTCACCATGGTATGGACCATAGCCTTCAAAAGGCTGATGTTCCCAACCATTATTCACACTATGGTCAAAGTAGTAACGTCTGTTTTGAAACTCAGTCTGATATTCGTTGTATTGGCTATTTTAATACCAGTTCGACATTCTATTGCAGGGGTGTGAGTTGTCGCACAAAATAAAACCCACTGACAGGGGATTCGTGGGTGGATAGAATCTTACCTCCCGTACCAGACGAGCGATGAACCGTTGAAGTCGACTCAGGCCACCGACTCCGATGTCAGTGTACGAACCCGAGGGGCTGAGACGATATCGTAATCGTCGTCCTTCCCTGCAAACAGTTGACATTTAATATTGACCCTTCCTTAGGGTTTAAAAATAATGTCCAAGAATGTCCAAAAAGTCCAAAAATAAAAATTTCCAAAAAGGAAAAGAAAAATTACAAAAATCACACCCTATTTAAAGTTTCTAAAAATAAAACAATATAACTATATACAAAATCTTCTTCTTCACTCCTTTCGGATTCCTCTTTTCTTTCCTTCTTTGGCGATGCTTTCCTTTTATAACACTTTTTCTTCCCTTGTAGCTTCGCTCCAAATCTGAAAAGAATCAAAAAATACCAAAACGCGTAAAAAAGAACAAAAAATAATAAAAATAAAAAGAAACCTAAAACAAATCTAAATACAAGTCCGCGTCGGCGGCGCCAAAAATTGATGTGGTTTTTATGTTGCTGTAGAAAGTGGTAGTAAAGTATCGTTCACTCAGACTTGTGAAGATTCGATTTTAGATTCAAACTCAATAGAAAACTTAAGAAGTTGTTGTTATCAAGATTATAAAAAGCACCAAGACTCAGGATTCCACCATTGACCAATTAAGTGATTTAATCTAATCAATATTCATGCAATGTTTTGCGTTTATAGTGATTCTAATATATTGCCTTTAGTAGATTTTTGAAGTAACAATTGTATACATCAAGCATGAAACATCAAAAGTCTTAAACTAAGCATGCTCCATCAAAAGGATCACAATCATTCAATAAAAATCAATTTTCCAATATTAGTTCCATGCAAATAATCATAAAAGAAATTGCAAGAATTAATTAAAATAGAAATATACCACTTTTCATGGAACAATGGCTTCCTCCGTCGCCTTGGCTAAGGGGTTTAGCTCCTCATATTATTCACATACTCAAAATAGGTTTTCATAGCCCAAAAGGGTGAAAAACAAGAGAAAACTAGTTAAGCAGACAGTTTGCAACGGTGTATAAGCGTTACAAACAACTGTTACAGAAACGATATATGAAAACTGTTGTAGACGAAACGACTGTCTCTGGGAGTAGTATGTTCTTCGTGTTCTTTTTTCTTAACTGCTGTAGAAGAAACGACTGTCTCTGGGAGTAGTATGTTCTTCGTGTTCTTCCCCTACACCAGCAGAACTGAATGTCTGTAATTTCAATTTTGAGCTTTTTGTGGTTATCTAAACTACCCCAAACTATTCGACCCCCTTCTTGGGACTCCCAGCAATAATATATATATATCCAACAGAGCGATTTAGTCTCCCGAAAACTCCTCGAAATATCTTCTTTCCTTCCTTGGCAGTTACGACAATAATCTCTTCTCTAAATCATTCCACGCGTTTCTGAGCTTTCCCGATTGTCTCAAACTCTTCCTTACATAGATATGTATCTTTGGAAAGAGTTTTAGGTCTTTAGTCTCTATATAACTTCTAAAAATAAGCTCAATAAGTTCCGTGTAAAAATACTTTCCATGTTTAGCTCCAACTCGGTTTCTAGCCAATTTTGGTGCAATTCAAAGACTTCATCAGGCCTGTTTAGGCCTAGGAAGTAAACCCAATCAATTTCAGCCATTGAATCACTCTGGAACTCGATCGGATCATCACCCAAAAATCATGCAGACGTGATGAACATTTTCCCGCCAATTTTTTATTTGAATTTGGGAAGAAAGTGACCCCCCCTTATCTGTGGCTGGTCTCCCTTTAGCAGATGCCTGGAAATGGGTCACCCCTTAGTAATTAGGTTACCCCTTATCCAAAATGAGAGTCCGTATAGTAATTTTCTCCCACGAGCGCAAAAACCACTTTTTTAGCCAATTTCGCCGCAAAAGCTTATTTCTCAAAAAATACCTACAAACACATAAATAGCCAAATAAGTACAAAATCGAGCACTAACAATACATGCAATTGAGATCAAAATAGACACATAAATGCGTCTATCAAATACCCCCAAAATTATTATTTGCTCGTCCTCGATCAAATAAAATCTAGAAAATAAAATTCTAACTCACTGTCGCAGTCATCGTCGATTGCATTAGCGTATGCAATAAGCCTTTAAACCCCTAGGTGGCCCTAGTGGCCGAGTTATAGTCTCGGGAGGGCTTACAAGAGATATACCCACAAAACCTTTACTCCAGACCCTAACTATCTACGCAGAACCTTGGAAGGCACTAAAGAATCTCCTTGGTTGGCATACTTATTGACTATAAGAGGAAGTACCTTGATGCGAAATTCCAATTGATGTACACGAGTTTGCACTCAAGCATACTAAAATTCATATAAAGTGACAGAGCTCTACTCAGATAGTCGCACTATGGACATCAATATCCGGAGTCAAAACTAATCACATGGATAGATCAAGAAGATGGATTTAGAGAAAAACATAGATGGTTTTGATGTTTACTAAGTGAACGGCGTTTCCCATATCTGTCAGAAGGCCTCCGCCAAAATGAACCTATCCTAATGGATTGAGGTACTAGTCTGACTAATACCAACACACTGGTATATACAAGGGAACCAGTGGTCGATAACCTAACCCTAGGTCAACACAACTGGCATATACAAGGGTACCAGTGGTCGATAACCTAACTCTAGGTCAGCACAACTGGCATATACAAGGCTACCAGTGGTCGACTTTATTGAATTTATTCCTTTTGGTCAAATGGTTTGGTCTCAATTTCTTTCTTCTTCTTCTTCTTTTTTTTTTTCATTTTTTTTTTAAATAGTATCTCAATCACTCTAATTCACCCTAGCATTGGTAACAACTTGAATCGTGAGCCCCACCAAATCACTTAGAAACATATTTAAAAAGAAAAATAAAAATAGAAGTGAAAAGGACTCAACGAGATATGGCGAAACTACCATGTTATTTCTAACACATGAGCTCTGTGCTCTTAAGAATAGACTCTTTAGATGTTTCCATCTAATCAGATTGGTTCCTGAATTCCTACAACCAAAATGCTTCCATCCACTTAGATTGGTTAGTGCAATCCTTAATAGGCATAAATTTCTGGGCTCTGGAGTTTATTTATTGCAACTAAAAATTTTCCCATACCCCCAAACTTAAATCTAACATTGTCCTCAATGTTCTAAAGATAAAATTAAAAGCATGAACAAGGAGAAATTGTTACCATTTGAAGCAAAAGAGATAAGGAAAGATATTACCGTGTTGCATGAGATTGGGTTATCTCACAAGAAGTGCTAAGTTTAACGTCTTCAGCCAGACATAAGAAAGGATTAATCACCTCGTATCATAAAGTAATAGCCAAAATATTTGTGGGTCATCAAAACCAAATAGATCTATCACAAGTAAAAGGAATCTGCAACATGCCAAGAAAATTCACAAATAAAGCGCACCTTTGTCTAGTTTCCTGTTTAAGACAACTACATCTAGCTGTGGTTCAGGTTCAGGATCTATGAAAGGGTATAGATAAAATATTTTCATGCGCTGGAATTCCTCAAAGCTAAGGTCCGGTTCAGGTATTAGAGTCTGGAAAAACTCAAGTAAAAACTTAGAAGCACATAATAATAACCTGAATAATTGTGGATCCTTAAAGTCAATTAGTTTTGACTCACACAGCTGACCACAATGAGAGTGGTGGTCTTCCTTAAACAAATGTGTCGACCCTAATCTCCTAAAGTAATTAGGTTTAGTCTCAAAACTTAATAATTGACACATATGAAACTTATACGTTCCCACAATTGGTCGAAAAATATTTGGTTGGAAAACAAAGTCAATCTGGATATCATAGCCTGGGATAACCACATCAACCAGAGGATGGGTTTCTAACAACTGAACTTCCTTATGGACATCACTAGGTTCAGGAAAACGTGTATGAAGATAATCTTGTAAAATGGTTGAGGCACATATGTCAAGTCCCGAGTGAGGGACCTTTATAATAGTTAAAGCACATGGAGAATGATAATCACCCCCAAACTTAGAGTTTCCAGTGTCTCTAGAAAGACTAGTCACAACTTCCCTAATTTCAAGGTCATATGATTCCTGAAAATGGTCAATTGATTCTTCTAAGTCAGGTTCATCCTCACTCAACTCTACGAGTTCACTTTCTTTGTATAAGACTAATGTTTCTAAATCGCTAGACTCTAAAACAATATTCTCAGAAAAAACTCGTTCCTCTAAACCATTATTAGCTTCGTAATCAAAAGGAAATACTACATCGTCTAAAACGGGAGTATCTCTAGTCAAATCCTCGTCCTTTTGAATAGGTGAATAATTATTAAAAATATTTGTATATGAACTAGAAACATTATCATTATTAAGCTCAATTGGAGTAACAAATTCCTGATCACTATGCCTACTTATTTCAAATTCTTCATCAACACTATATGCATCATAATCATCATTATAATAACATGAAAATGGTTGAACCTCATCTAAACAAGTAGTGTTACTAATTTTATCCTCGTCATCTTGGTTATGTGAATAACTATCTTTATTTTCAAAGGTACTATTGGAAACACTATATTGGAAATTAAGAGCAGTTATGTTCTGGGCCTCTAACAAAATATTTTGAGTCGACTCACATGACTTCCTGATTGAATCTAGGAAAGAAAGTTCACTCGTTGCTTGATTTCGTCCATAACTAAGTTATTCATTTCTGCTAACTTACGTGTTGACTCTAGTAGAGAGGAATTGTGCTCGTATGACCGGTTGGCGTGTGGATATTAATTGGACTCACCATGGTATGGACCATAACCTTCAAAAGGATGATGTTCCCAACCATTATTCACACTATGGTCAAAGTAGTAACGTCCATTTTGAAACTCAGTCTGATATTCGTTGTATTGGCTATTGTAATACCAGTTCGACATTCTATTGCAGGGGTGTGAGTTGTCACACAAAATAAAACCCACTGACAGGGGATTCGTGGGTGGATAGAATCCTACCTCCCGTACCAGACGGGCGATGAACCGTTGAAGTCGACTCAGGCCACCGACTCCGATGTCAGTGTACGAACCCGAGGGGCTGAGACGATATCTTAATCGTCGTCCTTCCCTGCAAACAGTTGAAATTTAATATTGACCCTTCCTTAGGGTTTAAAAATGATGTCCAAGAATGTCCAAAAAGTCCAAAAATAAAAATGTCCAAAAAGGAAAATAAAAATTACAAAAATCACACCCTATTTAAAGTTTCTAAAAATAAAACAATATAAGTATATAAAAAATCTTCTTCTTCACTCCTTTAGGATTCCTCTTTTCTTTCCTTCTTTGGCGATTCTTTCCTTTTATAACACTTTTTCTTCCCTTGTAGGTTCGCTCCAAATCTGAAAAGAATCGAAAAATACCAAAACGCGTAAAAAAGAACAAAAAATAATAAAAAGAAAAAGAAACCTAAAATAAATCTAAATACAAGTCCGCGTCGGCGGCGCCAAAAATTGATGTGGTTTTTATGTTGCTGTAGAAAGTGGTAGTAAAGTATTGTTCACTCAGACTTGTGAAGATTCGATTTTAGATTCAAACTCAATGGAAAACTTAAGAAGTTGTTGTTATCAAGATTATAAAAAGCACCAAGACTCAGGATCCCACCATTGACCAATTAAGTGATTTAATCTAATCAATATTCATGCAATTTTTGCGTTAATAGTGATTCTAATATATTGCCTTTATTAGATTTTTGAAGTAACAATTGTATACATCAAGCATGAAACATCAAAAGTCTTAAACTAAACATGCTCCATCAAAAAGGATCACAATCATTCAATAAAAATCAATTTTCCAATATTAGTTCCATGCAAATAATCATAAAAGAAATTGCAAGAATTAATTAAAATAGAAATATACCACTTTTCATGGAACAATGGCTTCCTCCGTCGCCTCGTCTAAGGGGTTTAGCTCCTCATATTATTCACATACTCAAAATAGGTTTTCATAGCTCAAAAGGGTGAAAAACAAGAGAAAACTAGTTAAGCAGACAGTTTGCAACAGTGTATAAGCGTTACAAACAGTTGTTACAGAAACGATATATGAAAACTGCTGTAGAAGAAACGACTGTCTCTGGGAGTAGTATGTTCTTCGTGTTCTTTCTTCTTAACTTCTATAGAAGAAACGACTGTCTCTGGGAGTAGTATGTTCTTCGTGTTCTTCCCCTACACCAGCAGAACTGAATGTCTGTAATTTCAATTTTGAGCTTTTTGTGGTTATCTAAACTACCCCAAACTGTTCGACCCCCTTCTTGGGACTCCCAGTAATAATATATATATAGCCAACAGAGCGATTTAGTCTCCCCAAAACTCCTCGAAATATCTTCTTTCCTTCCTTGGAAGTTACGGCAATAATCTCTTCTCTAAATCGTTCCACGCGTTTCTGAGCTTTCCCGATTGTCTCAAACTCTTCCTTACATAGATATGTATCTTTGGAAAGAGTTTTAGGTCTTTAGTCTCTATAGAACTTCTAAAAATAAGCTCAATAAGGTCCGTGTAAAAATACTTTCCCTGTTTAGCTCCAACTCGGTTTCTATCCAATTTTGGTGCAATTCAAAGACTTCACCAGGCCTGTTTAGGCCTAGGGAGTAAACCCAATCAATATCAACCATTGAATTGCTCTGGAACTCGATCGAATCATCACCCAAAAATCATGCAGACGTGATGAACACTTTCCCGCCAATTTTTTATTGGAATTTGGGAAGAAAGTGACCTCCCCCCCTTTTCTGTGGCTGGTCTCCCTTTAGCAGATGCCTGGAAATGGGTCACCCCTTAGTAATTAGGTTACCCCTTATCTAAAATGAGAGTCTGTATAGTAATTTTCTCCCACGAGCGCAAAAACCACTTTTTTAGCCAATTTCGCCGCAAAAGCTTATTTCTCAAAAAATACCTACAAACACATAAATAGCCAAATAAGTACAAAATCGAGCACTAACAATACATGCAATTGAGATCAAAATAGACACATAAATGCGTCTATCAAATACCCCCAAACTTATTATTTGCTCGTCCTCGATCAAATAAAATCTAGAAAATAAAATCCTAACTCACTGTCGTAGGCATCGTCGATTGCATTTAGCGTATGCAATAAGCCTTTAAACCCCTAGGTAGCCCTAGTGGCCGAGTTATAGTCTCGGGAGGGCTTACAAGAGATATACCCACAAAACCTTTACTCCAGACCCTAACTATCTACGCAGAACCTTGGAAGGCACTAAAGAATCTCCTTGGTTGGCATACTTATTGACTATAAGAGGAAGTACCCTGATGCGAAATTCCAATTTTTGTACACGAGTTTGCACTCAAGCATACTAAAATTCATATAAAGTGACAGAGCTCTACTCAGATAGTCGCACTATGGACATCAATATCCGGAGTCAAAACTAATCACATGGATAGATCAAGAAGATGGATATAGAGAAAAACATAGATGGTTTTGATGTTTACTAAGTGAACGGCGTTTCCCATATCTGTCTGAAGGCTTCCGCCAAAATTAACCTATCCTAATGGATTGAGGTACTAGTCTGACTAATATCAACACACTGGTATATACAAGGGAACCAGTGGTCGATAACCTAACCCTAGGTCAACACAACTGGCATATACAAGGGTACCAGTGGTCGATAACCTAACTCTAGGTCAACACAACTGGCATATACAAGGGTACCAGTGGTCGACTTTATTGAATTTATTCCTTTTGGTCAAATGGTTTGGTCTCAATTTCTTTCTTTTTCTTCTTTTTTTTTTCAATTATTTTTTTAATAGTGGTAACAACTTGAATCGTGAGCCCCACCAAATCAAATAGAAACATATTTAAAAAGAAAAATAAAAACAGAAGTGAAAAGGACTCAATGAGATATGGCAAAACTATCATGTTATTTCTAACACCTGAGCTCTGTGCTCTTATGAATAGACTCTTTAGATGTTTCCATCTAATCAGATTGGTTCCTCAACTCCTACAACCAAAATGCTTCCATCCACTTAGATTGGTTAGTGCAATCCTTAATAGGCATAAATTTCTAGGATCTGGAGTTTATCTATTGCAACTAAAGAGTTTCTCCCATACCCCCAAACTTAAATCTAACATTGTCCTCAATGTTCTAAAGATAAAATTAAAAGCATGAACAAGGAGAAATTGTTACCATTTGAAGCAAAAGAGATAAGGAAAGACATTACCGTGTTGCATGAGATTGGGTTACCTCACAAGAAGTGCTAAGTTTAACGTTTTTAGCCATACATAAGAAAGGATTAATCACCTCGTATCATAAAGTAATAGCCAAAATATCTGTGGGTCATCAAAACCAAATAGAGCTATCACAAGTAAAAGGAATCTGCAACATGCCAAGAAAATTCACAAATAAAGCGCACCCTTGTCTAGTTTCCTGTTTAAGACAACTACATATAGCTGTGGTTCAGGTTCAGGCTCCATGAAAGGGTCTAGATAAAATATTTTCATGCGCTGGAATTCCTCAAAGCTAAGGTCCGGTTCAGGTATTAGAGTCTGGAAAAACTCAAGTAAAAACTTAGAAGCACATAATAATAACCTGAATAATTGTGGATCCTTAAAGTCAATTAGTTTTGACTCACACAGCTGACCACAATGAGAGTGGTGGTCTTCCTTAAACAAATGTGTCGACCCTAATCTCCTAAAGTAATTAGGTTTAGTCTCAAAACTTAATAATTGACACATATGAAACTTATACGTTCCCACAATTGGTCGAAAAATATTTGGTGGGAAAACAAAGTCAATCTGGATATCATAGCCTGGGATAACCACATCAACCAGAGGATGGGTTTCTAACAACTGAACTTCCTTATGGACATCACTAGGTTCAGGAAAACGTGTATCAAGATAATATTGTAAAATGGTTGAGGCACATATGTCAAGTCCCGAGTGAGGGACCTTTCTAATAGTTAAAGCACATGGAGAATGATAATCACCCCCAAACTTAGAGTTTCCAGTGTCTCTAGAAAGACTAGTCACAACTTCCCTAATTTCAAGGTCATATGATTCCTGAAAATGGTCAATTGATTCTTCTAAGTCAGGTTCATCCTCACTCAACTCTACGAGTTCACTTTCTTTGTCTAAGACTAATGTTTCTAAATCGCTAGACTCTAAAACAATATTCTCAGAAAAAACTCGTTCCTCTAAACCATTATTAGCTTCGTAATCAAAAGGAAATACTACATCGTCTAAAACGGGAGTATCTCTAGTCAAATCCTCGTCCTTTTGAATAGGTGAATAATTATTAAAAGTATTTGGATTTGAACTAGAAACATTATCATTATTAAGCTCAATTGGAGTAACAAATTCCTGATCACTATGCCTACTTATTTCAAATTCTTCATCAACACTATACGCATCATAATCATCATTATAATAACATGAAAATGGTTGAACCTCATCTAAACAAGTAGTTTTACCAATTTTATCCTCGTCATCTTGATTATGTGAATAACTATCTTCATTTTCAAAGGTACTATTGGAAACACTATATTGGAAATTAAGAGCAGTTATGTTCTGGGCCTCTAACAAAATATTTTGAGTCGACTCACATGACTTCCTGATTGAATCTAGGAAATAAAGTTCACTCGTTGCATTTCTTTCGTCCATAACTAAGATATTCATTTCTGCTAACTTACGTGTCGACTCAGCTAACTTACGTGTTGACTCTAGTAGAGAGGAATTTTGCTCGTATGACCGGTTGGCGTGTGGATATTAATTGGGCTCACCATGGTATGGAACATAACCTTCAAAAGGCTGATGTTCCCAACCATTATTCACACTATGGTCAAAGTAGTAACGTCCATTTTCAAACTCAGTCTGATATTCGTTGTATTGGCTATTGTAATACCAGTTCGACATTCTATTGCATGGGTGTGAGTTGTCACACAAAATAAAACCCACTGACAGGGGATTCGTGGGTGGATAGAATCTTACCTCCCGTACCAGACGGGCGATAAACCGTTGAAGTCGACTCAGGCCACCGACTCCGATGTCAGTGTACGAACCCGAGGGGCTGAGACGATATCGTAATCGTCGTCCTTCCCTGCAAACAGTTGATATTCAATTTTGACCCTTCCTTAGGGTTTAAAATAATGTCCAAGAATGTCCAAAAAGTCCAAAAATAAAAATGTCCAAAAAGGAAAAGAAAAATTACAAAAATAACACCTTATTTACAGTTTCTAAAAATAAAACAAAATAACTATATACAAAATCTTCTTCTTCACTCCTTTCGGATTCCTCTTTTCTTTCCTTCTTTGGCGATGTTTTCCTTTTATAACACTTTTTCTTCCCTTGTAGCTTCGCTCCAAATCTGAAAAGAATCGAAAAATACCAAAACGCGTAAAAAAGAACAAAAAATAATAAAAATAAAAATAAACCTAAAACAAGTCTAAATACAAGTCCGCGTCGGCGGCGCCAAAAATTGATGTGGTTTTTATGTTGTTGTAGAAAGTGGTAGTAAAGTATCGTTCACTCAGATTTGTGAAGATTCGATTTTAGATTCAAACTCAATAGAAAACTTAAGAAGCTGTTGTTATCAAGATTATAAAAAGCACCAAGACTCAGGAATCCACCATTGACCAATTAAGTGATTTAATCTAATCAATATTCATGCAATTCTTTGCGTTTAAAGTGATTATAATATATTGCCTTTAGTAGATTTTTGAAGTAACAATTGTATACATCAATCATGAAACATCAAAAGTCTTAAACTAAGCATGCTCCATCAAAATAGATCACAATCATTCAATAAAAATCAATTTTCCAATATTAGTTCCATGCAAATAATCATAAAAGAAATTGCAAGAATTAATTAAAATAGAAATATACCACTTTTCATGGAACAATGGCTTCCTCCGTCGCCTCGGCTAAGGGGTTTAGCTTCTCATATTATTCACATACTCAAAATAGGTTTTCATATCTCAAAAGGGTGAAAAACAAGAGAAAACTTGTTAAGTAGACAGTTTGCAACGGTGTATAATCGTTACAAACAGCTGTTACAGAAACGATATATGAAAACTGCTGTAGAAGAAACGGCTGTATGTGGGAGTAGTATGTTCTTCGTGTTCTTTCTTCTAAACTGTTGTAGAAGAAACGACTGTCTCTGGGAGTACTATGTTCGTCGTGTTCTTCCCCTACACCAGCAGAACTGAATGTCTGTAATTTCAATTTTGAGCTTTTTGTGGTTATCTAAACTACCCCAAACTGTTCGACCCCCTTCTTGGGACTCCCAGTAATAATATATATATAGCCAACAGAGCGATTTAGTCTCCCCAAAACTCCTCGAAATCTCTTCTTTCCTTCCTTGGAAGTTACGGCATTAATATCTTTTCTAAATCGTTCCACGCGTTTCTGAGCTTTCCCGATTGTCTCAAACTCTTCCTTACATAGATATGTATCTTTGGAAATAGTTTTAGGTCTTTAGTCTCTCTAGAACTTCTAAAAATAAGCTCAATAAGGTCCGTGTAAAAATACTTTCCCTGTTTAGCTCCAACTCGGTTTCTAGCCAATTTTGGTGCAATTCAAAGACTTCACCAGGCCTGTTTAGGCCTAGGGAGTAAACCCAATCAATTTCAGCCATTGAATCACTCTGGAACTCGATCGAATCATCACCCAAAAATCATGCAGACGTGATGAACATTTTCCCGCCAATTTTTTATTTGAATTTTAGAAGAAAGTGACCTCCCCCTTATCTGTGGCTGGTCTCCCTTTAGCAGATGCCTGGAAATGGGTCACCCCTTAGTAATTAGGTCACCCCGTATCCAAAATGAGAGTCCGTATAGTAATTTTCTCCCACGAGCGCAAAAACCACTTTTTTAGCCAATTTCGCCGCAAACGCTTATTTCTCCAAAAATACCAACCAACACATAAATAGCCAAATAAGTACAAAATCGAGCACTAACAATACATGCAATTGAGATCAAAATAGACACATAAATGCGTCTATCACCTGACAACGCACACCCTTGGCCAGTGCCATCGTGTGGGGATGATCAGTCACATTGTCTACCCACCGTCCCAGACGGTCTTCCGCAGATCCACTCGTAAGTAGGGTGCCACTTAGGCCAGGAAAACTCACAGTACTTAAATAAGCTCAACTCGATTCGCAAAGTAACTGGCATAGCAGTTACAAATTCCTTTCCGCGCAAAAGTTGGCCTACTCTCCAACTTTAAGTTTCCATTAAGGAAAATACTCGTGTAAAAGTCCACTCTGCACAGTCCCTAGAGTTTTCTCGGAACTTGATCTGATGCCAACTGTGACGGACCGGAAAATTACGCCTTTGGCGCGTTTCCCCGCAGGCCGTAACTTCCCCGATGCGCCATGATGAAGCTACGATCCGGGCCTCAAAGCTAGGAAAATGCACGTCCATTTTCCCTTGCAAGCATGCTCGTGGAGCATGATGCAGATAACTTAGATTCCACACCGTTCCAACTTACCTTTGTTCCGCGAGGGGTTTATTAAGAATCCAAAAACTTTCCTAAAACGACAAAAACGGCTTTTGAGGCCCTAAACGATGGAATGTTGCTAAATTCTGGTAACCATGTGGATTTATAGATCAACATGTCTTGATCTTTGGGATGTTTCCTATCAAAATGGAATTCTCTTGAGCTAAATTACGACACTCAGGTTTTTAGCCTATGTCGAACACCTTGATAAGAAGTATGAGAATCCGACGAATGGAATTCAACTTGCCTCATCAAGTTTGGACACAATCATCTCTTGCGTCGAGCTACCGAGCCAGATGATATGAGAGGCCAGAATGTCGCAATCATCTCACAATTAGATGATATGAGCGACAAAGTGCTGAACCGGCAATGCTGCAACTCATTGCGGCTGCCTACGTACACTTCCCTACTCTAAAGGGATCAAGCACAAACCATAGTTCATCCCCGAAAGAACATAAGCTTAAGGAAACTCGTTTGCATGGCCGTAGCCAAACAATAATGGTAATAGCCTAGTCCGTATAGGTCGTTCCGTCAAAATGCATCCAAGTGTTGAATACTTGGTCTGCGGCATAGTGATGCCCATGATTAACACGCTCATTGGTAAGGCTACACATCTATAAATGAGGCCTAATCATCATTTATACTGCACCGGCTAAGCTATGAAGCTTACTTGGTACATGGCCCGCATATGTACCTTCAACCAACTACCCCTCCCTATATATATGTTAATTTGACATTTTTACAACTCAAATTGAGGGAGTAAAAATCATTCATCAACTCCCCATGCCATGATGGCTGCACCTTACCATTATGGCCAACTGCGATGTACGGCCGTAATGGTTGTACATTCAGTTCTGGCTCACAGGCCAGTTTCAATGTCCGGCCATGACGACTGAACATTTACTGAGCCATGTCCCATGAACGGCCGTGATGGTTTTCCTTCCGTATTTGTCCCATAGGCCACTCCAATGTCCAGCCATGTTGGTTGTCTGCTGCCATCCCGATGTCCAGCCATGTTGGTTGTCCGTTACCAGCCCGATGTGCAGCCATGTTGTCTATCCGCTGCCAACCCGATATGCAGCCATGTTGGCTGTCAGCTGCCAACCCGTTGTCCAGCCATGTTGGTTGTCCGCTGCCAACCCGATGTGCAGCCATGTTGGCTGAACATTGTCAACGTATTGGCCAAGAGCCAATGTTCATTTTCCTACGCAACAGAAGCTTTGGATGAAGCTTCATCTCAAGCCATGCTAAAAACACAACGTGTTACATATTCACCCCTTTAAAGAATTTCGTTTCCGAAACTCCAAACAAAGACTATTGTGGACAATCTCATCGGTTTTGATTTCCTGAGCAAAAGTCCAATACCAGATGCTCACAAATCACGGGTTTCTTCAAGTTATCGTAAACAACAACTTAGACCTTCTGAGCAACCGTCCCATACCGCCTGCTCAGGAATCCAAAAGTGCCCACAACAATACCAAGAATCGCAATTGGCGAGTGCCAAGAGCATATCTCGACCAGGTATCCTAGATAGCATCCCATACTACCACCCAGGAATCCCTAAGGTTCATAAGTTGAAAGTGTCATCGAAATGACAAGGTTTTAGCACAATAATGTGTGGAACAGTTTCCAGTTACCCATCGTCCCTGACGTTCATCCAGGTTTCCACTCGCAAGTGGGATGCTAGCCGGGCCTGACAACGCACACCCTTGGCCAGTGCCATCGTGTGGGGATGATCAGTCCCATTGTCTAACCACCGTCCCAGACGGTCTTCCGGGTATCTACTCGTAAGTGGGGTGCCACTTAGGCTAGGCAAACTCACAGTACTTATACAAGCTCAACTCGATTCGCAAAGTAACTGGCATAGAAGTTACAAATTCCTTTCCGCGCAAAAGTTGGCCTACTCTCCAACTTTAAGTTTCCATTAAGGAAAATACTCGTGGAAAAGTCGACTCCGCACAGTCCCTAGAGTTTTCTCGGAACTTGCTCTGATGCCAACTGTAACGGACCGGAAAATTACGCCTTTAGCGCATTGCCCCGCAGGCCGTAAATTCCCCGATGCGCCATGATGAAGCTATGATCCGGGCCTCAATGCTAGGAAAATGCACGTCCATTTGCCCTTGCAAGCATGCTCGTGGAGCATGATGCAGCTAACTTAGCTTCCACACCGTTCCAACTTACCCTTGTTCCGCGAGGGGTTTATTAAGAAACCAAAAACTTTCCTAAAACGGCAAAAACGGCCTTTTGAGGCCCTAAACGATGGAATGTTGCTAAATTCTGGTGACCATGTAGATTTATAGATCAACATGTCTTGATCTTTGGGCCGTTTACCATCAAAATGGACTTCTCTTGAGCTAAATTACGACACTCGGGTTTTTAGTCTATGTTGAACACCTTGATAGGAAGTATGAGCATCCGGCGAATGGAATGCAACTTGCCTCATCAAGTTTGGACACAATCATCTGTTGCATTCAAGCTACCGATCCAGATGATATGAGAGGCCAGAATGTCGCAATCATCTCACAATTAGATGATATGCGCGACAAAGTGCTGGACCGGCAATGCTGCAACTCATTGCGTCTGCCTACTTACTCTTACCTACTCTAAAGGGATCAAGCACAAACCATAGTTCATCCCCGAAAGGACAGAAGCTTAAGGCAACTCGTTTTCATGGCCGTGGCCAAACAATAATGGTAATAGCCTAGTCCGTATAGGTCGTTCCGTCAAAATACATCCAAGTGTTGAATACTTGGTCTGCGGCATAGTGATGCTCATGCTTAACATGCTCATTGGTAAGGCTACACATCCATAAATGAGGCCTAATCATCATTTATACTGCACTGGCTAAGCTATGAAGCTTACCTTGTACATGGCCCGCATATGTACCTTCAACCAACTGCCCCTCCTTATATATATGTTAATTTGACATTTATACAACTCAAATTGGGGGAGCGAAAATCATTCATCAACTCCCCATGCCATGATGGATGCACCTTACCATTCTGGCCAACTACGATGTACGGCCGTAATGGCTGTACATTTAATTCTGGCTCACATGCCAGTTTCAATGTCCGGCCATGACGACTGAACATTTACTGAGCCATGTCCCGTGAACGGCCGTGATGGTTGTACTTCCGTCTTTGGCCCATAGGACAATCCAATGTCCAGCCATGTTGGTTGTCTGCTGCCATCCCGATGTCCAGCCATGTTGGTTGTCCGTTACCAGCCCGATGTGCAGCCATGTTGGCTATCCGCTGCCAACCTGATATGCAGCCATGTCGGCTGTCAGCTGCCAACCCGTTGTCCATCCATGTTGGTTGTCCGCTGCCAACCCGATGTGCAGCCATGTTGGCTGAACATTGTCAACGTATTGGCCAAGAGCCAATGTTCCTTTTCCTACGCAACAAAAGCTTTGGATGAAGCTTCATCTCAGGCCATGACGCATCTTTTAGCACGCGCCATGCTAGAAACACAAGGTGTTACATTATTCATCCCTTTAAAGAATTTCGTCCCCGAAATTCCAAACAAAGACTATTGTGGACAATCTCATCGGTTTGGATTTCCTGAGCAAAAGTCCCAAACCAGATGCTCACAAATCACGGGTTTCTTCAAGTTATCGTAAACAACAATTTAGACCTTCTGAGCAACCGTCCCATACCGCCTGTTCAGGAATCCAAAAGTGCCCACAACAATACCAAGAATCGCAATTGGCGAGTGCCAAGAGGATATCTCGACCAGGTATCCTAGATAGCATCCCATACTACCACCCAGGAATCCCTAAGGTTCACAAGTTGAAAGTGTCATCGAAATGACAAGGTTTTAGCACAATACTGTGTGGAACAGTTTCCAGTTTCCCATCGCTCTGACGTTCATCCAGGTTTCCACTCGCAAGTGGGATGCTAGCCGGGCCTGACAACGCACACCCTTGGCCAGTGCCATTGTGTGGGGATGATCAGTCCCATTGTGTACCAACCGTCCCAGACGGTCTTCCGGTTATCTACTCGTAAGTGGGGTGCCACTTAGGCTAGGCAAAATCACAGTACTTAAACAAGCTCAACTCGAATCACAAAGTAACTGGCATAACAGTTACAAATTCCTTTCCGCGCAAAAGTTGGCCTACTCTCCAACTTTAAGTTTCCATTAAGGAAAATACTCGTGGAAAAGTCCACTCCGTACAGTCCCTAGAGTTTTCTCGGAACTTGCTCTGATGCCAACTGTAACGGACCGGAAAATTACGCCTTTAGCGCATTGCCCCGCAGGCCGTAACTTCCCCGATGCGCCATGATGAAGCTACGATCCGGGCCTCAAAGCTAGGAAAATGCACGTCCATTTGCCCTTGCAAGCATGCTCGTGGAGCATGATGCATCTAACTTAGCTTCCACACCGTTCCAACTTACCCTTGTTCTGCGAGGGGTTTATTAAGAAACCAAAAAGTTTCCTAAAACGGAAAAAACGGCCTTTTGAGGCCCTAAACGATGGAATGTTGCTAAATTCTGGTGACCATGTGGATTTATAGTTCAACATGTCTTGATCTTTGGGTTGTTTCCCATCAAAATGGACTTCTCTTGAGCTAAATTACGACACTCGGGTTTTTAGTCTATGTTGAACACCTTGATAGGAAGTATGAGCATCCGGCGAACGGAATGCAACTTGCCTCATCAAATTTGGACACAATCATCTGTTGCGTCGAGCTACCGAGCCAGATGATATGAGAGGCCAGAATGTCGCAATCATCTCACAATTAGATGATATGCGCGACAAAGTGCTGGACCGGCAATGCTGCACCTCATTGCGTCTGCCTACTTACCCTTCCCTACTCTAAAGGGATCAAGCACAAACCATAGTTCATCCCCGAAAGGACAAAAGCTTAATGCAACTCGTTTTCATGGCCGTGGCCAAACAAAAATGGTAATAGCCTAGTCCGTATAGGTCGTTCCGTCAAAATGCATCCAAGTGTTGAATACTTGGTCTGCGGCATAGTGATGCACATGCTTAACACGCTCATTGGTGAGGCTACACATCCA
This sequence comes from Papaver somniferum, assembly GCF_003573695.1. Lineage (NCBI taxonomy): Eukaryota > Viridiplantae > Streptophyta > Magnoliopsida > Ranunculales > Papaveraceae > Papaver > Papaver somniferum. Next base: position 103,867,025 of record NC_039360.1, on the reverse strand, counting down.
TAAATGAGGCCTAATCATCATTTATACTGCACCGGCTAAGCTATGAAGCTTACTTGGTACATGGGACGCATATGTACCTTCAACCAACTACCCCTCCCTATATATATGTTAATTTGACATTTATACAACTCAAATTGGGGGAGAAAAAATCATTCATCAACTCCCCATGCCATGATGGATGCACCTTACCATTCTGACCAACTGCGATGTACGGCCGTAATGGCTGTACATTTAGTTCTGGCTCACATGCCAGTTTCAATGTCCGACCATGACGACTGAACATTTACTGAGCCATGTCCCGTGAACGGCCGTGATGGTTGTACTTCCGTCTTTGGCCCATTGGACAATCCAATGTCCAGCCATGTTGGTTGTCCGTTACCAGCCCGATGTGCAGCCATGTTGGCTATCCGCTGCCAACCCGATATGCAGCCATGTTGGCTGTCAGCTGCCAACCCGTTGTCCAGCCATGTTGGTTGTCCGCTGTCAACCCGATGTGCAGCCATGTTGGCTGAACATTGTCCACGTATTGGCCAAGAGACAATGTTCCTTTTCCTACGCAACAGAAGCTTTGGATGAAGCTTCATCTCAGGCCATGACGCATCTTTTAGCACGCGCCATGCTAGAAACACAAGGTGTTACATTATTCACCCCTTTAAAAAATTTCGTCCCCGAAATTCCAAACAAAGACTATTGTGGACAATCTCATCGGTTTGGATTTCCTGAGAAAAAGTCCCATACCATATGCTCACAAATCACGGGTTTCTTCAAGTTATCGTAATCACAATTTAGACCTTCTGAGCAACCGTCCCATACCGACTGCTCAGGAATCCAAAAGTTCCCACAACAATACCAAGAATCGCAATTGGCGAGTGCCAAGAGGATATCTCGACCAGGTATCCTAGATAGCATCCCATACTACCACCCAGGAATCCCTAAGGTTCACAAGTTGAAAGTGTCATCGAAATGACAAGGTTTTAGCACAATACTGTGTGGAACAGTTTCCAGTTTCCCATCGCTCTGACGTTCATCCAGGTTTCCACTCGTAAGTGGGATGCTAGCCGGGCCTGACAACGCACACCCTTGGCCAGTGCCATTGTGTGGGGATGATCAGTCCCATTGTGTACCAACCGTCCCAGACGGTCTTCCGCATATCCACTCGTAAGTGGGGTGCCACTTAGGCCAGACAAACTCACTTTACTTAAACAAGCTCAACTAGATTCGCAAAGTAACTGGCATAGCAGTTACAAATTCCTTTCCGCGCAAAAGTTGGCCTACTCTCCAACTTTAAGTTTCCATTAAGGAAAATACTCGTGGAAAAGTCCACTCTGCACAGTCCCTAGAGTTTTTTCGTAACTTGCTCTGATGCCAACTGTGACGGACCGTAAAATTACGCCTTTGGCATGTTTCCCCGCAGGCCGTAACTTCCCCGATGCGCCATGATGAAGCTACGATCCGGGCCTCAAAGCTAGGAAAATGCACGTCCATTTGCCCTTGCAAGCATGCTCGTGGAGCATGATGCATCTAACTTAGCTTCCACACCGTTCCAACTTACCCTTGTTCCGCGAGGGGTTTATTAAGAAACCAAAAAATTTCCTAAAACGACCTTTTGAGGCCCTACACGATGGAATGTTGCTAAATTCTGGTAACCATGTGGATTTATAGATCAACATGTCTTGATCTTTGGGTTGTTTCCTATCAAAATGGAATTCTCTTGAGGTAAATTACGACACTCGGGTTTTTAGCCAATGTCGAACACCTTGATAGGAAGTATGAGAATCCGACGAATGGAATGCAACTTGCCTTCATCTAATTGGTTTCGCAACTTTTAGCACGCTCCATGCTAAAAACACAAGGTGTTACATTATTCACCCCTTTAAAGAATTTCGTCCCCGAAATTCCAAACAAAGACTATTGTGAACAATATCATCAGTTTGGATTTCCTGAGCGAAATTCCCATACCAGATGCTCACAAATCACGGGTTTCTTCAAGTTATCGTAAACAAGAATTTAGACCTTCTGAGCAACCGTCCCATACCGCCTGCTCAGGAATCCAAAAGTTCCCACAACAATACCAAGAATCGCAATTGGCGAGTGCCAATAGGATATATCGAACAGGTATCCTAGATAGCATCCCATACTACCACCCAGGAATCCCTAAAGTTCATAAGTTTAAAGTGTCATCGAAATGACAAGGTTTTAGCACAGTAATTTGTGGAACAGTTTCCAGTTGCCCACCGTCCCTGACTTTCATCCAGGTTTCCACCCGCAAGTGGAATGCTAGACGGGTCTGACAACGCACACCCTTGGCCAGTGCCATCATGTGGGGATGATCAGTCCCATTGTCTACCCACCGTCCCAGACAGTCTTCCGGATATCTACTCGTAAGTAGGGTGCCACTTAGGCCAGGAAAACTCACAGTACTTAAACAAGCTCAACTCAATTCGCAAAGTAACTGGCATAGCAGTTACAAATTCCTTTCCGCGCAAAAGTTGGCCTACTCTCCAACTTTAAGTTTCCATTAAGGAAAATACTCGGTGAAAAGTCCACTCTGCACAGTCCCTAGAGTTTTCTCGGAACTTGATTTGATGCCAACTGTGACGGAGCGGAAAATTACGCCTTTGGCGCGTTGCCCTGCAGGCCGTAACTTCCCCGATGCGCCATGATGAAGCTACGATCCGGGGCTCAAAGCTAGGAAAATGCACGTCCATTTTCCCTTGCAAGCATGCTCGTGGAGCATTATGAATCTACGATCCGGGCCTCAAAGCTAGGAAAATGCACGTCCTCATATCATCTAATTGGTTTCATCTTTGGCCCATTAGCCACTCCAATGTCCAGCCATGTTGGTTGTCTGCTGCCATCCCGATGTCCAGCCATGTTGGTTGTCTGTTACCAGCCCGATGTGCAGCCATGTTGGATATCCGCTGCCAACCCGATATGCAGCCATGTTGGCTGTCAGCTGCCAACCCGTTGTCCAGCCATGTTGGTTGTCCGCTGTGAAGCCATGTTGGCTGAACATTGTCAACGTATTGGCCAAGGTCCAATGTTCCTTTTCCTACGCAACAGAAGCTTTGGATGAAGCTTCATCTCAGGCCATGACGCATCTTTTAGCACGCGCCATGCTAAAAACACAAGGTGTTACATTATTCACCCCTTTAAAGAATTTCGTCCCCGAAATTCCAAACAAAGACTATTGTGGACAATCTCATCGGTTTGGATTTACTGAGCAAAAGTCCCATACCAGATGCTCAGAAATCACGGGTTTCTTCAAGTTATCGTAAACAACAATTTAAACCTTCTGAGCAACCGTCCCATACTGCCTGCTCAGGAATCCAAAAGTGCCCACAACATTACCAAGAATTGCAATTGGCGAGTGCCAAGAGGATATCTCGACCAGGTATCCTAGATAGCATCCCATACTACCACCCAAGAATCCCTAAGGTTCACAAGTTGAAAGTATCATCGAAATGACAAGGTTTTAGCACAGTACTGTGTGGAACAGTTTTCAGTTGCCCACCGTCCCTGACGTTCATCCAGGTTTCCACTCGCAAGTGGGATGCTAGCCGGGCCTGACAACGCACACCCTTGGCCAGTGCCATCATGTGGGGATGATCAGTCACATTGTCTATCCACCGTCCGAGATGGTCTTCCGCATATCCACTCGTAAGTGGGGTGCCACTTAGGCCAGACAAACTCACTTTACTTAAACAAGCTCAACTTGATTCGCAAAGTAACTGACATAGCAATTACAAATTCCTTTCCGCGCAAAAGTTGTCCTACTCTCCAACTTTAAGTTTCCATTAAGGAAAATGCTCGTGGAAAAGTCCACTCCGCACAGTCCCTAGAGTTTTATCGAAACTTGCTCTGATGCTAACTGTGACGGACCGAAAAATTACGCCTTTGGCGCGTTGCCCCGCAGGCCGTAACTTCCCCGATGCGCCATGATGAAGCTACGATCCGGGCCTTAAATATAGGAAAATGCACGTCCATTTTCCCTTGCAAGCATGCTCGTGGAGCATGATGCAGCTAACTTAGCTTCCACACCTTTCCAACTTACCCTTGTTCCGCGAGGGGTTTATTAAGAAAACAAAAACTTTCGTAAAAACAACAAAAACGACCTTTTGAAGACCTAAACGATGTAATGTTGCTAAATTCTGGTGACCATGTGGATCTATAGATCAACATGTCTTGATATTTGGGTCGTTTCCCATCAAAATGGACTTCTCTTGAGCTAAATTACGACACTCGGGTTTTTAGACTATGTCGAACACCTTGATAGGAAGTATGAGCATCCGACGAATGGAATGCAACTTCCCTCATCAAGTTTGGCCACAATCATCTCTTGAGTTGAGCTACCGAGCCAGATGAAATAAGAGGCCAGAATGTCGCAATCATCTCACAATTAGATGATATGAGCGACAAAGTGTTGGACCGGCAATGCTGCAACTCATTGCGGCTGCCTACGTACCCTTCCCTACTCTAAAGGGATCAAGCACAAACCATAGTTCATCCCCTAAAGGACAGAAGCTTAAGGCAATTCGTTTGCATGGCCGTGGCCAAACAATAATGGTAATAGCCTAGGTCGTATAGGTCGTTCCGTCAAAATGCATCCAAGTGTTGAATACTTGGTATGCGGCATGGCATAGTGATGCCCATGCTTAACACGCTCATTGGCAAGGCTACGCATCTATAAATGAGGCCTAAGCATCATTTATACTCCACCGTCTAATCTATGAAGCTTACTTGGTACATGGCCCACATATGTACCTTCAACCAACTACCCCTCCCTATATATATGTTAATTTGACATTTTTACGACTCAAATTGGGGGAGCAAAAATCATTCATCAACTCCCCAGGCCATGATGGTTGCACCTTACCATTCTGGCCAACTGCGATGTACGACCGTAATGGTTGTACATTCAGTTCTGGCTCACAGGCCAGTTTCAATGTCCGGCCATGACGACTGAACATTTACTGAGCCATGTACCGTGAACAGCCGTGATGCTTGTACTTTCGTCTTTGGCCGATAGGCCACTCCAATGTCCAGCCATGTTGGCTGCCCGTTGCCAGCCTGATGTCCAATCATGTTGGTTGTCCGTTACCAGCCCGATGTGCAGCCATGTTGACTATCCGCTGCCAACCCGATGTGCAGCCATGTTGGCTGTCAGCTGCCAACCTGTTGTCCATCCATGTTGGCTGTCCGATGTCCAGCCATGTTGGCTGTCAGCTGCCAACCCGTTGTCCAGCCATGTTGGTTGTCCGCTGCCAACCCGATGTGCAGCCATGTTGGCTGAACATTGTCAACGTATTGGACAAGGGCCAATGTTCCTTTTCCTACACAACAGAAGCTTTGGATGAAGCTTCATCTCAGGCCATGACGCATCTTTTAGCACTCGCCATGCTAAAAACACAGGGTGTTACAACATAAATCCGGATTTTTAGGTTACCTAGACTATGTCTATTGCTATCGATTTCCATCACCTTGATCAAACTTTTTGATCGTAAAGCAAATCACTTATATAGGCTTAATCCGTGGGAGGTAGATTGGTTTAAAGTCTTCAATTGAGTTGAAGCAACTCTTAGTTGGTGTGTGTCAGCTAAGGGAATCAATTACGTGGAGTCCTGCTGGGATTCAAGAGGTGTAAGGAGCGTGATTGTACCTTAATCAGTGGGAGACTCGATTAGGGCTCAACTAAATTCCATTCTAAAGTTAATTTGTAGTAGGCTAGTGTTTGTAGCGTCTTAATAAAGTTTGGTGTTCAATATTGACTAGGTCCCGGGGTTTTTCTGGATTTCCGGTTTCCTCATTAACAAAACTTCTTGTGTCTGTGTTACTTCTTTTTCGCATTATATTGTTTATCATTATAATCGAAATATCACATATTGTGCGTTAATCAATCATAGTAGATACATCCGACCTTGTTTTGTTGGATATGACTTGATTGATTCTTGGATATTGGTCTTTGGTACCGTCCAAGTAATCTCTTTGTAATTAGGTTCACATACTTGGTTCTATAAACGTTCCAATTGCAAGAGAGAGAGAGAGAGAGATAACTCTAGCTATTATTCCTTGATTGAGTTGAACTCTCGGTGTTGTGTTGAGTTTGTCCATACATATTTCCTAAGAAAAAAATGGTGGTGTATTTTGGTACCCCCGTGTTTTCAAACTCGTAATAGGTGTTCATTATGGTAGTTCATATTATAAAATGAACTCGTAAATGGTAGTCTACATTGTAGAATGAACTCCTAATGGTATTTCATATGGTAGAATGAACTCGTAATAGTAGTTCATCATAGCAGCTTATTTTGTAGAATAAAGTTGTATGGTAGTTCCTTTTGTAGAATGAACTCGTATGTTACTTAATCATAACAGTTCATTCTCTTACATGATATTTTTCAAACAATTCACTTTTGAATATGAACTAGGTAGTATGGTAGTTCATTAAAGTAGTTGATTTTGTAGAATGAACCCGTATAATAGTTCATTTTATAGTTAATTTTTTAGCTAAAGGATAAGGTAAAATTTAAAAGCTCTGAAACAAAGCAATAATGGTACCCGTTGGAAAGTTTTTTCGAGGGATTTCCGAATATATAAAATTTATCATTTTTGGACATGTGGTTCAAAAGATATTTCAGTTTTTAATTTATATTTATTTGTTGTTATTATCAAAGTGAAAAAAGGGCATTTCTGCCACTATTAAAAGATTATGACGTCATCCTGCGTGGGTATTTTCCACCCTGGGACCAAACAGTAACATTTAGGACCAAACAATAAATATATTTTAAAAAGGGACCAAACACATAGTTGACTTGGTCAACAGGACCAAACTAACTCAATTATATTTGTTTTAGGACTATATGGTAGTTTCTACTTTATAATAAGGATTTCCTGTTTAAGTTTGTTGCATGGAGGAGACAAAAGATTAAAGCATAAAGGAGATAAAAGAAAAGGGGAATCAGACAAACTTCTCATTCATTGTGTTTCTCATTAAATACACATAAGAAAGTAAGAGAGGGTAGATATTCCCATTACATGTGTAGTTAGTGGAAGAGAAAGGACAACAGATGTCAAGCATGAGAGAGACATGTGCATGCACTTGACACATGAAGGTAGTGGTCAGACACATGTTACTAGAACACTCCCCCTTGGATGATGATAGACACATTTTTGTGTCTAATGTGTCCTCAATGTCCGTATTGTTGGAACTCTATTTTTGTACTAGTATTGTGTTTTTATGTATTTTTAGGAAATAAACATTTTTGGAAAATTCGGCTCAAAAATTTGATTTTGGCACCCGGAGGACAAGTGTTATTCGGACTCTCGCTTTTGGATAAGGGGTAACCTAATTACTAAGGGGCACTCCCAGGTCACCCCCAAGGCAGCTGCTATTCGCACCCCTACTCTGGATAGGGGGCTACCAGTTTCTTCCCCATTTGAACCGAGTTTTGGCGGGAAAAATAGTTCTTCACCTGCGTAATTGTTGAAGAAAATTTTGGACGTGATATAAGGAGATTCAAGGGCTAGTTTTCATTGGGTTGGACCTGCTATAGCCTAACAGGGATGGTATGGGTGTTCGAATCGAGTTATTTGGGCTGGATAATCGTGGGATGCAAAACAGGGAAGATATTATATTCTCGGAATTTTTGGATGGAAGATACGTGCATGGGTCGACTGTATTGGTTGGAAACAAATTCTACAGCTCAGAGAAGACGCGTGAAAGAGATAAACCAGGAAACAAATCCCGTAACAAGTCAGAATAATAAAAAAAATATATCGGGAATATTTTCATTCACTGCCGAGTAATGGGAAGATTTTTTGGATTAATGAGAAGTTATTCTTGGTCCAAAGGTGTATAAATATAACTCTTGGGTTAGCATAGAGGGGTGTCGAGAGTTTGGGGTCGAGAGAAGGTCCAGAGAAGCAGAAATCAAGAGTTGATGAAACTCTGTTTCTGCTGCTGCTACTGATGAAGAACACCAAGAACACGAAGAACAGACTCGCAAGGACAATGGTTTATCAACAGTGTCTAAGACGCACAGCCGTGGGTCGCAGTGCAGTCTAAACATCAGCAGCACTTGTATTTTATCGTTCATTCTGTGACGCTATTTGTGCGTCGTAGATTACAGTTTTATACCATTTTCTCTTCTTCTCTCCATTGTAAACACCATTTGAGCAATAAATAAATATTTTGAGCGTGTTTTCATCATGATGAGCTAAAACCCAGCACTAGGACGACGAAGGAGGGTGAATTTCATACACGGGTAAATTTATTTTAATCTTTTTTATGACTTTTGCATTAATCTAAAATTGAAATATGATTTGAATTAATTGGTTGTTATTTAATTTGATGATGTATGCTTAGCTTAGGTGTTTTGATACATCATGCTTAGGACTTACAATCGATGTTTTGAGAATCTATCTTGGCAAAATCAGAGTCCATGTTAATTTTATTGAGTTTTATTTGTCAAAGAATATATGAATGAACCTTGTGTAGTGAATTCGGCCAAATCCTTAGTCCCAGTACCTCTCGCCCATTGTTAATATTTTTGTATATATATTTTTATTAAATCTAAAAATTCCATTTCCTTCACAAGTCTGAAACGAATCCTATTTACTACAACCCCATCAAAAATCTTAATCATTTTGGCGCCGCCGACGCGGATTTGTGCTTAGGTAGAATTTTTAGGTTATTATTATTTTTTTATTATTCCATTTTTTGTTTTTACGTCTCTTTGGTTGTGTCTTTGTATTACAGGTTTGAAGTTGGATACTAAAGACCTTGGAATCAAAGCTTAAAGCTAAAAGAGAAGAAAAAAAAGACAAAGCAAAAAAATAAAGAAAAAAGAGAGGAAAAAAAAAGAGAGAGAATTATTTATTTTTTTAAGAGACTTTCCATTTTTTTTTTGTAATTATTATTATTATTTTTTGTATTTGTTTTCATTGGAATGGACTTTGGACAATTTATTCTGATTTTAAACCCTACGGAAGGGTTATATATAAAAGAAAAATTTAAATATAAATATAAATTGTTTGCTGGGAAGGACGACGATTACAATATCGTCTCGGCCCCTCGGGTTCGTACATGACATAGGAGTCGTGGCCCGAGTCGACTTCAACGTTCATCCCCCGTCTGGTACGGGAGGTAAGTCCATCGAAACACTCGGGAATCTCCTGTAAGCGAGTTACTGTATTCCTTAAGGTGATTCATTGATTGAGGACGAATTTGGACTGTTTTTAAATTCCTAGTAAAGGGCAAGGCCTGGCCAATACAAGATAAGGGTTCGGATTTCATCACCGCTCCCTTCTTGCCCGCCTTAGGAAAACGAAACCTAACGCGAACCCAAGCTTAAAATTTGATTAGAACGAGACCGATAGGGTAACGAGCTTGGTAGGAAAATCTTTCGAAAAATATTGGTTACTCTTTTTAGAATACTTCGAAGTTCATGATGGTTTCTGTGAGTTGAATGCGTGACTGCGCCGCCTTGTGATAGCGGTGAGGCCTTGGGTATCAAAGCTCCACTGAGCTTACCTCGCCTCAATTCAACTTACTTTGACTCGGATTGATTCCAGAGGGGTTTTCTTAAATTGTAACGAATTCCCTTTCAAAGGATTAGAAGCTGGTCTAAAAACAATCTAAGTGGAGCCATCATGCTTGTTGTTTGCTAGATTTTATAGGTTTGATTTGGTCGAGTCAGCCTTGTTTGTGATTGTGTAGAGTTCCCTTGCAATTAAGAATGTCGAATTGGTATGATAGAAGCCAATACAATGATTATCGACCTGAATTTGAATATGGACATCATCCTTTCTATGACCATGTTGGGAATAGTGGTTGGGAACGCCATCATTTGGAAGGATATGGGTCATACCCTGGTGATCCCAATTACTATCCACACATGCACCAGTCTTACGAGCAAGAAGATTATAGTACTAGTTCTTTGTCTCTAGAGGATACAATCAAACTATTTAAAAGTAGTCCTTTTTATGATCCCTCTGTTCCTATTCCTCCTTTAGAAGAGTCCCTCAGGGAGTTAGCTGAGTCGACGCGTAAGTTAGCTGAGATGAATAGTGTAATTCTAGACGAAAGAACTACAATAATGAGTGAACTTTCTATAGAGGAATCCCTCAAGCTGATGGCTGAGACGAACGAAAGACTTGCTCGAAATAATCTTACTTTCCAATATAGTATTTCCAATAATACCCTTAAAAATGAGGATAGTTATTTTCATAATCAAGATGACAAGGTTAGAATTGGTAGCACTACTTGTTTTGATGAGGCTCGATCTTTTTCATGTTATTATGATGAGGATAGTGTTGATGGAGAATCATACTTATGTAGGAATAGTGATCAGGAAATGGTTACTCCAATTGAGATTTACAATGATAATATTATTTCTAGTTCAAATCCAAATAATTTTAATAATTATTCACCTATTCAAAAGGACGAGGATTTGACTAGAGATACCCTCGTTTTAGACGATGTAGTATTTCCTGTTTACAAAGCCGATAACGATTTAGAGGAACGAGTTTATTCTGAGAATAATGTTTTAGAGTCTAGCGATTTAGAAACAATAGTCTTAGACGAAGAAGATGAACTCGTAGATATGAGTAAGGATGAACCTGACTTAGAAGAATCAATTGACCATTTCCAGGAATTTGATGACCTAGAAATTAGGGAAATTGTAGCTAGTATATCTAGAGATACCCAAAACTCTAAGTTTGGGGGTGATTATCACCTTCCTAGTGCTTTACCTTTAACTCTCAGAAAGTCCCTTCACTTAGGACTTGATATCTCTGCCTCGACAATTTTACAAGATTACCTTCATACTCGTTTTCCCGAACCTAATGATGTCCAGGAAGAAGTTCAGTCGTTCGAAACCCATCCTCTGGTATATGTGGTTTGCCCAGGATATGATCCCCAGATTGACTTTGTTTTCCCACCAAATAGTTTTCTTCCAACTGTGGGAACGTTTATATTCCAAATGTGTCGAATATTAAGTTGTGAGACTAAACCTAAATGCTTTAGGAAATTAGAATCGACACATTTGCTTAAGAATGACCACTACTCTCATTGTGGTCAATTATGTAAGTCAAATATTATTGACTTAGAGGATCCTCAGTTATTTAGGTTATTATTGTGCGCTTCTAAGATCATATTTGAGTTTTTCCAGACTCTAGGACCTAATGATTCGGATCCCACCTATGAAGAAACGGAGCCAATGAATTTTTTTTATCTAGACCCAGTTATAGATCCTGAACCTGAGCCACAACTAGATGTAGTTGTCTTAAACAAGGGTATGTTCGGCATCTTTTTTGTCTGTTGCAGTTTCCTCTTCTTGTGGGTAATACTTTTTGATCCAGATGACCCACAGTTATTCCGACTACTTCTATATGATTCTATGAGGTGACTCATTCCTTCCGATGTCTGGCTGAAGACTTTAAACTTAGCACTTCTTGGGAGGTAACCCAATATTCTTGCGACACGGTAATATCTTTCCTTATCTCTTTTGCTTCAAGTGGTAACAGTTTCTCCTTGTTGAGGATTTTAATTTTATCTTTAAAACATTGAGGACAATGTTAGATTTAAGTTTGGGGGTATGGGAGAAACTTTTTAGTTGAAATTAGTAAACTCCAGAGCCTAGAAATTTATGCCTATTAAGGTTTGCACTAACCAATCTAAGTGGATGGGAACATCTTGGTTATAGGAGTTGAGGAACCAATCTGTTATATGGAAACATCGAAAGAGTCTATTCATAAAAGCACATAGCTCAGGTGTTAGTAATAACATGATACTTTCACCATATCTCATTGAGTCCTTTTCATTTCTTTTTTTATTTTTTCTTTTTAAACTATGTTTCTCTAAGTGATTAGGTGGGGCACACGATTCAAGTTGTTACCACTGCTAGGGTGAATTAGAGTGACTGAGTTACTAAAAAAAAAACGGATCAGTTAGATCAATCGGAATAAGTATTAACACTTGGATAGAAATATGCGTGTGTTCTCCCTGTTTCCGTCGCCTAAGCAAGCGTGGAATGCAGGACCCATGGGAACTATCGTGTAATCTGCTGACAAGAAGCATGTGCTTGGATCAAAAAGATCTATTCATGTCGTTAAGTAAAAAAAAAGGGTTATTGTTCTGTGTAGTCAACTGCTGGTTCCCTTGTATTTTCCAGTTTGTTGATCTAGATTTAAGTTATTGACCACTGGTTCCCTTGTATATGCCAGTTGTGTTGATATTAGTCAGACCGGTATCTCAGTCCATTAGGATAGGTTCATTCTGGCAGTGGCCTTCAGACAAATATGTGAAACATCGATCATTTGGTTAACATCAAAACCATATACATTTTTCTATTTCCATCTCCTTTTTCTATCCATATGATTAGTTTGACTCCGAATATGATGTCGATAGTGCAACTATCTGAGTAGAGCTCTGTCACTTTATATGAATTTTAGTATGCTTGAGTGCAAACTCGTGTACAACAATTGGAATTTCGCATCAGGGTACTTCCTCCTATAGTCAATAAGTATGCCAACCAAGGAGATTCTTTAGTGCCTTCCAAGGTTCTGCATAGATAAGCTAGGGTCTGGAGTAATGGTTTTGTGGGCACACCTCTGGTAAACCCTCCGGAGATTAACTCGGTTTTATTTATTTTTTATTAGTTTTGCTCGAGGACTAGCAAATAATAAGTTTGGGGGTATTTGATAGACACATTTTTGTGTCTAATTTGTCCTTAATGTCCGTATTGTTGGAACTCTATTTTTGTACTAATATTGTGTTTTTATGTATTTTTATGAAATAAACATTTTTGGAAAATTCGGCTCGAAAAGTTGATTTAGGCAGCCGGAGGAAAAGTGTTATTCGGACTCTCGCTTTTAGATAAGGGGTAACCCAATTACTAAGGGGCACCCCCAGGTCACCCCCAAGGCAGCTGCTATTCGCACCCCTACTCTGGATAGGGGGCTACCAGTTTCTTCCCCATTTGAACCGAGTTTTGGCGGGAAAAATAGTTCTTCACCTGCGTAATTGTTGAAGCAAATTTTGGACGTGATATAAGGAGATTCAAGGGCTAGTTTTCATTGGGTTGGACCTGCTATAGCCTAACAGGGATGGTATGGGTGTTCGAATCAAGTTATTTGGGCTGGATAATCGTGGGATGCAAAACAGGGAAGATATTCTCAAAACAGGGAAGATATTATATTCTCGGAATTTTTGGATGGAAGACACGTGCATGGGTCGACTGTATTGGTTGGAAACAAATTCTACAGCTCAGAGAAGACGCGTGAAAGAGATAAACCAGGAAACAAATCCCGTAACAAGTCAGAAGAATAAAAAAAATATATCGAGAATATTTTCATTCACTGCCGAGTAATGGGAAGATTTTTTGGATTAATGAGAAGTTATTCTTGGTCCAAAGGTGTATAAATATAACTCTTGGGTTAGCATATAGGGGTGTCGAGAGTTTGGGGTCGAGAGAAGGTCTAGAGAAGCAGAAATCAAGAGTTGATGAAACTCTGTTTCTGCTGCTGCTGCTGATGAAGAACACCAAGAACACGGAGAACAGACTCGCAAGGACAGTGGTTTATCAACAGTGTCTAAGACGCACAGCCGTGGGTCGCAGTGCAGTCTAAACATCAACAACACTTGTATTTTATCGTTCATTCTGTGACGCTTTTTGTGCGTCGCGGATTACAGTTTTACACCATTTTCTCTTCTTCTCTCCATTGTAAACACCATTTGAGAAATAAATAAATATTTTGAGCGTGTTTTCATCATGATGAGCTAAAACCCAACACTGGGACGACGAAGGAGGGTGAATTTCATACACGGGTAAATTTATTTTATTTATTTTTATGACTTTTGCATTAATCTAAAATTGAAATATGATTTGAATTAATTGGTTGTTATTTAATTTGATGATGTATGATTAGCTTAGGTGTTTTGATACATCATGCTTAGGACTTACAATCGATGTTTTGAGAATCTATCTTGGCAAAATCAGAGTCCATGTTAATTTTATTGAGTTTTATTTGTCAAAGAATATATGAATGAACCCTGTGTAGTGAATTCAGCCAAATCCTTAGTCCCAGTACCTCTCGCCCATTGTTAATATTTTTGTATATATATATTTTTATTAAATCTAAAAATTTCATTTCCTTCACAAGTCTGAAACGAATCCTATTTACTACAACCCCATCAAAAATCTTAATCAGATGACCACCATTACAGACTCATTGTATTGTCAAAACCTTGCCAGAAAATTTTGTCGAGGTAAAAACTGGTCAAAGGAGAAAGAAAATATTTGAGCTTCCGGAATGAAGTCAACTGTCAAGACTTTCCTCGTTTATAGAACTGTGCCAGGAAAAACATTCGGAAGAAAAACCCAAACACTTACACGGATAAGAATAACCTCAACCGAGAAGTTATATTTCTGGTGCTATTGTTGTCTCATTAAAAAACTTTCGGAGTTATAGAACCCCGTGGGAAAAAATAACCTCGGTGAAGGAAAAGAGTGCAACACACCTTTACGTCAACATCACATCGTCAGATGCTCCCCCTGATATCGACACCTGCCCATGATTTGTATTATGGTATTATTGTTGTCTCATTAAATACCTTTCCGAGTAACAAAACTTAGTTGGAAAAGTAACCTCGGTGAAGGAAAAGAGTTCAACATACCATCAGGGTGCTCCCCTTTATGCAAGATATTTTATTTAGTCAATACAGTCATGGGAGTGGACAATTCCTTTAGTCCTATCCAATTCACATGTAGTCATGGAAGTTCGTGCAATTCTTTAGTCCTATACTTGTCACATGTTTCTCAAAGGTGGACATAGGTAATGACTTGGTAAATAAGTCTGCCACATTTTCGTCAGATTTTACCTTACTGACTTGAATATTTAGAAGACATTGTTGTTACCAATTGTAAAAGAACTTCGGTGATATATGTTTCATATTATCACTCTTAATATACCCTTGCTTCATTTGTTCGATCCAAGCTGCATTATATTCACAAATGGAAGTTGGGTCTTCAGTGGTAGAACTCAAACCATATGTCCCTCAAATATGTGTAATGATAGACCTTAACCATATGCACTCACAAACCGCCTCATGTAAGGAAATGATATCAGAGTGGTTCGTGGAGGTAGCCGCAAGGGTTTGCTTGGTCGATCTCCAGGATATCGATGTGTTCCCACTAGTGAACACGTATCTAGTTTGGGATTGATCTTTGTGTTGGGATGAAACGTACCCAGCATCAACAAAACCAACCAAAACATTATTTTGGGTTTTGATGTAAGGAGTCGCAATTACATTAGCGGATTTCCTTTCGTCTTCATGGGAATAAAACAAACCCAAGTAATTGGTTCCCTTTAGGTATCTACATATATTCTTTATACCATTCCAATTCCGTTGCGTTGGCGCTGCGCTATATCTAGCTAACAAACTCACTGAGAATGAGATATTTGGTCGAGTACATTGTGTTAAGTACAATAATGCATCTATTGCACTTAGATAGGGATATTCAACTCCCAATACATCTTCTCTATCTTTCTTTGATAGAAATGGACCCTTATGTAAATCTAAAGTTCGACCAACCATGGGAGTGCTAACAGGATGCACTTTGTCCATATTAAATTGCCTGAGTATGTTTCGGACATATGCAGACTGGTGGATTAATATTCCACAAGCTCGATGTTCTAATTCAAGTCCTAGACACATCTAAGTTCTTCCAAGATCTTTCATCTCAAATTCAGATTTCAAGTAGCTTACAGTTTCTCTTATTCCATCAAGAGTACCTACTATGTTCATATCGTCGATATAGATGGCTATAATTGCATATCCGTAATTTTTTTCTTTATATACACGTAGGGACACAATTTATCATTTGTATATCCCTTTCCAATCAAATAATCACTTAGACAGGTATACCACATCCGCCCGTGAGAGTTTCAATTGAATTGCAAACCCACTCCGTGGTTTAGAGTTACTTGATTTGGGAAATGGAAGTCCATCTGGCACTTTCATGAATATCTATGTATCAAGATCCCCATAGAGATATGCGGTAACCACATCCATGAGCTGCATTTCAAGTCCTTTTGAAACTACTAATCTCACTAAGTAACAAAATATTATGACGTCCATTACAAGAGAGTATGTTTTTTCGTTATCAATCCCAGGGCGCTGTTAGAAACCTTGCGCCACAAGGAGAGACTTATACCTCAAGACTTCATTCTTCTCATTACGCTTTCTGACAAATACCCATTTATGGCTTACAGGCTTTACACATGGTGGGGTTAGCACTACCGCATCAAATACCTGTCTTTTTTCCAGTGAATCTAGTTTAGCCCATATTGCATCTCTCAATTGAGGAAAATATGCTCTCTTTTGGAATTTTGTAATAGAGCATGTTTCGATATCATCGTTCTCTATAATCTCTCGAGCAACACTATATGCAAATATATCATCAATATGCGTGGAGGACCTTTCCACCAACACATATGCACTTTCACAATCCATAGGGATTTCTTTGTTCTCTGAATTAATCCAAACTTCTGGGCGTCCCGCAGTAATGATTCATAGACATAACTGTAATATGAGACAATCTCATGAGATGGATTCTCTGTAGTGATGATATATGGATCGGTTTGTGCCTTACTCGCCTTTTTCTTCCTTGACTGAGTATCAATCGAACCAAGTAGTCACCCCCTCTTCGTTTTGGCGGCCACGACCTCAGCTATACTTCCACAAGTGTAGCCTTCGTACCTATATCTAAGGTACCTTTTACCTTATCGGATATTTCCAACCTTGTAGGCACGTTTGCAGCTGGTATATGTGATCTCGACACTTTAGCGATATCAGTACATGCATCAAGCATTCAATCTGCTACACTCTGAAGATCGATATTTTTTTTTACTTCACTTTCACATTATGGAGTGTGTGGATCAAGATGAGACAACGTGGGAACATGCCTCGACAATTCATGTCGTCCCCTTAGGAAATCCTTTTCCATACCTCCCCCAACGAGGGGAAGGTTGTCTCATCAAAGTGACAATCTGCAAATCTAGCGGTAAAGAGACCGTCTATAAAAGGTTCCAAGTAGCGTATAATTGTTGGGGATTCATATCCAACATAAATACTTACTCGTTTTGTGGACCCATCTTAGAACGTTGTGGGGCGTAATAGGCACGTATACGACACCAAATGTGCGTAAATGTGAAATATGTGGCTCATATCCAGTTACCAACTGGTATGCAGAAAATGGTTGGCTAGTAGTGGGTCTAAAGCGAATAAGTAATGTTGCATGCAATATGGCGTACCCCCAGGCAGTAATAGGCAGGTTGGAACACATAGCCAATGCCCTATCTATCATATGTAACCTTTTGATATTGGCTTCTGCGAGATCATTTTGAGTGTGTACATGGGGTACGGAATGCTCTACGTCAATTCCATTTGACATACAAAAATCATCAAATCCTTTAGATGTAAATTCCCCAGCATTACCAAGTCTGATAGACTTGATCGGATGATCAGAGTGGTGAGCCCTTAGTTGTATAACTTGTGCTAGAAGCTTTGCAAATGTATCATTTCTTGTGGACACCAATGCAACATGTGACCAACGGGTTGAAGCATCAACCAGAACCATAAAATACCTGAATGGTCCACATTCTGGATGTATGGGTCCACAAATATCACCTTGTATTCTTTGTAAAAATGGAATATTTTGTTTGGTACAAGAAATAACCCGTGCCGTAACGGCACGACATGGGACGATATAATTTTTGGTCATAATGATTTGAATAAATACTATAAACTATGATAGACTTATTTTGACCCATGAGAACTTGTAGTTATGAAAATCTTAGATATTTGTCATCCAATAATTATAGATTTGGAACTGCCTTGTGCTGATCTGTGATAAATGTATAAGTGTTTGTTACATTAATTACCCGAATCTTCTAAATTATTGGTGGTGCACTTTCTGAAGAAAAAGAAAACTACCATATATTCCCTCCTCCGTTTGAAGACCATAATTGTAATTTTGATAAAGACATTGTTAGAGCATTGCTCGGTTGAAATCGCATGCGTTGCTATCTCAAGTATGTTTGTCAAGTTTAGTTGTCAAAACTATATGTCTTGAGTTCTAGACTACTTATATCTAAGTCTCGGTTTAGGATAGTTTAGTGTAGTTGAGCTCCGGACTCCATGGTGATCATCTTACGAAGACGAAGAACTACTCAAGGAACCAGTGGAACTTCATCCGACTAAAAGGTATGTGGAGACTTAAACTTATCTATCACTCAAAAGTCTATCTACTATATATCCTACTCTTGAGACAAAGTCGTATAAGTATGATATTTTTCATACATACACATTTGCCATTTCGAGCCGAGTTTACTCGCCTATCTTTTTCTCGAAATATGTGTTGGTAAGCTTTCGCTTTAACCACTTTTCATCTTAACCCGTGACAAAATTCATGATGACGTTTCAATCTTGAAAATAGCTTTGATGACGATAGTTGTGAATAACGACTGTTATAACATTATAGAAGAATGTTTAATGATTGAAATGTAGAGTTGAGATTACGTAACCAACTATGGATATAAACATATATAGTGTGTTCACACATTAGTGTATAAATCCATGTGCCGGAAACCAAGTGTGTGCATATGTTTGCATACGGTATTAGTGAAGTAGACAGGTTGAGTACGCGTACCCGCGAAAGTTGTCGAACCGAAAATTTATGCAGAGTTTGTAAGTTTGAAAACTGTTAAACCAGTTACCTTAGGTACGCATACCAGTACGCGTACCCACGGAAGTTTTCGAACCGAAAATTTCTGGTGAGTTTGTAAACTCAAATCCGGTAGTTATGGTACACGTACCCGTACGCGTACCCAAGTTGGTTATATTTCTCAAATCGGAAGTTCATGAACTTAAACAATAAATCAATAAGGAATGCAATCCTTTGCAAACCACGGCTATATTGTTCATGAATTGATTCAAGTGAATCAAGACGATTTTGTTTCAATTGTGTCTATGAATAAAGATCTAAGCAATTGAACAACTCTTCAACTAGTTCTTATGAGTCATTTGAACTAGTTGTGAATAAGATGAATACTGCTAATATGAAAGTGCTCATATGGCTCACAATTGGTTAACTATTTGTGAACCAACTAAATGTACACGTTTAGGTATGGTTACTCAAACCTAAATGAAATACATTTCATTTGTGTGTGACAAGCTAAGTTTCGATCCAATGGTTGAAAGATACTAGCTTGGTTAAATCAGGTTTTTCATCTAATGGTGAATATTGAATGCTTTGTTACCAAGGTAACTTGGATTGCAGACCCTGATTTGAAAACTATATAAGGGAGACATCTAGCAACTGGAAAAACTAATCCTCACACCTCCTGTGTGATACTAGTTGGTTTTTCTAGAGTCGATTCTCCTTTAACCTTAGGTTTCTTCTCGAGACCCTGTAGGTGTTACTGAAAGAATTCATTGGGATTGTGAAGCCAGACGAAACTATTTCTCTTGTAGTTGAGCGTTCTGATCTTGCCATTTTCTATCGTACGAGTTCAATTGAATAATTGACTTGAGATTATATCTCTGATAGGGAAAGATAAAAAGAAATTACAAACATCTTCGTCTCATCGTTTGTGATTCTGCAATATCTAGTTTCGCTACCATATGATTTAGATTATTGTGAGGTGATTGATAATTTTAGGATGTTCTTCGGGAATATAAGTCCGGGTTATCAATTAGTTCTTGTTCACCTTGATTTTATCATAAGACGGAAAAAAAACTCATAGGTTTATTTGTGGGAGACAGGATATAGATTTGTTTATTAAAATCTTCGACTTTGGGTCGTAGCAACCCTTGGTTGTGGGTGAGATCAGCTAAGGGAATCAATTGCGTAGTATCCTGCTGGGATCAGAGACTTAAGGAGCGCAACTGTACCTTGAATCATTGTGATATTGATTAGGGTTCAACTACAGTCCAGACCGAAGTTAGTTTGTAGTAGGCTAGTGTCTGTAGCGGCTTAATACAGCGTGGTGTTCAATCTGGACTAGGTCCCGAGGTTTTTATGCATTTGCGGTTTCCTCGTTAACAAAATTTCTGGTGTCTGTGTTATTTCTATTCCGCATTATATTTTGTTATATAATTGAAATATCACAGGTTGTGCGTTAAGATCAATTAATTAGAATATCCAACCTTTGGTTGTTGATTTAAATTGATTGACACTTGGATATTGGTCTTTGGTACCATTGATCACTGTCGTATGCGTCAAAAAGAATTTCACTTTCCTAAAGTATATGATAAGAAAGAGTTCGTTTCCACAGATAGGCAGTTGCAGTTATTATGTATTCAATTTCCTAAAGTAACCAATTGGGGGGATTTCTGATTTTTATGTAAACAATAAAAGTAAATCAAAAGAAAAGTAAATTGGAGAAATAATCAATGAGATAAAGCATTTGTCAAGGAGTTCATCTTCTATCTTAAACAAGTGCTTGCATACATGATTAGAATTACAATTTAATCTCTTCATCATCAAAAGCCTAGAGTATCAAGAGACCAAGATATTCCATTAATTTCCTAAGTTCATCAAAACACACATTAGAGCTGCGTATGTGAATTCTACCTACAGTATTACCCAACGTCTTGCACTAATTAAGTTCAATTCCTAGGAGCATTAAGTTTTTGAAATAGGCTAATCAATGCAATTGTCATACATTGCGCATGACAATTCGAACAATGGTCAAACTCTACATATGATCACAAGAGTGTATCACTACAAACCGTGATCATATCATGCTACTTATATTTGGGGTTATCGCTCGATGAAAAATCCTAAAATAGCTATGGACAAGGATGCAAGTTCAATTAATTGGACACTTAACTAAACAAATATTTAAATCCTATCACAATACATCAATCATGTGATTATAAAAACAATAGAAGTTCGAACGATAATCAAGAGAGAAAACTAATGCATTAATCAAGCACAAGTTGTAGATATAGGACTACATCCTTAACCAATAGTATTAAATTAGCTACTCATAGCTATGGAGTTCATCATAATCAATAATCAAATAAAGAATATGAAAACAAAGAAAACCCTAGTAGCGAAAAAAAAAACGGCTCTCTCCTTAGATCCAAGTAGAATACGTGATATCCCAAAGTTGTAGAAGACTTTCCCTTTTGTAGCTTTTTTCCAAAATTAGGTACAAGTCTTCAAAGTCCAATAGTAAGATATCCACCTAGCCCATGTGTGAGAAAAACCCATACCAAAATCTCTGTCCAAAAATAGTCATCGGAAAACTGTGATTGTCGGCCGGAAGTTGACCGGAATGTACCTCAGGTGACCGGTAAAATCATACTCATCGCCGGTCAACGCAGTCAAACTGGGTCCACTCAGTTAATGTCACTGAGTCAATAGAGTCAGAGCCAGAGAAGATTAGATTAACTGACTTGGTTGTAGTCTATCTGGCTGATTGGGCTGAGTGGCCTTGGGCTAAGCCATTTGCACAGGCCAGAGCAATGTCGCGCCATGATGGACTTCACCTTCTCTGCAGCTTTAGTTCTTTCTAGTCTTTTCATTCTGCAACTCCCAATCCACTCGAGCCATCTCATTCACTACTTTAGCAACAACTACACTGTCACACTCAGCCAAAACTCATTCTTCTCAGCATCATACTTGCACAAACCATCTGTAGCTGCAAACATTAGTTCATCCACCATCACCATTCCTGCAACAGCATCCGATCCACATTCCACCTACAGTTCTACAGTAACACCCATTTGACCACAGCAGCAGCACATCACTGCAACAACAACCCATTCTTCTTCTTCTTTGTTGTGCTCACACCACCTGCAATTGAGTTTAATATCAACTCAGCTTCAGTAACCAAAACCACCAATTACCATATACAACAAATTTAACTGCAGCTTAATCTCAACACCATCAACATCATCCACCCCACTTGACCTGACTGCAATTTCTCAATCATAAACCACCATAATCAACACCTGCAGCTCGGTTCCTTCCACACATTCGTTCGATACTGCAGCTGCATCTCTTGCCATTCCTGCAATTGCCTCAAGCTCGTCTCGCACCTGTAACTTCCACAAACCCATTTGCTCAAAACCCTGCAACTAGTATAACCTATTCTCTGTAATCACAGTACCCATTACAGCACCACCAGTTCAACTCAGTTGCACATCTGCATCAGAGAGCATTATCTTCCATCTTGTTTATAACTCCACCTGCACCATTGCATCATCTAACCCTGGCAGCCAACACCAACAGCAACAACTGCCAATTTCAGATTATACACAGTTGAACCATCCATCACCAACACTGCCATCAACTCATCAACTGTAGCTCAGATTCACCTGTAACTTCAACTCCAGTAAACCTAACATACATCTAAAGCCTGCAATCTCCATCAAAAACAACCCTTGGCACCAACTAAACCACCATCTCAGTTTTTGTACTAAAACCCATCTTCTGAGATCAATCAAACACCTCAAATCCCCTTCTTTCATTCTCACAGTACATCAGTAGCACCAATTCCTGTAGCATAAACCCTAGTCTTCTCATCACCGTCTTCATCAGAATCAATGCAATCTCACATTCAAATCATCATCACTAGAACCCATTGATTCCACCATCTTCAGCCTAAAATCATTTCAAGAAAACCCTAACTCTGAATCAGAAGCACACCCATCGAATAATAACAACACCAACATCATCTTATTGTCTTGATTTCAAAACCAAACATACCCAGTTCCATTTCACATCAAACCTCAACTTCAATTTCACCATCTCACTTCTCAGCAGAAAACCCCCTTGTAATCTTCAGTTCTTTATCTCTTTATCATCTAATCACCAAAAGCAACAGATTCATCTCTCCCTTCTCTGAATTTCATATGAACAATTTCTCTGCGTGGTTCAATTGATCACCATCAGAATCAAATCTTCCCTCAATTTCAAATAACATCCGCAGCCATTTTTTCTTTCTTCTTAGAGTTCGAGAATAATGATTGGGAAATAATGCCTACTGAATTCTAGGGTTTTGGTAATAGAAAGGGGAACTTATTGATGGTACCCAGGGAAGTAGATAAGGGACAACCAGTTCAGAAATGGCTTGTCGGTTCCATAGAACTGACATGCCTTTTCTCTTTATTGCTCAATTGTCAGTTACAAGGGACTGACATTTCATTCTTCCCCTCCTTTGCTATATAACTTTCGCTAGATCCAAGGATCGCTCGCCTGTGAAATGACCTTTTTGCTCCTTTTCGCTTCAAATGAATGCTTTCTCCTTCTTTTGCTCCAAATGACTCCGTTGCACCTAATAAACTCAAAAAAAAACATAAGATACATAATTTACAAGAAAAGTAGCAAAGAAAGCATAAATACTAGATATAGAATTAGGTGTTTTAGACACCTATCAACCATCCAAGTTATCTCTCTTGTATTTGATAAAGACTCGCAGATTTCCATTTGCTTCAGTATAGATCAAATCGAGAGATTGAGATATTAACTCTTTGATATACTTTTATCTAGATTGAATCTGACTGTCTAGTTGAATCTCTAGAAAGTATATTGGAGTTAGTCCATACAGATTGCTAATCGATTGAATCTGACTGTCTAGTTGATTCTCTATAAAGTATATTGGAGTTAGTCCATACAGATTGCTAATCAAAATATTGGGTGAGGTTGTTAGACCCCCGCTTTTTCAGACATTACTTGTGGGTTTTTTTTATTGCATAGAATTTAAATAAATTTTTACTCTCATCAATTATGATTCTATAAAACAAGTTAAAATCCGGAACTTAGCAAGGTTTTAAAATTTTAGTACTAACAAAACCCTTTGGGTTTAATATGAACTCATATATTCTAGGATGTGTGCACGGTAATTATGACACCCAAAAGTTCCTCAAAAATTTTCACTAAACATTGAATACATGAGTTTGTCAAATAAAAATCGACCCGGAAATAGAAAAAGGTACTCAACTGTAATCTTTATGCACCTTTATTTCAGAAGTACGATTAGTTTACACACTTGCTCAACACTAGACTCTATTAGAATTAACATGCATACATATTAGTGTTCAAATTTTCTCTTGATGGTACTTTATCACATTTAACTGGTTCCCAAATCAAAAATATTTTTTTTTCTTATTTTGATAAAGATTCTAATGTTGTTCCCAAATGAAAAATAATTTTTTTTCTTATGTTGATAAATATTCTAATGTTTTTCTTTCTTTATAGTTTGACGAAGGATGGCTAATTTATTACTGACAATAACATTAACTATACATGTTTTTAACTCCAAGAGATATAAATGATGGGTGTTTTTTTTGTCACATTCAATGTTTTTTTATGATCATAATGATAAGGAAATCTAATCAATGTATATTTATAATTGAAGGAGGTAACAAATCTTACATCCGGCGGATGTCTTTGGCTGGGATGAGACTGGGATGGTCAGATGCAACGTTTGTCTCTCAAAATGATATCCGACCGTCCAAGCTCAAAAAACCCTTTTGTTTTGTATTGTAGATCTTTAGATGGGATGGTCTCGATCCTGTCTTTGCCAAAGAACAAGCTTTGCAGAATGAGCGATGTGCCTTCGATAAGTACATCGAAGAAGAACGGGATAGGGGGTGCACTTCAATAACTTTAGAAGGCGAAGGTTGTGCTTCAATTACTTTAAAAGACATATATATTGTGCATCATTTACTTTAGAGAGAACATTGTTAATCTTCATTGTAACAATCCGTTTTCCCATTTTCTTTTTCATTCGAAAGAAGGGATGTCCGTATGAGTTCTTCAAAACACGGGTCATCATATCACGACCTGGGTGCCCTAGTCAATCTTGCCAAAACTTATATGAGTCATTGGCCAACAGTTCATCATTGGTAATACCATGGGATTCAATAATCCTAAAATTGGTGATGTACAATCCACTAAATTGACTCATTAGTTTCTCTAAGATGTGTTTCCTTCCGCATTCACTAGAGGTCACGTATATGTATTCAATTCCATTTTCACAGTGAGTTTCCAAGTGATAACCATTTGCATGGATATCCTTGAAACTCAATAAAGTACGGTGATCTCTTGGTGCATATAGATCTTCTGTGACTTTAATCATTGTGTCGTTTGGAAACAAGAACTGAGCAGTACCTCACCCAATTACTACTTGTGATGTTCCACTCCTCGTAGTCACAAATGTATTATAAGGAGTGAAAAAGCGGGGGTACAACAACCACACCCCATAATTCGATTAGCAATCTGTATGGACAAACTCCAATATACTTTCTAGAGAATCAACTAGACAGTCAGAATCAATCTAGAGAAAAGTATATCAAAGAGTTTATATCTCAATCTCTCGATTTGATCTTTACTCAAGAAAATAGAAATCTGCGAGTTTTTATCAAAAACTAGAGAGATAACTTGGATGGTACCAAAGACCAATATCCAAGTGTCAATCAATTTAAATCCACAACCAAAAGGTCGGATATTCTAATTGATTGAACATCGCACAACCTATGATATTTCAATTATATAAATAAATATAATGCGGAATAGAAATAACACAGACACCAGAATTTTGTTAACGAGGAAACCGCAAATGCAGAAAAACCCCGGGACCTAAATAACACAGACACCAAAAAAATTTTAACGAGGAAATTGCAAATGCAGAAAAACTCCGGGACCTAGTCCAGATTGAACACACACGGTATTAAGCCGCTACAGACACTAGCCTACTCCAAACTAACTTCGGTCTGGACTGTAGTTGAACCCCCAATCAATCTCACACTAATCCAAGGTACAGTTATGCTCCTACGCCTCTGATCCCAGCAGGATGCTACGTACTTGATTCCCTTAGCTGATCTCACCCACAACTAAGAGTTGTTGCGACCCAAAGTCGAAGACTTTAATAAACAAATATGTATCACACAGAAAATTCTACGGTAATAGATAAATCCGTCTCCCACGAATATACCTACGAGTTTTTGTTCCATCTTTTGATAAATAAAGGTGAACAGGAACCAATCAATAACCCAGACTTATATTCCCGAAGAACAGCCTAGTATTATTGATCATCTCACAATAATCTTAATCGCCGCAACGAAAAAAAATATTGCGGAATCACAAACGATGAGACGAAGATGTTTGTGACTTCTTTTCTATCTTGCATATCGGAAATATAAAAATCTCAAGCCAATTATTTCAGTTGTACTCGTAACGATAGAATCAGCAAGATCAGATCACACAACTACGATAAAAGTAGTATCGGTATGGCTTCACAATCCCAATGAAGTCTTTAAGTCGTTAACCTGGTTTAGAGAAGAAAACCCAAGGGTAAAGGAGAATCGACTCTAGCTTAGCACAACAAGTATCACACAAAATGTGTGGGGATTAGGTTTCCCAGTTGCTAAAGTTCTCCCTTATATAGTCTTTGAAATCAGGGTTTGCAATCAATGTTAGCTTGGTAACAAAGCATTCAATATTCACCGTTAGATGAAAACCTGATTAGATTCCAGCTAATATTTCTCAACCGTTGGATCGAAAATTAGCTTGTTACACACAAATGAAATGTCCAATTTTGGGTTTATGAACCGTACCCAAACATTAACATTTTTTTGGTTCAACAATAGTTAACCAATGGTTAGCCATATGATCACTTTCATATCAACCATATTCTTGTTCACCATAACTAGTCCAAATGACTCAAATGAACTAGTTAGAGAGTTGTTCAATTGCAAGGAAATCTTATGTAACTACGCAAGACACAATCGAAACAAAAACAGTTTGATTCACTCGAATCGATTCATGAAATTTATAGCCACGGTTTGCAAACGCATTTCTTAGTTTATTTAAACATGATTTCAAGAACAACCGGTTTTATATATAACCACTCAAGTTCGCGGACTGGGTTTGCGGACTTAAGCTCATGGAAGGAGTACACAAACTCCAGCAGAAATTCTCGGGTTTGAGAAATTCGCCAGTTCGCGGACTGAGTTCGCGGACTTGGCTCACGCCACTTCCATTTCTCTTGATCAAAAAAGTTCGCAAACTTTGGTTCAAGGAATAAGGACTTATACATATATGTGTTTCCACAACAATGCTTACATCCTACCAATGGTTATGTAATCTAAGCTCTCATTTCAATCATTTGAAACATTCTCATAGAACGTTATATAGCCGTTATTCAATAACAATACTATGGTGATATGTATCACCCCCCTTAGTCAATACTCCATCTCACATGGAAACCACTCCCCCTTACATAATGATCCGAAAACCATATGTATTTGTAGTGTGAACTACATATTAATTCTCCCCCTTTTTGTCAATAAAATTGGCAAAGGTACAAGAACGGGATCCTAGTGAAATTTCCGAAAGAGACATTTCATGACCAAAAGAAACAAACACACATCATCTTGTTTAGATGCAATCATAAAGCCGAAGCTAAATGCATTTATCAAGGAGTTTAAAGATACAAGATAACCCCTATAATATTCCACAGCCGCACTCCCCACAAAGATATGGCAATTAAGCGCAAGTTCAAAAAGAACTCTCCCCCATAATATATCATTCCCAAAAGAACAACAAGAGCGACCTTAATTTCGAAAGAAAAGAAGGATTTCTTTGGACATAAAAAATCACATACAAGTATGAATTTGAATCCAAAATATTCAATCAAATTAACCACAAGAGAACCCATGATCAATTCAATCGAAATACACAACCAAACTAATCACAAAAAGTAATCAATTTAATTGGCCATACTCGCATAAGAGAATCTATGGAGCAATGACTAAGTTAATCATGAAATAATCAACCCAGTCAAGAACGCTCAAACATAAGAAAAACTTATGGAGTCATAACTAAATAACCAAACAAGATGATTAATTTAGTTTAAAAATACTCGACATAAAGTACCTTACGGAACAACAACAAAGCTAATCACAAAAATAATCAACTTGGTTGTTATAATGCTCAACATAAGATGCATTACGGAGTCTCTCAGTAATACATAAAATATGGATCAGGGAAGATCAATTACTGCGGAATACACAAGGATTCATTCTATTTTCCATCACAATTTGCACAATGACAACCAATAGACATAATCCTTGAAAACAAAATATTTTAACCTATTTTCCATCAATAATGACAATATACGGTTAACTTTTGTATTTGTCAAAATTCCATTCATTCCTTTATCAATATAAGAATATCGACTTACGAAAGACTTTACTTTTGTCAAGTTATGGGACAATCATAGTTCACGGACGCAACACATATCCCATAAACAATTTGCAATATATAAAAACATAAAGATTAATATTGCAAAAATCATCTTCCAAACAAGTTTAGAGTTTAAAACAATAAATCTAAAAACATGAAGATGAAAATGTTGGACATAGCTATGTGTAATCACAATACTGGCTATTCCAAACTCTAGTTATTCTTCTAACGAAACAAGAAAAATAGAAGATTTACTAGATAAACAGAACACAAATTACTCATCTTCATCCTCATCGGAGATGCTCCAAGATGCTTGAATTGTGTTCAATTCTTCCTTGAGATCGGGAAACTTCGTTGCAACCAAAGACAATTGTTCTTGGACACTTCACCCTTGAATCGACCATACACACACCCTTATGGATTTTTTGAAGAAGACTCAAAGTGGTAGGGTCACAATTGTTAAGTGAAGCATCTCTTTGTCTTTTGCACACATTCTCCCTTATGTGTCTGAAGGTACACGGACGAACCACTTTGAGAACTCCGAGAGAGTTGATAATTGAATCAAGACCATGATCACGGAAAATTTGTCCAATCAAGCAAGGTTAACCTAACATCTTGATAGGTGAAGTCATCGAAGTCATTTGATAAATGATGAATCCACAAATATCGAGACTTTAAACACCCGATTCAAGGAAATAGACTATTTTTGCAAACTCATGACTCCACCAAGAGTTCTCAATTGTGGAGGGACAAAGATTGGGGATACCAAGTTTACCAAATGCCAACAACGGGATACTAAGAACATTAGTAGGAAACTTTCCTTGTTTCCAAGATACCTTCTTGCCACAAAGCCCAAGAGAGATTTCATCACATGATGGATGTTCTTCATCTGGTCTAGGAAGACGCACGTTTCACAACAGAATGTTGGTAATCCTTGAAATTAATTCTCTATCAACAAGGAATCTTTCTCTATTTACCATGGATTTGAATTCCATCTTATCAAGATCAACATCGTGAATGTTGGCATAGAAAATTCTTGTGAGAGAATCAAAACCTTGACCATGACCATGAAAGATGTTTCCAAGATTGAATTTTTTGAAGCAAGCTAAATCCTCTTCATGTCCACTAGAAAAATCCAATTTCTTTTCTAGGATAAAACCTTTAGATGAAATCTTTTCAAAGATTATAGCACAAGAATCATCCACAAACCTAATCCTAAGATAATTTTGGTCACAAGGAAAATCCATGCTAGAGGTATTTGAACTTTTGGAACTTGTTTTTGCGCCCTTAGAGTTCATCATGAGATCAATAAGAAATTGAAAGGAACAAGAGGAATTTACTTACTTGGAGTGAAAACTTGAACACCCTTTCTTTCAATTTCTCCAAAGAGGCTTCAATGGAGGAAAAACACAAAACCCTAGAGGTTCACGTACGCGGAAGGGTGATGAATAAGAGGGTGCACGAACTTCTTCTCTATAAGACCAAAGATGGGCTTGGACCCGTTGTGAACCGAGGCCCACAAAAGAAAGGTGGGTTTTCCTTAGTCGTTTGTATAACAAATATTATGCATCCCGTGACAACACACTTTGTGAGAGCCGATGGATGCAGATGAAAGCTTTACTTGGTATTCTAAAAATAATAACTAAATTTATACACAGTTCAAACCATTTCTTGCATCATTCCAAGATATATACAGATGGGGTAGCGCCAAACTTGTTACCAAGAGGAAAAATGTGTAGAGGAATTCTCATGCAACATTTCTGGTTGATAAGTGTGAACAGTCCTCGTTGTATAATCAAAATAATGATGATAATCAGGGCAGTCAGAGCTTTCTCTTCTTTGTTGATCCTGGTTAGAAGGAAAATTCTTCCGATTCCTAGGTTGCACAGTATTCTCATGTACAGAACCTTTCTCGGAGTGATTCTTAGATTTACCAGAACTAAGTTTTTCTAAGAATTTAAAAACGCCTTCGAACGCTTTGAATTGATCTTTATCAATTGATCCGTTACGATAGTATTCCTCAAATAGATCAAGAGTTAATCTATTGAGGGTCCATATCCTTCTTAATCTTTTCTTCTTTTTATTTTTTCCTTTAGATTGATTCTTATCATCTAAAACTTCCTTTTTAGATGAAGAGAGATTATCATTAGAAACCAGAGGTTTTGACCATAATAATCTTTGAGCAATCTTTAAGGAATTCTAGCATGCATTACAGATGCCAAGAGCAATTTTTCCAAAGAAATTTCCCATGAGACAATTTTTAAGGAACGATCAAACACAAACTTGTTAGGTTTAAGGTGTTTGCCTGCTCTGATACCAATTAAAAAAGCGGGGGTACAACAACCACACCCAACAATTCGATTAGAAATCTGTATGGACAAACTCCAATATACTTTTTAGAGAATTAACTAGACTGTCAGACTCAATCTAGAGAAAAGTATATCACAGAGTTTATATCTCAATCTCTCGATTTGATCTTTACTCAAGCAAATAGAAATCTGCGAGGCTTTATCAAAGAGAGATAATTTGGATGGTACCAAAGACCAATATCCAAGTGTCAATCAATTTAAATCAACAACCAAAAGGTCGGATATTCTAATTGATTGAACAACGCAGAACCTGTGATATTTCAATTATATAAACAAATATAATGTGGAATAAAATAACACAGACACCAGAATTTTGTTAACGAGGAAACCGCAAATGCAGAAAAACCCCGGGACCTAGTCCAGATTGAACACACACTGTATTAAGCCGTTACAGACACTAGCCTACCCCAAACTAACTTCGGTTTGGACCGTAGTTGAACCCTAATCAATCTCACACTGATCCAAGGTACAGTTATGCTCCTACGCCTCTGATCCCAGCAGGATGCTACGTACTTGATTCCCTTAGCTGATCTCACCCACAACTAAGAGTTGCTACGACCCAAAGTCGAATACTTTCATAAACAAATTTGTATCACACAAAAAATTCTACGGTAATAGATAAATCCATCTCCCACGAGTATACCTACGAGTTTTTGTTCCGTCTTTTGATAAATAAAGGTGAACAAGAACCAATCAATAACCCGGACTTATATTCCCTATGGACAACCTAGTATTATTGATCACCTCACAATAATCTTAATCGATGCAGCGAAAAAAATATTGCGAAATCAAAAATAATGAGACGAAGATGTTTGTGACTTCTTTTCTATCTTGCCTATCGGAGATATAAAATCTCAAGCCAATTATTTCAATTGTACTGGTAACGATAGAAACAACAAGATCAGATCACACAACTACGATAAAAGTAGTATTGGTCTGGCTTCACAATCCCAATGAAGTCTTTAAGTCGTTAACCTTGTTTAGAAGAAGAAAACAAAGGTTAAAGGAGAATCGACTCTAGATTAGCACAACTAGTATCACACAGAATGTGTGGGGATTAGGTTTTCCAGTTGCTAGAGTTCTCCCTTATATAGTCTTTCAAATCAGGGTTTGCAATCAATGTTAGCTTGGTAACAAAGCATTCAATATTCACCGTTAGATGAAAACCTGATTAGATTCAAACTAATATTTCTCAACCGTTGGATCGAAAACTTAGCTTGTTACACACAAATGAAATGTCCAATTTTGCGTTTATGAACCGTACCCAAACATTAACATTTTTTGGTTCAAAAATAGTTAACCAATGGTTAGCCATATGATCACTTTCATATCAACCATATTCTTCTTCACCATAACTAGTCCAAATGACTCAAATGAACTAGTTAGAGAGTTGTTCAATTGCAAGGAAATTTTATGTAACTACACAAGACACAATCGAAACAAAAACGGTTTGATTCACTTGAATCGGTTCATGAACTTTATAGCCACGGTTTGCAAACACATTCCTTAGTTTATTTAAACATAAGTTCAAGAACAACCGGTTTTAGATATAACCACTCAAGTTCGCGGGCTGGGTTCGCGGACTTAAGCTCATGGAAGGATTACACAAACTCCAGCAGAAATTCTCGGGTTTGAGAACTTCGCCAGTTCGCGGACTTGGCTCACGCTACTTCCATTTCTCTTGAGCAACAAAGTTCGCAAACTTTGGTTCAAGGAATAAGGACTTATACATATATGTGTTTCCACAACAATGCTTACATCGTACCAATGATTATGTAATATAAACTCTCATTTCAATCATTTGAAACATTCTCAGAGAACGTTATATAGCCGTTATTCACAGACCATTTTTCG
Organism: Papaver somniferum; assembly: GCF_003573695.1. Lineage (NCBI taxonomy): Eukaryota > Viridiplantae > Streptophyta > Magnoliopsida > Ranunculales > Papaveraceae > Papaver > Papaver somniferum. The sequence continues at coordinate 103,834,540 of NC_039360.1, read as the reverse complement.
TCAGAGCAATTTCCAAAGTGATTGAAACATTACATGAGTTTCGTCACTAGGAAAAGATGAATTTGGCTAAAACGAAACCTTACCAACATACATTTAGAGAAATAGATTTACGAGATAAACTCGGCTCGAAATAGCAAATGTGTATAATGAAAGTCTATATCAAAACGACTTTTGTCTCAAGAGTAGGAGATAGAGTAAATAGATTTTTGAGTGATAGATAAGTTCAAGTCTCCACATACCTTTTAGTCGATGAAGATCCACCAGTTCCTTGAGTAGTCCTTCGTCTTGTATGATGATTTTTATGGAGTCTTGAGCTCAACTACACTTTCTATCCTAGTCCGAGACCTTTATCTATATAGGCTAGAAATCAAGACTTATAGTTTTGATCACAACATTGACAAACATGCTTGAGATAGCAACGCATGTGAGTTCGATCGACCAATGCTCTAACCAGGAGTACAGTCAAAAAATAATTGTCTATTTCTTAGGATAGTATGGGTGGTTGCACTATCAGCTAGACATTCAATTTCTCCTTGAGACATTCCTACAAGTACATTAGGCAGGTGTGGATGGTGATTTTTTGACAAGGTAATTTGTAGTAAATTGGCCTTGACCTAATTGTAGGAACATAATAAAAATCCATGACTCGGTATCAGGATTTTTAAATCTGTATTAATCCAATTTGTATTCCGCAAGAGAATCAATAAAACTTATTCAATTGACGGACCCAATAGTCATAAAATTATTCTAAATGTGTATATGTATGCCAAATTTAAGGCTTTCCCCAACAGAAACCTCGTTATTTCATGTGCACCAATACATACACCTTTTATGCTATATAAATGGCATTACTTATATTCAATTGATATGGAGAGATGGAGATGATGGGATGATGCGAGATAAATTACGGAAATTTCTGGAATTCCTTTTTATACTGCACCCACTATATCTCTAATTGCTATAACTGCCACACTACTTCAACTTTTCACATGGGGTGTTACCACGCCGCATGTTTTCGTAGACCACCAGAACAATACCCCATGAAGAATACCCCCATGTGAAGTATTTTGATATTTTTTAGGTGTTTTGGATGAGTTATCGATATCATTTTATTTAGGCTAAATCATAGCCGGTTATATACCATATGCCTTATAGGCGTGTTTAATCATATTTTGATAGAGCTGCTGTGAAGACATCTTGACCAGAGCCATCCATGAGATTATGGCGTGTTGCGCCCTGTTGAGGCGCAAAAGGATAGCTTGGCATGTTGGAGGCTAGTTAAGATGCTATAATTTAATGTGGCATGTTAATCGCGTAAAAGTGGCGTATCACGTCCACACTTTATGCCACGACTAAGATGGAGAGAAATATTCCAGGCCATAATCTATACGTGAGATACTTAAGTGCTAAATTACCATGTGGCCTTTGAATGGCCTATTTATGGCGATAAAATAACAAGTGGCGTAGTGGCCTAAAACGGCGCTGCCATGGCCCGCAGTGGAATTATGATCAGCCTAATGAGTTGAGATCTAAAAATCGGCTCAATCGACCTAGCCTTAGCTGCGACAACCAAAATTAGATCTTGCTGGAGATGTTGGCGCGAAGTAGCATGGCAATATATTGCCATATTAGGGTTTGGCGTGTTGTGGTCTTTCAATGGCCCAACGCTAGCACCTGACTTGGTAAGATGCGGTTTTATAGAACCTTAGTGTATTTTTCCTTGGCCACGGCCAACAAGAGAGAAATTTTCGGGCCATAACTCATGACCTCCAGTACTTATGATAAGGGCAATGCATATTCTAAACTACTATAAATAAGCTACTTAGCCTATTCAGAAAGCTTTCATACCCAAAAAGATTTGTTATTCTTCATAGTTTTCAATACCCAAAACACACAATTCAATACCATTGCTATTTTCTCAAAACTTTTCTGCTTCCCTCCCCTAAGATCAACCCATCTTTCTGTCCTCGTGACCGAAGCAGGATGGAACGGCTACTATCGTAGTTTAGGCATGTCATGTTCGATTTTGATTTTCGAACCTAAAAAGAAAGTACCACAGCAATACATTTGTTTTACCTAGAAGTAATTTTTATGTACTAACAACAAGAAGGTTATAAGAATGAACAGTTTATCTCATTTTCTTTAGAGATACATGTTCTACTAAAATGACGTCATTTCTATTCAAATATATATGCTAAACAATATATTATCATAAACAAAGTAAAATTATATAAAAAATAAAGTACTCATAGATAATCCACACACATAACATGTTTAGCAACAACAACACCATTAAACAAACGGTACACTAAGAAAACATAAAGTACGTCAAAGCATCTAACAACCTATGAAAACAACAGAGTCTAGGAAGCCATGAAACCAGAAATTAAATGTTTAGGCCCAAGAAAAGTCAACCACATCCATTGTTGGGGCAAAGTCATCGTTTCCTAGTGTTTGAGGGCGAAAACGGTTTCTGCTGATTTTGGTAATTTCGGGTGTGTGGGTGAGAAACGAATTTAAACCCTAAACAATGTACAGCAAGGGAGTACTTCAGATTCGAGAGATCAATCTGTACAAATCCGGCCTAAACCAAGAAATGGCCGTTCCAGACTTACTTCGGTCACAAAGTGAAGGAGAAGGGTTGGTTTTGGGGAGGGAAGCGAAGAAAGTGTTGAGACCAGAATTACTTCGATCAATGACTTGTATAAATAGGTTCCCCTCCCTATTTTCAAACAAGAAAAGACAATAAAATCAAGTGTTGATACAACCGTATTCAAACACCGGAACTGATAGCTTACATTCTGCAAGCCAGTTCAGCTTTTTGATACAAGTCATACATAGCCAACACCTTCACAATCTCAACACCTTCTTTGATTCCCTCCCTAAGATCAACCCCATCTTCTTCACTTTGTGACCGAAGCAAGTCTGGAACGGCCATTTCTTGGTTTAGGCCAGAATTGTACAGATTTATTTTTCGAATCACAAAGCACTCCCGTGCAGTGCATTTGTTTAGGGTTTAGATTCATTCCTCATCCACACACCCCAAATTACCAAATTCAGCAGGAATAGTTTTCACCCATAAACAGGTGGAAATAGGTAATGCCTATTTATACAAGTCGAACTCAAATGTACTCTGGTATCATTAAGAAATGGAAAACGGGTGATTAAATGGGAGGAGGTGGTAGCCGGTAACGCCTGGAATTGATGTTCCATAAAAGAAAGCCGCTTCACTATTAGTCCCTGTATTTACTAACCGCCTCATCCTTATGATACTTTCTTCTAAAGGGCGTAATGTACGCCGCACGCTGTAAACCGCCAAACCAATACCCAATGAGCATCCCCAGTTTGTGACATGCGTTAATGTCTCGAGTGTTTACACGGAAAACATGTAGCATGTTTTTGTCATCTGGAAAGTCGATCTTGGGAGACTTGCCGTCTCGGTGACCTTCGACGGTCGAGATTTTGCATCTTAAGAGGAAAGGTAGCCGTTGATTATTGCAACCCTTCGTTTGGTAGACAGTGGCATGAAAGCATGCTCGGTATGGCTTTTATATGGCCTGGTTTAGGCGCGTCCAAAAGTTAGGTTTTTGGCTTTGTTTAGGCGCGATCAAACTAGGGCCAAAAGTTGTCATGCGTTAGCTGGTAACCTTGGACAACTAAGATCTGCATCTTAGATGAAAAGGTGGTCGTTGATCGTTGCAGGCCTTCGTTTTGGCATCCGCATAGGGAAGGCCGGTATGGCGTGGCGCAGCAAGGTGGTTGGCATGCCATTAGCACATGTGGCATGGCATGCCTTGGCACGACCAAAACTAGGGTTTTGGGCCAAAGGTTACCATGCGTTGTCCAGCGACCTTGGACGGCTAGGATTTGCATCTAGGATTGAAGGGTGGTCGTTGATCGTCGCACGCCTTCGTTTTGGTAGCTGCATAGGGAGGCCGACATGGTTTGGCGCGGCATGGTGGTTGGCATGCCACTGGCACATGTGGCATGGCATACCTTGGCGCGGTTTGGCGTGGAAAATACTAGGGTTTTAGGACAAAGGTTACCATGCATTGTTCGGTGACCTTGGACGGCTAGGATTTGCATTTAGGATTGAAGGGTGGTCGTTGATCGTCGCACGCCTTCGCTTTGGTAGCCGCATAGGGAAGTTCGGAATGGTATGGCGCGGCAAGGTGGTTGGCACATGTGGCATGGCATGCCTTGGCGCGGTTTGGCGTGGCCAAAACTAGGGTTTTGGGCCAAAGGTTACCATGCGTTGTCTGGTGACCTTGGACGAATAGGATTTTCATCTAGGATTGAAGGGTGTTCGTTGATCGTCGCACGCCTTCGTTTTGGTAGCCGCATAAGGAAGGGCGACATGGTATAGTAAGGCAGAATGATGCAGACGGCTTGGCATAGTGGGGCCAGGGCAGAATGGTGCGGGCGGCTTGGCATTGTGGGTCCAAGGCAGAATGGTGCGGACGGCTTGGCATAGTGGGGCCAAGGGTTTGGACAGCTTGGCATGGTAGGGCCAAGGCAAGGTGCGGTTGGCTTGGCATGGTGGGGCCAAGGGTTTGGCATGCCATTGGCGCATGGTGCGGCCAGCATGGCTAGGGCCAAGGAAAGGTGCGGCTGGCTTGGCATGGTGGGGCCAAGGGTTTGGACGGCTTGGCATGGTAGGGCCAAGACAAGGTGCGGTTGGCTCGGCATGGTGGGGCCAAGGGTCTGACATGCCATTGGCGCATGGTGCGGACAGCATGGCTAGGGACAAGGGTTTGGCATGCCATTGGCGCATGGTGCGGCCAGCATGGTTGGCATGCCTTGGCGCGGTAAACGTGGATGGCATGGTTTGCCATTGTCACAGTGGTGCGGCTGGCATGGTTGGCATGCCTTGGCGCGAAGATGTGGATGACATGGTTTTCCATTGGCACGGTGGTGCGGATGGCATGGTTGGCATGCCTTGGCGCGAAGATGTGGATGGCATGGTTTGCCATTGGCACAATGGTGCGGCTGGCATGGTTGGCATCCCTTGGCGCGAAGATGTGGCTGACATGGTTTGCCATTGGCACAGTGGTGCGGATGGCATGGTTGGCATGCCTTGGCGCGAAGATGTGGATGTCATGGTTTGGCATTGGCATAGTGGTGCGGCTGGCATGACTGGTATTCCTTGGCGCGGTAGCATGAGAATTAGGGTTTGGCATGGATGATGTTAGTCAATGTTAAGGGTTTTGTCGTGGAACGTGACCTATGTAAAAAAAAAGGTACCCCGGTAATTCTTACGCAGGCATGCTGATTGATTCAATAAATGCGCTAATGGTCATAGTGACGTCATGTCAGATGTATAGTTTTACTATTTTAACCCTAAGCTAAAAACCACCATCAGCACCTAGGAAGTCTGAGATTATAAGGTTGACGTCAGGGATAACAACATTTATTCTGCATAGTTAGCCTCTCGTTCGAGAGTTTCCCGGTATTTTTATAGCTCGCAGCTCATTTACGCTAGCTCAATGCTTGTACTAATGTCTAGTAAATCCACACTTAAAACAAGGCGCATTTTCATTTGCGGCCTTTTTGTTAGTGGGATTTTTAGGTGTTTTCTCGAACTTAGGATCACTATCACTATGGCTAGAGGTTCCTTCTTTGTGCCAAATATTAGAATGACCTTTACATCCCCGACCTCGATTATGTCCCTTCAGTCCAGTTCGATGACAGGTGTTATCTCCATGCGGGTATGGACCATGGGGATGTGAATCTGAATGTTGATCCCTCTTTCCTTTGGGGTTCTTTCCTCTATTGACCTTGTCATGGTTAGCTTCGGGAACTTTCCTTTTCTTCACAACCACTTGTAGTAAGTTTATCAACTTACTAAAAGTAATGATTATTTTGTTTTCAACCTCCAAACGATACTGGTTTGCTAGTATCATGGACGAGGTGGGAAAGGTCGATGGGGTTTTCTGAATCATTTCCTCATCTTGAGTTTCTTCCCATAGAAATATTGACGTTCCTAAAGCTGGAAATCATCCACTTTTACATAATCGAGGAAGCGAATTTCATTCCACTGGACAGTCAATTGTGGTAGTAAGGAATCATGAATTTTCCCGAAACGTCTCTCTAGGAAATCCCATAGCTCTTTTGGTGTCTTCAAGTGATGAAAACCCCAGTGTAGGTTAAGATCAATGTGCCTCTTGAGGAACATAAGAGCATGAGCTTCGTCTTTCTCAGTTGTTGGAACAACATCGGTAGATGGCTTGATAGTGGAGGTGTAGTCCTTTTCCAAGAAGGTGGTTTCCACATCATATACCCAACGGTGGTAATCAAGTCCCGCTGAGTCCAAAAGTTCGAACTCCGGTCGAATTGGGTCCATCTACATAGACAAAGTAAAGGACATTAATATGCTGCTCAAATCCTTCTGAGTCCATAAACATAACAAATACCGATACCATTTCTCATGACTAAATTTCTTTGTGTCCAAGATAAATATATAAACTAAATTACTTTATTGTTGTATGGGTAACACGGATGTGTCATAGTCAAATTTATGGTCATAACCCAGTCAACAACAAAAAGTAATCAACCAAATTTCTTTATGTTTGTAACATGGGCAAACCGTTTGCTAAGCAATTTTCTTTATGGTTTAGAAATTGCAAACAATTTGATAATAAGGCTGACAAAATAGTCAACTGAAAACAGACCCATGAAACAAAAAACTAAACTACGGGCTCATTTATCATTTGCATGCGCATAATTATTAGGATTTAATTTGTAATCCGTTTGCATGTTTTAGTAGCAAACCATTTGCGGGGAAAATATTTTTAAAAAATTGATAAATGATTTTTGGTTAATATTTGGAGCATCCATTATTGATATCAAACCAAGATATAAAAATAAGCATAAAGTACATGTCATCAGTTACAAGAATCATAATATCAAGGATGGTCTAAAAATAATATCACATCATTGCTAAAAAAGGTTGCATAGTAAAGCATAACATGTGATTGAGAAAAGAACATGCATACATACGTGAAAGATATTTTATGGAAAAGAAAAATAGTAAAATATTCATTACAATCTTATAAAATGTAAAGAAAATAGTAGTACAACAAAAGAATAGTACTCCCTCCGCCCCACCATTAAGTGACCTATTTGGTTTTTAATTTTGTCCCATCATTAAGTGACCTATATCACTAAACAAGTAGATATTTCTAAAATTACCCTTTTAATTGATTATAATAAATATAAGAAATATGCATAATTTGATAGGCATGTTTATATTCGTTACGTAGGTGTTTTAAAATGCTTTTCAATGGAATAAAGTTTGCGAATATCCGTGGTGTAGTTTGAGAGAGAAATCATTTCAAAATTTCATTAATTATTATCCATAAGGATATAATTGTAAAAAATGCTTAAAAATCTCTTTTTCCTTGCTTGCCTTAAAATTTGTGCAAACTTCAACTAGGTCACTTAATAGTGGGACTGAGGGAGTACAGTTTTTTTTTGTCATAAAAAAGTATATGTTTTAATTAATTAATTAATCATTATTATTTTTATTTTTGGTCTTTAAATAAAGGTAAATAAACATTTTTCTATTACGAGACACTAAAATCGTTTCATAAAAACTATGATAAGAGAGAAACTCTAGTACAGTTTCCCCACCCCCTAATTTTTTTTCATTTCCTTTGGTAAAACCACATAAAAGCTATTAGATCTGAACCAAACCGCTTTATTCTTCTTCCAAAACCTTTCTTCTTCTCCCATTTTCTATCTAGTCTCTCTATTTTTCTTGTTCTTGCCTAAATCTCTCGTTTATTTTCTGTTTGTTTTACGATCTACTAGTAATTTAGTTTTTCTTTGTTTTCTTCAATTTCTAAGTTACATTGCTTGTTTTTCTCTATTCCCCCTTTGTGTTTGGTAGCTCTCCTCTTTCCCCTCTTTATTTTTGGAAATTTTCTTTGTTGCTGGTATTTTTTCTTCTGAGTTTGTTGGTAGGTTCAACCTCTTGAGCTGTGTTTTTTTGTTTCATCTCTAGCCTTTAATCGAGTTTCAAATCTAGTCTTCTTCTTACTCTTTTCTGTTGTTTTCTTCCATGGAAATTGATTTGTTATGCCGTCTATTTGATAATCTTGATTTCACAACAATTTCCCAAGGACAACATAACTTTCTTGATTGAAATTGATTTTTCTTTGTAATACCTTCAAGCGTCTCAATTTGGATGATGGTAATGACAACAGGGTTCAAGCAGTCGAGTCTGTAATTCTAGAGGGATTTACTTACTGCCAAGCTTCACTTACTGGCAAAGTACTATCTCTTATGATTAGGGGTTTCAACAGTTCTCTGGAGATTGATAGACAAGCAGGGTTTACTTTTTCCGGCAAGTATCCCAGTATTATTCCATTCAGGGGTGTCTATGTGGATGGGGTGGAAGTATCCGATGATATGAATCTCAATTTGTCCAACGAAGTTGACGGAATTCCTAAAAAAATATTTTATTATCTCTGCTCAGTACTGTCCTTTATAGACCCACTCTAACAGTCTCAGGCCTTCTGAAGCTTTATATTATAAAACAGACTCTTTTGTTGTTTTATTCATCATGTGATTATTATTGTGGCCTTGTCCTATACTCAAAGACAAATCCTTTTGTATTATTATCTCTTTTCCCCCAGGATATTTTCTTTAATTGCTCTTGTATTTGCTTGATGGTGAGATAAATAATTTAATTGCTCTTGTCATTTTCTGGTACTCTTTCGTGATATCTTGTTTATTATAATGGATGGTAGATATAGAGATAGCAAAAATATGTTTCTATTGGAGATGAGGGTTACATTGTTCGACTTGTTCAAGATTGTAGTGGCTTGGATCATACTTGGTACTGTTGTAATACAGATAAGAATATGAAGAATATGGTAGTCATCAAGGGCACTTATACTACTCTCCATGTTGTAGTTACTATTATTGATATCCTTAGACAAATTCGACTTGACATTTACTTGTTTCTAGAGAATGGAATGGTATCCTTATTCTGGTCCTCAAAGAGTATGATATGTTATTGTTAGAGTATTTCTCGGTCGAACTCACAACTGTTGCTATCTCAAAATTGTTGTCAAAACTCTATATTGATTTATAGTCTACAATTAGTTAAGTCTCGGACTAGGATAGAAATGTAGTTGAGAAACATTGGATCATGGAAATCATCATTGCGTTCTACCGTCTGAAGGTGAAGATCAACCGAAGCTTTTGGAGAACTTCATCAACAAAAGGTAATTGAAGACTGAACCACCTATTTCTCAAGTTATATTAACTTTTATATCTTTGAGACGTTGTCGTGTAACTAATTAAACTAACATGCATATACAAGAATTGCGAGTCAAGTTTATCTTGATTATTAGTTCTTGAAATATAAAGAATAAGATTAATGAACATTTGTTCATACTTGATGAATTTCGGTTAAGGATAATTTATGTTCGCAATCAAAATCATGATTCAAGTTTCATCATTAAAAAATAGCCTAGAGTAATCGAATCCTTGTCAAGGCAAGACAAGTACTAGGTTAGTTAATTAGTATTTCTTGTCAAGGCATTCATTAGACTTGAATAACCAAATCCTTCAATTTGATAAGTCTAACTAAGATCACAATTAACTTAGTTTCTCTTATCCGGAATCGAATTGGACTAAACAAATGATCCCGTATTCTGTTAAGTCATAAGAAATACATACGAACCAAAATAAATTGACTTGCACAATTATTTTCTTAACCGAAAGAAATTGAAACAAGGATATATATTATAGCATCGCAATTGCACCAAAATTTCGTTAAGAAAAAGCACTTGATACCAAACAATAAAGAAGATACCAAACAATTAATAAGCCAAATAAATTGACACAGTTTTTCTTAACCGGAAACAATTGAATCACACACACACGCATCCATACACACATAATGTAATATATATCAATTGTACCGAAATTTTGTTACGCAAAAGAAAAATATATGCAATGAAAAGACGAGGGTACCCAAATATACCTCAATCTAAAACTTTTCCACATATAAGTCCTTTCTCCGAAAGTGATTGTTTATGGACTGAGTCGAGACAATACAACGAATCGGTTCACACTCCATGTGATCGTATATGGATACAAGATCAAGACAATATGGTAACAAGATAACTTGTGTGATTGACTATGGATACAAGATCGAGACAATACAACAACAAAGTATGATTACTTGATAATAGGTTCCGACTTGACCAAACACAATAGGGTTGCTATCAAGTAATTAGGAATTAACGTTTGTGTATTTTACTTCTAATTATAATAAAAACAATTATAATTGCGGAAATAGAAAATTAAAAGACACAACAAGACTTTGTTAACAAGGAAACCGCAAATGCAGAAAAACCCCGTGACCTAGTTCAGAATTGAATACTCTCAGAATTAAGTCTCTATACAAAATATAAACCAACTTCGAATAGTTGAGACCAAGCAACTAAACCTATAGTTCACCTAGTTCCCTCGGTATCCATGAGCCTCCCACTTGTAATAAGTCACGCACTTGTAACAATTCCTTTGATTCGTATTCCAAATAGTAAAGGAATAACAAATCTGTTCGGTAACAACTCTTTTCAAACAAAGTGATATGAGTTTGACAAAAGGCTCTTCCGTTTATCCCAATAAACTCCTTTGTCAGGTTCTTAGATCTATCTCTTAACAGCTACCAAGTAATTGTCTAGACTATGCAATCAATACTCTTAATCACAAAAAATTATATTGATGTCGATTTACTCAACTAATCAATCAAGGTTATCACAAATATAAACCGATTATAGTTGGATCCCCAGTCGATCAAGTTTTGTGCACACCAAAGATTATGAACTCAAATAAGAAATTTTCTTTGACTTCAAATCTTCTTAGATCTTCAATAAACACTTGCACACAAAAAACTTGAATCTCTTGTGATCAATCACACACAGAACGGAGTCTGTTAACAATGGATTATCACAAGACGTCTTTATATCTACAAACAGTTTTAAAGATCCACGTCGATACTTCGATCTAGTTTGAGTGAATCTTATATCAGAAGAGAAGATTCTCAAGCATAAACAAACTAGGTGCAATCAAAGTTCAACAACCATTAGTCAATCAAATCAACCAAAAACTAATAATAAACTGCAATTATCTAGTTTCCCACCAATGGTACTCGTAGAGCTTCCCAATCCCAAAGAAGTCTTTAAAACGAGTGGTCGTAAGAGATTTCGCCTAATTAGGGTACTTTCCTCTCCGAATAGACGGATCCACCGGTAACAACACAACTAGGTAGTTTTACTGGCTTTGAGGATTAGTTTGCTTGAAATGCAAACTTCAATATTTATAGACCAAGGAAGTTTGTACACCTAGGAATTTCCAAAACCGAATATTCTCAAAGATACGCAATAAACGCCAAAATCGGTTTTCATAATTCCTGAAAACAAAATTGTGAAGCATCAATACTCTAGATAGACATAGTATTAAGGAATACAGTACGAGGTTTATTTCTTAACCATTAAACTTTGTAGATAAGACATCGACATAATCGTTTGAATGCTATTGTGATTATGTATGGGTATGAGGTGAGGATTTCATCCTAGGAAACAATGTTTTACATGTGTTTTAAGGAAGAAAGTTCATGAACTTGTTTTGTGAATCGAAAAGGAAATCACCAAGCGTCATTGGTATTGTTATTCATTGCATATCTTTTGAACAACCAATATGTGTGATTAGTATAACCGCTCATGACTTGTTTGTGTTCTTGGTAAAACTATTCACATAAGGCCTGACTTATGTATTCGTATGAATTTTATTAGTGAAACCGATCTTAAGTAATCACCTCTTTGTGAGTGTGTATGACCAACTCTGGGTAAAGGGGAACCGATCCTAGTAAGAGGTGCAACACATCACAAAGGAGAATTTGTATGAGGTGTAGCAAGGTTTATAGCAGAAAGGGGAACCGATCCTATGCACATATGCACCACATTTTTAGGAAAAGGGGAACCGATCCTATGGACATGTGCAACACATATAAGTTAGATTTTTTTTTTACTCGGTCAACAAAAATATAATAAAAAAGCGAAACTGTACAGGGACTAGGCTAAATTAGCGCTAAGCCAAAAGGCTGCACGCTAATAGAACCTATTTAAAACGAAAGTAAACCTCTCCAGGCCATTCAACAGAATGAATAAAACCTGGCCTACCCTCATAAAACTCATAATTGTCCTCAGCCAACAAACAAGCTTGTTTGGCCGATTCATCAGCTGAAAAATTAGCCTCTCTGTAGCTATGAACATAACTAATATTGTTGTAAAAACTCTTCGCCATTCTCCAATTCTACATTAGCTTCCACGGCAACTCTCCTTTTTGAAGAGCAAAAATGCAACTCATCGAATCCGATCTGATGCATAGATTTTTGACCTTCCATTTTTGAGCAAAAACTGCGCTATAGATAACCGCACAAACTTCCGCAAAGAAGTTGGTCTGCCAGCCCAGCCCAACGCACAAAACTCCCAAAACTGCCGAGTTAGCATCACGAAAAACTATACCAGAACCATCTTGGCCCGGGTTGCCAAGTGATGCACCATCACAACAGATCATAAGCTCACCTGGATTTGGTGGCGTCCAAGTAACTTCAATTGGAACTAAGTGTTTGCAAGACCTATGCTTCACTCTAAAGAAATTCAAAATTCGCAAATCATCTAAGGCATTATACATGTGGCCCTTCATTCTAATTGAGTTATCACGAATTACCTGATGAACCCATCCCTTAAATTCAAGCCATCGAACTCGCATGTTCTCATAATAAGCCTTGTTGCGCAACTTCCATAATTCCGTAACTATTGCTAGATTTGCAACAAGCCACAGATCCTTTATCATCCTACTCTGCCCTTTTGCAACCTTATAAGAGGCCACGAGATCTTCATTCGGTTGTAGATTAAAAATATCAGCTGCCCAATTCCAAATCTTCTTAGCAATTTTGCAATGCCAAGTAATATGGCTGACATCTTCGCAATCCTCCCTGCACAAGCGACACATAGAAGGCATCTCCCTACCTGTCTTCTTCATAATATTATCATCAGTAGCACAACATTGCTTATGAAATAACTTCTAGTACCGAACACTTAAAGTAGGATGCACAACACTTCTCGAGAATAAAGCTGCAGCTGGAGAAATTTCTGCAGGCCCCCTGATGGCAGCCTTAGCCGACTTAACAGAAAACACGCCTTTGTTGTCCAAGTTCCAAATTTTGTAATCATCTCCACCACCAATAAGAGGCAAATTATCAACATCAATATTGCATCTTATCATCAATTCCTTAGTATTTGGAGGAATAACCCAAGAGCCATCAACAATAATATCACTAACTTCGGCCTTAAAATCATTAGGACCTTTTTTAGTGATGCCAAGTCTTTGCGCAATTGAAAAATCAGCACACCAATTATCAAAAAATAAGGAAGTATTAGCACCATTACCTATAATTGAGCGCGTATGCCTTTGCAAAAAGTTATGCACCAATCTGATTCCTGGAAAAACCGAAGAACCCAACTTATAATCAATCAAGTTTCCATTAATCTTGAAATACTTCGCCTTCAAGAATCTTGCCCAAGTCTTATCAGAGTCACGAATCGAAACCCACAACTTCATAAGCATGGCCCTATTAACATCAATAAATTTCTTAAGACCAAGCCCACCTTCACGCCTAGAACGGCATAAATCATCATAAAGAACCGTAAAGTATTTACGCTTCTCAACATCTCCAGACCACAAGAAATTTCGAATGGATCTTTCAACTAACTTGATAGCCGTGCATGGCCATTTATACACATCCATGGAATGAAGCAAATAACTAAAAATCACTGATTTAATCAAAACTAGCCGAGCCTGAAAAGACAAGAGCTTACCCTTCCAACCTGCCAGTTTATCCATAATCTTCTCCATTACTTGTCGAACATGAATATGACGCACAATACCAGGTTTTAATTGGATTCCCAAATATTTATCTGGGAATAACGCCTTTTCCATGCCCATAATATTTATCTGGGAATAACACATATAAGTTAGATACTATATATATGTGGGGAACCGATCCTAGTACCTAGTCAACCGAATTTTGGAAAGCTAGTGTGACTATGCACAGTTTTCACATGGAGGTAGAACCGAAACTTGTTTCGGTAGAACCGTTAAACCCATGATTTGTGATTGAGTGTTCTTGATCAATAACATAGTTCTTGAAAGTCAGATGAACCAATTCTAAACTTGTTTGGAAGTGTGGCAAATCGGTTTCAAGGTTGTAAGTATGAAAGAGGACTTACAAATTAAGGATGTCGACACACTTTGAACACGTGCATTAATGCTTATCTTTTATTATTCAAAGTTATTCCTTAATAGCTAAAGGAAGAAAACCCCATGATCGAAATTAAATAAGTTAAGAATCTCTTATTTAAGGTTTTTAATTTTATATAGAAAATAAGAATTAGTAATGTGCATTTACTAGTTAGAGATTTTCCAAGGAGATTTTCGGTCAATATTTTGGACATAGCATTTCCAGGAATTATGGAAACCGAATTTGGAACTTATTGCATATCTTGAGAATATTTTTGGTTTTGGAAATTCCTTGATGTGCAAACTTCCTTGTCTATAAATACTTGAAGTTTGCATTTCGGGCAAACTAATCCTTCGTGACAGCAAACTTCCTCGATTGTGTTGTACTGGTGAAGTCGCCTATTCGGAGAGGAGAGTAACCTAATTACGCAAAATCTCTTACGGACGCTCAGTTTAAAGTCTTCTTTGGGATTGAGAAGCTCTATTAGTACCGTTGGTGGGAAACTAGATAATTGCGATTTATCTTGTGTTTTCGATTGATTTGATTGATTAACGGTGGTTGAAATTTGATTACACCTAGTTTGTTTATGCTTGAGAATCTTCTCTTCTGATATAAGATTTACTCAAACTAGATCGAAGTTTCGACAGGGATCTTTAGACTCTTGTTAGTGCTAAAGACGATCTTGTGATAATCCATTGTTAACAGACTCTGTTTTGTGCGTGATTGATCACAAGAGATTCAAGTAGTTGTGTGCAGGTGTTTATTGAAGATTTAAGAAGATTTGAAGACAAAGAAGATATTGAAGATCTGACTTGGGTTTATAATCTTTGGTGTGCACAATACTTGTTTCGGTAAAAGAGGATCCAACTATAATCGGTTTATCCTTGTGGTAGATTGGATTGATTAGTTGATTAGATCGACATCAATACAATTCTTTGTGATTAAAAGTATTGATTGCAAAATCTTAACAATTACCTTGGGTAGTTGAGAATAAGATAGATCTAAGGACCTGACGAAGGAGTTTATTGAGATAAACAGAAGAGCCTTTGTCTAACTCATATCACTTGGTTGAAGAGAGTTAATACCAAACAGATTTGTTGTTCCTTTACTTTTTGGAATACGAACCAAAGGAATTGTTCCAAGTACGTGACTTATTACAGGTCGGAGGCGTGGGAATACAGACGAAACTAGGTGAACTATAGGTTTAGTTGCTTGGTCTCAACTATACGAAGTTGGTTTATTTTGTATAGCGGCTTAATCCTGAGAGTATTGAATTCTGGACAAGGTCCCGGGGTTTTTCTGTATTTGCGGTTTCCTCGTTAACAAAATCTTGTTGTGTCATTTACTTTATATTTCCGCATTATAATTGTTTTATTATAATTAAAGTAAATTACACAAACGTTAATTCCTATTTACTTGATAAGCAATCCTATTTTGTTTGGTTAAGTCGGAACCCTTTTATCAAGTAAACATACTTCGTTGTTGTATTGTCTTGATCTCATATCCATAGACGATCACACGAAGTGTGAACCGATTAGTTGCATTGTCTCGACTCTGTCCATAGACAATCACTTTTGGAGAAAGGACTTATAGGTGGAAAAGTTTTAGCTTGTCGCCTTTTCAATTGGTATCAGAGCAGGAAACACATGAAAAAATCTTACAATCTGTGCTTGGTGTGATCCATCCTATAATAATTGAATCTATGTCTGATTCAGTTAACGTTATGCAAGAGTATGAATACTCAAAAGCTGAAGATGTTACCACTTCATTAACTCATGATCCAGGAGTTACGAAAACATCTATGTCTTTTTCTGATGGAAAAGAAGATGCTGATAAAGAGTTGGAAAAACTCCTAAAGCCTATAAAATCTTTGTCTTCTAAAGTGCAGATTTTAATGACAAAGAAAAATCTTCTTAAGCAGGAGATCAGAGATAAAGACAACCAACTGAATAGTCTGGCTAAAGAGAATATGAATCTCACTGTCAAATTAGAAGCTCTTGGTAAATCTCTTTCTCCAAAAGAGACACGTCCTATGATTCTGACGAATGATGTTGTTGTGTTTTCTTCTGATGTTGAGGAAACTAAAAGTCCTTGCTCGACTTTTACAGATTGTGATAAAACTGGTTTAGTCATATCTGAAACAGATCAAGATGATGGTAGTTTGCCTAACTACATCAAGTCAGAAGAGGATAAGAAACCATCTTCTATATCTACTGATGATCAAACGAAATCTTGTCCAAAGGAAACCTTGAACCGATTCTGTGAACATGATCTTAAGGAATACAATTTTCAGTCACTTGACAGGAAACTTATACTTCTTCAACATACTGTGGTAAAAATATTGAAATAAGTTTCTTGTCTTAAAAAACTGAAATACCATTCCTCAGTAGAAAGACAGATTATACCATTACCTGATAGGATCAACTCAAAAGGATCGTAGGAAAGAGTTGATAATCGCTTCTGGAAAAAGGTTCCTCCTCACCCATATCGAAACAGTTGTGAATCATAAGGAAGTCCTCAGAATGAGAAAATCCTATGAAAATCTCATTGAAAGAATTAAGAGAGATCTATCAATCTCAGAGAATTCTCACATCAGTACAGTTTCTCCACATGATCATATCTCTAGACTTAGAAAAGATCATCATCTTGGGAGAAAATATATTGGGCAGAAATTCCCTAAGAGAAACATGAACTATGTTTCTGATATTCACTGTAAGCTGGAAAAATCTTACTCCGATGCAACTTAGTTTTATCAAAATTGTGCACTCTCATCCCCTTTCGTGCTCTTATTATGGATGAGAAAAGCACAATAAAACTGGAGCACATTTGTTTGTGTAGCTGATTATCAGAAAAGTTGTGATACTTTATGGATAGCTGTGAATCCATGGTTGCTTGAAAAAATGTTCATGTTTAACGTGATCTTCCTAAAATAGGTTTTATTTAGAATCTTCGAATTTTAATAAACCTTCCAGGTTGAAAAGTTCGGACAAAGGAAACGAAATATATTCTTTAATATTTTCAGTTTCTCCTGATATCTTTCGGTCCGAAAGTTGTCTCTTTTTAAAGGGAAACTATCTCTTGTATGTATTTTGATACCCTGATCAATCTTTTATATATATATATATATATATATATATATATATATATATATATATATATATATATATATATAAAACCGAGCATGCCTCCAATAACTCGCAGTATCTCAAAGGCTAACAAGTAGGAAGCTCAAAAGGTTAAGGACTGCCAAGGAATCAATACAGAGAGGAAGAAGAGAAACATATCAAATATCATGTCTGATTATGATTCTGATAGTTCAGTTGGATCACAAGATGAGTCATGTCTGTTGGCCTACAACTTACAAGATCCAACCAAAACCAAGTGGATTCATTCTAATAGTATGATTGACTATATCCAAGGTTTTGAGGAACTAAGAACCAATCTCATAATAACGGTTCAGAATCAAGATTAGCTCAAAGATAAGATTGAGGAAACAAAAGCTGATATTGCTGATATGAAGATTCAAGTTGAAAAATTTGAGAGACTGGAAGTGGTTGCATACAAGTCTTTGAGACATGCTTTAACAATTTGAACACTGAAGAAACCTCAGTGAACAACAAGAGCGCCACTAGAGATTAAGTTATATGTTGTAATACTTAATCTAGAAAAGTAGACAACAATTTTTTATTACTTTCAATGATTGTATTAAGTCTATTATTAATAAAACTATTATGAATAAAATTATATGATTTATAATTTTTCTTGTGATAGTTTTTGATTTACATAGCCCTGTGCTTGAATGCTTCATTTTGTTATTATGTATGTTTATGGGATGTTTGATTTCGGTTTTACAACCTTGATATTCGATCTCATAATGTTGTGAACCCTTATGGTTTGGGTGACTTTTTGATTTAGCAGGATTAACTTCTATCCCATGTTGGTAGGCTTTATCAAAGGATCATGAGGGGTTCTGATAGAAAAAATATGTGAAAAATTCACAATATGTTGAATCGGTTTTGGTTTAGCATAAAATCATATGTGTTTCGAGGGTTTTCAACTTTTGCTTGCAATAGTTCAAAACCGGTTTTCAACCTTTATATGGTAAAGGTTGGTTGTTGTTATTCTTTTGTTTTGCATAAGGATGACAACATAATGATATTTCGATGTCAATTCTCCCTGGAAGAAGATGCAAACATATTGGAGAAGTGGATGCGAAATTGAGGTATCAATCTTGTTAGTTAATTGTTTTCCTGTTTAAGAAAATCCTGATTTTATTGCATATATCTTTATTGCTTTTCCTTAACAAAATTTCGGTACAATTGATATTTTATTCCATTATATGTGTATGGATGTGTGTGTGATTCAATTGGTTCTGATTAAGAAAAACTATTGTTATCTTGCTTTATTATGTGGTATCAATCGTTTAGGCTTATAAAATTTCGGTGCAATTGCGGTGCTTTAATGTTTATGTTGTTTCAATTGCTTCCGGTTGAGGTGAATAATTATGCAAGTTGATTTATTTGGTTTGTATGAATTGTTTATGGCTTAATGAAAGAAAAAGTTATACGGGGTGAATTGTTTAGTCCAATTCGATTCCAGGTAAGAGAAACTAAGTTAATTCTGATCTTAGTTAGACTTATCAAAGTGGAGGTTTCGGTTATTCAGGTCTAATCGAATGCCTTAACAACAAATGCTAGTTAACTAACCTAGTATTTGGCTTGTTTAAAATTTAAAGGTCTAAGTTATATGGATAATTGAAAAAGCGGGGGTACAACAACCACACCCAATATTTCGCTTAGCAATCTTTATGGAAAAACTCCAATATACTTTCAAGAGAATCTTAATAAAGTATATCAAAGAGTTATATCTCTCTTTTTCGATTCAATTCTTACTCAAGCAAATAGAAATCTGCGAGTCTAATTGAATACAAGAGAAATCACTTGAACGGTACCAAAGACCAATGTTCAAGGATCAGTCAATTTCAATCAACAACCAAAGTTCGGATTTCCAATTGATTGATTCAAATGAAAAACCTGTGATATTTCAATTATATAACAAAATATAATGCGGAATAGAAATAACACAGACACCAGAATTTTTTTAACGAGGAAATTGCAAATGCAGAAAAACCCCGGGACCTAGTCCAGGTTGAACACCACATTGTATTAAGCCGCTACAGATACTAGCCTACTACAAACTAACTTCAGTCTGGACTGTAGTTAAACCCCAATCAATCTCACACTGATTCAAGGTACAGTTGCGCTCCTTACATCTCTGATCCCATCAGGATACTACGCACTTGATTCCTTTAGTTGATCTCACCCACAACTAAGAGTTGCTACGACCCAAAGTCGAAGACTATAATAAACAAATTTGTATCACACATAAAAGTCTACGGTAATAGATAAATCCGTCTCCCACGAATATACCTACGAGTTTTGTTCCGGCTTTTGATAAATCAAGGTGAACATGAACCAATTGATAAACCGGACTTATATTCCCGAAGAACAGCCTAATATTATCAATCACCTCACAAAAATCAGAATCGACGCAGCGAAAAAAGATATTGCGGAATCACAAACGATGAGACGAAGTGTTTGTGATTACTTTTATATCTTGCCTATCAGAGATATCAATCTCAATCCAATTATTACAATTGTACTCGTACGATAGAAACAACAAGATTAGATCACACAACTACAAGAAAGTAGTATCGATCTGGCTTAACAATCCCAATGAAGTCTTTAAGTCGTTAACCTGGTTTAGAAGAAGAAACCAAAGGTTAAAGGAGAATCGAATCTAGCTTAGCACAACTAGCATCACACAGAAGGTGTGGGGATTAGGTTTCCCAATTGCTAGAGTTCTCCCTTATACAGTCTTTCAAACCAGGGTTTGCAATCAATGTTAGCTTGGTAACAAAGCATTCAATATTCACCGTTAGATGAAAACCTAATTAGATTCAAGCTAATATCTTTAAACCGTTAGATCGAAAACTAGCTTGTTACACACAAATGAAATGCATGTTTCTAGGCTTGTGTAACCATACCCAAACTTGTACATTTGTTGGTTCAACAATAGTCAACCAAATGGTTATCCATATGATCACTTTCATATCAACCTTATTCTTCTTCACCATAACTAGTTCAAGTGAGTCAAATGAACTAGTTAGAGAGTTGTTCAATTGCAAGGAAATCTTATGTAACTACACAAGACACAATTGAAGCAAAAATGATTTGATTCACTCGAATCGGTTCATGAACTATATAGCCATTGTTTGCAATTTGTATTGCTTAGTTTATATAAGAATAAGTTCACAAACATCGTTTTTAGATATAAACTACTCAAATTCGCGGACTGGTTTCGCGGACTTAAGTTCCCGGACGGAGTTCACAAACTCCGGCAGAATTTCTCGCGTCGAGAACTTCCGCCAGTTTGTGGACTGGGTTCGCGGACTTAGCTCACGCCACTATTCCAGTTCTCTTGATCAACAAAGTTCGCAAACTTCGTTTCAAGGAAAAAGAACTTATACATATATGTGTTTCCACAACAACGCTTATATCCTCCAATGGTTATATAATCTAAACTCTCATTTCAATCATTGAAACATTCTTAGAGGATGTTGATATTCTATAGTTGTTATTCACAAACTATTTTTCGTCAAGGTAAGCAATTTTCAAAGTGATTGAAACTTGTCATGACTTTCGTCACTAGGTAAATATGAACTTGTCTAAAGCGAAAGCTTACCAACACATATTTCGAGAAATAGATAGGCGAGATAAACTCGGCTCGAAATAGCAAATGTGTATAATCTAAGTCAGTATAGCAAAACGACTTTTGTCTCAAGATAGGAGATAAATATACTTTTGAGTGATAGATAAGTTCAAGTCTCGACATACCTTTTAGTCGATGAAGATCCACCGGTTCCTTGAGTAGTCCTTCTCCTTGTATGATGATTGCCATGGAGTTCTTGAGCTCAACTACACTTTCTATCCTAGTCCGAGACCTTAGCTATAGTAGACTAGAAATCAAGACTTATAGTTTTGATCACTAACATTGACAAACATGATTGAGATAGCAACGCATGAGAGTTTGATCGAGCAATGCTCTAACAAGGAGTACAGTCAACAAATAATTGTCTATTTATTAGGATAGTATGGGTGGATAGCATGCGAGTTTGACCGAGAAATGCTCTAGCAATAATTAGGTACTGATGAGAAAAATAGAGTTATTTTTATTTTGGTCTTATCGAATGAAGCGATTGTATTTGTACAATCGGTTTAGCAAAGGAAATAATGTGATTAGTTGATTTTTTGGTTTGCTAAACTATGTGGGAAAATTGCTTCGGGAAATTATTTCCGTGGTAACATATCAAAACATAATTACTTTGTAGTTTCGGTTTTGATATTGGTTATCAAAAATGGTGTGTGGAACCCTCGTGCTTAACTTTACAGGTTGCAAGTCTTTTGAGATTTGTAAGATCCTTTTCGTGTTGTCCTTTATTTTTCGTTTCTTTGTCATTTTGTGACAAAAAGGGGGAGAAATATATGGAGTAAACAAGTGATACTGATATTGATCTTATATTCATTGGTATCGCTAAGGGAAAGGACATTGGTACTTGAACGTTTATCTAACGAAAGAGGAAAAACATAGACTAAAGGGGAGTAACATATCATAATAATTGGTATAACAAAGATGTGCGTATTGAAAATCTACCTATCTCACCTTTAGGGGGGGGGGTATTAGCTTTGTTATTATAGTGTCAACAACGACATTTAAAGGATTGAATGTAGACAGGTTATTGTGTTGTTGAATTCGGTAATCAAGCGTATGTGTAACGAATTCTTGTAATTTGTTTATCCAGTGATGTAAGAGTTTTGTCACTAAAATTGACAAAGGGGGAGATTATTAGAGCATAGCTCGGTTGAACCCACCAAGCGTTGGCATGTCAAGTTTGTTTGTCATATTTTAGTGAATCAAAACTCATTTTAAGATTCACTTGATTATGTACTAGAGTCAACTTCGTATAGGTTAGCTTGAAAGTGTTAGGATATGAGACATTACAAGTATTGCGAAGACTTGAAGAAGTGAAGAAGTAAGAAGCTACAACGACAACATCATCCTTCCACTTGAGGTTAGTGATATTTGACTTGAACGGTTTCATTCCTTAACGTATCTTTCAAGTCGTGCATATTGAAAACAAAACTGCGAAGCATGAACACTCTAGATAGACATAGTATTAAGGAATGCAATACGAGGTTTATTGCTTAACCATTAAACTTTGTAGATAAGACATCGACATAATCGTTTGAATGCTATTGTGATTATGTATGGGTATGAGGTGAGGATTTCATCCTAGGAAACAATGTTTTACATGTGTTTTAAGGAAGAAAGTTCATGAACTTGTTTTGTGAATCGAAAAGGAAATCACCAGGCGTTATTGGTATTGTTATTCATTGTATATCTTTTGAACAACCAATATGTGTGATTAGTATAACCGCTCATGACTTGTTTGTGTTCTTGGAAAAACTATTCACATAAGTCCTGACTTATGTATTGGTATGACTTTTATTAATGAAACCGATCTTAAGTAATCACCTCTTTGTGAGTGTGTATGACCAACTCTGGGAAAAGGGGAACCTAGTAAGAGGTGCAACACATCACAAAGGGGAATCGATCCTTGTATGAGGTCCAACAAGGTTTATAGCAAAAAGGGGAACCGATCTTATGGACATGTGCAACACGTTTTTAGGCAAAGGGGAACCGACCTATGGACATGTGCAACACATATAAGTTAGATACCATATATATATGGGGAACCGATCCTAGTACCTAGTCAAGCGAATTTTGGAAAGCTAGTGTGACTATGCACAATACTCACATGGAGGTAGAACCGAAACTTGTTTTGGTAGAACCGTTAAACCCATGATTTGTGATTGAGTGTTCTTAATCAATCACATAGTTCTTGAAAGTCAGATGAACCAATTCTAAACTTGTTTGGAAGTGTGGCAAATCGGTTTCAAGGTTGTAAGTATGAAAGAGGACTTACAAAGTAAGGATGTCGACACACTTTGAACACGTGCATTAATGGTTATCTTTTATTGTTCAAATTTATTCCTTGATAGCGAAAGGAAGAAAATCTCAGGATCAAAATTAAATAAGTTAAGAATATTTTATTTAAGGTTTTTAATTTTATATAGAAAATAAGAATTAGTAATGTGCATTTACTAGTTAGAGATTTTCCAAGGAGATTTCCGGTCAATATTTTGGACAGAGCATTTCCAGGAATTATGGAAACCGAATTTGGAACTTATTGCATATCTTGAGATTATTTTCGGTTTTGGAAATTCCTTGGTGTCCAAACTTCCTTGTCTATAAATACTTGAAGTTTGCATTTCGGGCAAACTAATCCTTCGTGACAGAAAACTTCCTCGGTTGTGTTGTTACTGGTGAAGTCGCCTATTCGGAGAGGAGAGTAACCTAATTACGCGAAATATCTTACGGCTGCTCAGTTTAAAGTCTTCTTTGGGATTGAGAAGCTCTATTAGTACCGCTGGTGGGAAACTAGATAATTGCGGTTTATCTTGTGTTTTCGATTGATTTGATTGACTAACGGTGGTTGAACTTTGGTTGCACCTAGTTTGTTTATGCTTGAGAATCTTCTCTTCTGATATAAGATTCACTCAAACTAGATCGAAGTTTCGACAGGGATCTTTAGACTGTTGTTAGTGCTAAAAACGATCTTGTGATAATCCATTGTTAACATACTCTTCTCTGTGCGTGATTGATCACAAGAGATTCAAGTAGTTGTGTGCAGGTGTTTATTGAAGATTTAAGAAGATTTGAAGACAAAGAAGATATTGAAGATCTGACTTGGGTTTATAATCTTTGGTGTGCACAATATTTGTTTCGGTAAAAGAGGATCCAACTATAATCAGTTTATCCTTGTGGTAGATTGTATTGATTAGTTGAGTATATCGGCATCAATACAATTCTTTGTGATTAAAAGTATTGATTGAAAAATATTAACAATTACCTTAGGTAGTTGAGAATAAGATAGATCTAAGGACCTGACGAAGGAGTTTATTAAGATAAACAGAAGAGCCTTTATCTAACTCATATCACTTGGTTGAACAGAGTTAATACCAAACAGATTTGTTGTTCCTTTACTGTTTGGAATACGAACCAAAGGAATTGTTCCAAGTATGTGACTTATTACAGGTCGTAGGCATGGGAATACAGACATAACTAGGTGAACTATAGGTTTAGTTTCTTGGTCTCAACTGTACGAAGTTGTTTTATTTTGTATAGCGGCTTAATCCTGAGAGTATTCAATTCTGGACAAGGTCCCATGGTTTTTCAGCATTTGCGGTTTCCTCGTTAACAAAATATTGCTGTGTCATTTACTTTATATTTCTACATTACAATTGTTTTATTATAATTAAAGTAAATTACATAAACGTTAATTCCTATTTACTTGATAAGCAATCCTATTGTGTTTGGTTAAGTCCGAACCTTTTTATCAAGTAAACATACTTCGTTGTTGTATTGTCTCGATTTCGTATCCATAGACGATCACACGAAGTGTGAACTGATTAGTTGCATTGTCTCGATTCTGTCCATAGACAATCACTTTCGGAGAAAGGACTTATAGGTGGAAAATTTTTAGCTTGAGGTATATTTGGGTACCCTCGCCTTTTCATAGTTTAGAATTGGTTCATCTGAATTCCAAGAACTATGTGATTGATTATCCTATGAAATCACGATTAATGGGTTTCACGGTTCTACCAAAACACAAAGCTTCGGTTCTACCTCCATGTGGGTACTAGGATCGGTCACACTAGCTTTCCGGAAATTGGTTGACTAGGTACTAGGATCGGTTACCAATTACTAAGACTTGTTGTACCTCTTACAAGGATCGATTCCACATACCTGTGATCGGTTGCACCTCTTACTAGGATCGGTTCCCCAATGTCTAGAGTTGGTCATACCAATTATAACATATCGATGATACCATCTCAGGTGATTACTTAAGATCAGTTTCACTAATAAAAGTCATACCAATACAGAAGTCAGGCATTGTGAATGGTTTTACCAAGATACATAAACAAGTTATGAGCGGTTAACTAAACAAACATATTGGTAATCCAAAGATTTGAAATGAATAACAATACCAATACGCCTAGCGATTTCCCTTTCGATTAATAAAACAAGTTGATGAATTGTATTTCCTTTAAACGAATGTAAAACATTGTTTCGTAGGACGAAATCTTCACTCATACCCATACATAATCACAATAGCATTCATAAGATTATGTCGACGTCTTATATACGAAGTTCAAAAGATAGACGTTATACTTCGTATTGTAATTCCTTAATACTATGTCTATCTAGAGTATAATCATTTACAGCTTCGCAGTTATGTTTCAATATGCACGACTTGAAATATACGTTAGGAATGAAACAATTCAATTCAAATATTACTAACCTCAAGTGGAAGGATGAGTTCGTCGTTGTATCTCTTTACTTCTTCACATTCTTTAAGTCTTCACATAATACTTGTAAGTCTCATATCCTAGTAACTTTCTAGCTTACCTATACGAAGTTGACTCTAGTAAATAATCAAGCGACTCTTTAAACGAGTTTTGATTTAATAAAATATGACAACCAAACTTGACATACCAACGCTTAGTGGGTTCAACCGAGCTATGCTCTAACATGCAATACAAGCAGGCTTTTCTTAGCAGGAAAATGATTAACTGACAAATTCGTTACTTCAGATTCCGCATCCTCTTCTCCCCATAAATATATATCATTAAGCGCAAGTTCAAGTTAGAACTCTCCCCCATTATGTTGTCATCCTCTCGCAAGAACAAAAACACAAAAATAAGAGCAACCTTTACCATAGAAAAGTTGAATCGGTTTTAACTAATGCATGTCAATAGCAAAAGTTGAAAACCCGAAACACATATGTTTATGCTAAACACAACTCATGTAAACACAAATATATTCAAGACATTGTGACTTTTTACATATGAGTTTCAATCGAAACACCTTATGATCCTTTGATAAAGCCTACCAACATGGCTAGAACTTAATCCCGCTAAATCAAAAAATCACACAAACCATAGGGGTTCACATCATATGAGATCGAATATGAAGGTTATGAAAACCGAAATCAGACATCCCATAAACCGAAAACACATAGCAAAATATAGAAATTCAAGCACATGCTATGTAATCGAAAACTATCACAAGAAAAATTATAAAATAATAATTTTACTCATAAATAATTGATAGTTTTATTCAAAAATAGACCTTAACAATAATCGAAATAAATCAAAAACTGATGTCTATTTTTCTTGGATTAAGCTTTGCAGCTTATAGCTTAATCTCTAGTGGTGCTCTTATTGTTCACTGAGGTTTCTTTAATGTTCAAACTCTTGAAGCATGTCTAGAGAGACTTGTCTGCAACCATTTCCTATTTTTCAAGCTTTTCGACTTGAATCTTCATGTCTGCAAGATCAGCTTTTGTTTCCTCAACCCTATCTTTGAGCCAATCTTGATTTCGAACCGTCATTATGAGATTGGTTCTTAGTTCTTCAAAACCATGGATATAGTCAATCATACTATCAGAAGGTATCCACTTGGCTTTTGTTGGATCTTAAAGCTTGTAATCCAAGAGACAAGACTCATCTTGAGATCCAGTAGAACTATCGGAATCATAATCAGACATGATTTTTGATATGATTTTCTTCTTCCTTTATGTATTGATTCCTTGACAATCCTTAACCTTTTGATCTTCTTCCTTATTGGCCTTTGTAAAACTGCGAGTTATTGGAGGCATGCTTAGGGATTTAAATAAGAATTAATCATGGTTTCTCAATACAAGCAAGAGAAAGTTTCTCTTAAGGAGAGACAACTTTCGGCCGAAAATACTCAGGAAATTCCGAAAATATATACAAAATATATTTTTTGTTTCCTATGTCCGAACTTCTCAAGCTGGAAGGTTTATTAAAATTCGAAAATTTCAAATAAAACCTATTTTTGGAAGATCACGATAAACATGAACTATTTTTAGACAAAAATGGATTCGCAGCTATCCAGAAATTGTCATAGATTATTTATTTTTTGATAAAAACACAAACGAAAAATTGTGCTCTCGTTTTATGTGCTTTCTAATCCCTAGAAATGAGCACGGATTAGGATGAGAGTGCACAATCTCCATACAACTAGGTTGTATCGGAGAAAGCCTTTTCTTACTTACAACGAGTATCAGAAACATAGTTCATGTTTCTCTTTCGAAATTTCTGCCCAAAGTATTTTCTCCCAAGAAGATGATCCTTCCTTGATCTAAAAGTATCATGAGGAAAAACTGTACTGATGTGAAAATTTTAAGAGATAGATGAATATATATTAATTTTGTCAGTGAGATTTTCATAAGATTTTCTCATTCTAAGGATTTCCTTATTATGCACATCAGTATGATTATCTGAAACAATTATCGGAAGTTCCTGATTGTTTCCTTTGGCAGAGATTCTCTCTTTCCCTTTCTTCTGGAATCGTTCTTCATGTAAACAAGGACTTTTTCGACATGAGTGAGGAGGAACCTTTTTCTAGAAATGAATTATCGACTCTTACTTATTATTCTTTTGAGTTGATCTTATCAGTTCGGGGTATATTTTGTCTTTCTACTGAGGAATGGTCTTTCAGTTTTTTAAGACAAGAAACTTCCTTTAATATTTTTACTATAATATTTTGAAGAAGTATAAGTTTCCTGTCAAGTGTCTGAAAGTTATATTCCTTAAGATATTTTTCACGGAATCGATTCAAAGTTTCCTCTAGACAAGATTCCGTTTGATCATCATAGTTATAGAAGATGGTTCTCATTCTCTTCTAACTTGATATAATTAGACAACCTTTCATCATCATGATCTGTTTCAGATGTGATCAAACAATACTTGTTATCACAATCTCTAAAAGTTGAGCAAGGACTTTTATTTTCCTCATCAGAAGAAATTTTGACAAAATCATTAGTCAGAGTCATAGGATAAATCTCTTGATCTTGAGTAAGAGATTTACCAAGAGCTTCTACTTTAACAGTGAGATCCATATTCTCTTTGGCTAGAATATTTAGTTGAATATATTTCTCTCTGATATCTTGCTTAAGAAGATTAGATTATGTCTTTAATATTAGCTGAAAAAGCGGGGGTACAACAACCACACCCAATATTTCGCTTAGCAATCTATATGGACAAACTCCAATATACTTTCTAGAGAATCAACTAGACAGTCAGACTCAATCTAGATAAAAATTATATCAAAGAGTTTATATCTCAATCTCTCAATTTGATCTTTACTTCAAGCAAACAGAAATCTGCAAGTCTTTATCAAAGAGAGATAACTTGGATGGTACCAAAGACCAATATCCAAGTGTCAGTCAATTTAAATCAACAACCAAAAGGTCGGATATTCTAATTGATTGAACAATGCACAACATGTGATATTTAAATTATATAAAAAAATATAATGCGAAATAGAAATAACACAGACACCAAAATTTTGTTAACGAGGAAACCGCAAATGCAGAAAAACCCCGGGACCTAGTCCAGATTGAACACACACTGTATTAAGCCGCTACATACACTAGCCTACTCCAAACTAACTTCGGTCTGGACTGTAGTTGAACCCCAATCAATCTCACACTGATCCAAGGTAAAGTTATGCTCCTACGCCTCTGATCCCAGCAGGATGCTACGTACTTGATTCCCTTAGCTGATCTCACCCACAACTAAGAGTTACTACGACCCAAAGTCGAAGAATTCAATAAACAAATATGTATCACACAGAAAAGTCTACGGTAATAGATAAATCCATCTCCCACGAATATACCTACGAGTTTTGTTCTGTCTTTTGATAAATCAAGGTGAACAGGAACCAATTGATAACCCGGACTTATATTCCCGAAGAAAAACCTAGTATTATCAATCACCTCACAATAATCTTAATCGATGCAGCGAAAAAAGATATTGCGGAATCACAAATGATGAGATGAAGATGTTTGTGATTACTTTTATATCTTGCCTATCGGCGATATAAATCTCAAGCCAATCGTTACGATTGTACTCAAAAAGATAGAATCAACAAGATCAGATCACACAACTACAAGAAAAGTAGTATCGGTCTGGCTTCACAATCCCAATGAAGTATTTAAGTCATTAATCTGGTTTACAGAAGAAAACCCAAGGTTAAAGGAGAATTGACTCTAGCTTATGCAACTAGTATCACACGTAAGGTGTGGGGATTAGGTTTCCCAGTTGCTAGAGTTCTCCCTTATATAGTCTTTCAAATAAGGGTTTGCAATCAATATTATCTTGGTAACAAAGCATTCAATATTCACCGTTATATGAAAACCTGATTAGATTCAAGATAATATTTCTCAACCGTTGAATAGAAAACTTAGCTTGCTACACACAAATGAAATGTCCAATTTTGGGTTTATGTAACCGTTACCAAGCATTAACATTTGTTGGTTCAATAATAGTTAACCAAATGGTTAGCCATATGATCATTTTCATATCCACCATATTCTTCTTCACCATAACTAGTTCAAATGACTCAAATGAACTAGTTAGAGAGTTGTTCAATTGCTTAGATCTTATGTAACTACACAAGACACAATCGAAGCAAAAACGGTTTGATTAACTCGAATCGGTTCATGAACTTTATAGCCAAGGTTTCCAAAAGCATTCCTTAGTTTATATAAACATGAGTTCAAGAACAACCGATTTTAGATATAACCTACTCAAGTTCGCGGACTGGGTTCGCGGACTTAAGCTCACGAAAGGAGTTCACAAACTCCAGCAGAAATTCTCGGGTCGAGAACTTCCACCAGTTCGCGGACTTGGCTCACGCCACATTCCGTTTCTCTTGATCAACAAAGTTCACAAACTTTGGTTCAATGAATAAGGACTTATACATATATGTGTTTCCACAACAATGCTTAATTCCTACCAATGGTTATGTAATCTAAACTCTCATTGAAACATTCTCAGAGGACGTTATATAGCCGTTATTCACAGACCATTTTTCGTCAGAGCAATTTTCAAAGTGATTGAAACATAACATGACATTTGTCACTAGATAAAGATGAATTTGGCTAAAGCGAAATCTTACCAACACATATTTCGAGAAATAGATAGGCGAGATAAACTCGGCTCGAAATAATAAATGTGTATAATCAAAGTCTATATATCAAAACGACTTTTGTCGCAAGAGTAGGAGATAGAGTAAATAGACTTTTGAGTGACAGATAAGTTCAAGTCTCCACATACGTTTTAGTCGATGAAGTTCCACCAGTTCCTTGAGTAGTCCTTCGTCTTGTATGATGATTTCCATGGAGTCTTGAGCTCAACTACACTTTCTATCCTAGTCCGAGACCTTTAGCTATATAGGCTAGAAACCAAGACTTATAGTTTTGATCACTAACATTGACAAACATGCTTGAGATAGAAAGGCATGCGAGTTCGACCGAGCAATGCTCTAACATTAGCATTCTTGTAGACAGAGATCTTATAGGCTTTAGGAGTTTTACCAACTCTTTATCAGAATCTTCTTTTCCATCAGAGATAGACTTAGATGCTTTCATAACTCCTGGATCATGAGTTAATAAAGTGGAAACATCTTCAACAATTTAGCACTCATAGTCTTGCATAACGTTAACTAAATCAGACATATATTCAGTTCTTATAGGTTGGATCGCACCAAACACAAATTATTAGATCTTTTCGTGTTTGCCTGCTTTGATACCAATTGAAAAGATGAGGGTACCTAAATACACCACAATCTTTAAATTATCCACCTATAAGTGCTCTTACCGAAAGTGATTGTCTATGGACAAAATCGAGACAATACGACAAATCGGTATTCACACTTTGTATGATCGTCTATGAATACGAGACCGAGATAATACAACAATCAAAGTGTGATTACTTTGTAATAGGTTCAGACTTAACCAAACTCTATAGGATCATGTTGTATCCCTGTGCATAAGAGATGGTTCCCTTATCACGCTATATGTCAGTCTTTAGTAGTAGTTAGGTGTAGTAGTAGTTAGTGTAAGAGTGAGTGCCTTTATGAATATAAGAGAGGGTTAGATGATAACCATTTGGCACCATCATGGCCATTAGATTAGTTTGAAAACTTAGCCTTATAAGGTCCGAGTCAGTCTGTATTGCAACCTAGTGGAATATCATTTATCAAACTAGAACTTTGTTCTTCATGGCTGTGTTCTCTGTGAACTCAGGTTTGGCCTGAATCTCTTGATATAGGAGGTGTTTATCACCAAATTCTATCCTTATGTTTGTCCATTTGTTGTAGGGATACAATAATTGGCATCAAAGCCGTTCGAATCCATTCAATTTCATCGAAAATTTCATCCAATTTTTTTCGTACAATGATTATCAAAGAGGTTAATGGTAAGGTTGAAGCCAACGCTGCGGCAATCTCTAAACTACATACTGATTTCATCAAACTCTAATCAGATCTATCTTCTAAATTCGATTTACTCATGAAGAAATTGGATCAATATCACAACGATCAACACAGTTCAGATAAAGCAAGTGGTTTTAACACTGTGTTATCTGCAGATTCAGCAAACAAGGAAAGTTCAGATGGATTTTCATCGAGTGTTAATCAAAGGGATGATACCAAAATTGCTCCATCTATTGATGATGAAAAAGCCTCTACGAAGTCAGTAGTAGACCATTCAATTCCGTCCGCTGTCATCGAAGTGGGTAATTCTTCCGATATGGAGTTGATTCCTTCTGATGTCGATGAAATTGATGATTCTCTCGAAGTAAACTTGATTCCTCCATTTTTGTTTGTTGAAGAAGAAGATGTAGATTCACTCAATGATGTGAGTTTACGAGTTAAAGATGTTTCAAAATCGTTGATAAATGATTTTTTCCGGTTAAATCAGTTGAAAATTGGCGAGGAAGATAATTGTACCAGAAGGAATTGCGTCCAATTTTTTTCAGAAAACCAATGAACTGTTGAATGTCTGCACGATTTGTTCTTTGTCTACAACAAAATTCTAGGTATGGTTTGTTTTCACTTCAAACTTGATGATTCTCGTTTGTTATTCGATCGAGGTAAATGTGCTGGTAGATTGATTATTTGATTACTTCTTAGCTTTGGGTATAAATCATATTTTTCATCCGTGCAGTCAATTCATTTTTTATGTGTTAATGATTCCAAAGATTATGATGAGAGGAAGCTGTTTGTTCATATAGCTAAGAGAAACACAATTTTAATACTCTTCTGGATTAGGGTATATGAACTTGAAATGGTACAGGAATTCTTGGGTAAACTGCCTTATAGTGTTTTGTGGAGTTTTACTGATGATGTTGTTTACTTTTCCTACTGGCTTAATGATAAATTTTTGAACTCTACCTGGAGAGGTCAATGTTATTTGTGTTATGCTCGAACTGAACCTTTTGTATGGGATGGTGGAGTTTGCATGGGGAAGAAGACGCTATACAGTTGTATATTTCTATGAAGTTGTTTCATGTCGAACTGCTCATGGTATTTCATATTGTAAATGTGTTGTTGTGCATTGAGTACTTGCGGTGGAAATTCAAGTTTTACTCAGCTGGTTGGTGAAGTAATAGGTCATGTGAAGCAAGGATTCATACTCAGATTGTTGCAAATTGTGTCAGCAGGCTTATTTGTGTATTAGTGGAAAGGCTTGAGCAGTTTGAAATTCTCTTTCTTGCTAAATTAATCGGGAGCATAGTGCGGAGACGTAATTGTGGTGCTGCTGACATTTTCTTGCACCTTCAACTTGGTTTACTTCATACTTCACACGACTCTTATAACACTGTTCAAGCTCATGTTAGACAACCAGTTCCCACAATTTTTAGGAGTCAGTGGTATTTTTGGAGAATTAGTCCTTTTTCGCGTCCTCAATTGCTTACTTCTGAAGTCTTTTGGAAGAGTCCTCATATAAAGATGATGGAAATACCATTTTTGCTCACTGAGATTCCACATGGGTCGAATGTAGACAATATAGTTGGAATTCAAGTCTTGCTCATAATAATTAAGATTCTGCACAAGTTGGTGAGAGTAGAGTACCTAAGGTGGAAATTCAGATTTCATTACCATTCTCTTAGGATGCTTGACTCGTTTATTAGAAATTTTTTCAGGTTCTTCAGAAGGGGTCCACTTTTGTACTTTCCTTTGACTACACCTGTGATTTATGGAGCTCTTAGTGTTGTCGAGACGGTTGAAACAGTAAATCCAAATTCTGTTGTGTTTGTTTTGCGGACTTCGGCTCATATTCAACATGAGTGTTGTTACTGCTACCACTTGTGGTGTATGGGGTTTCAACCAGTGCGGAGTTATTTCAAACTGGAGTTTGATGACGGGATAATGGTACTTCCATTCAGGCTCATAGTGGTTCACAATCCAAAGGCTCATGATGATATTCTCTTGTTTGCTCATGCTTTCTCAAATGCTACAAAAGTCTTCGTTGGTGTATTGTTGAAGATTTTCTCACCTGTGGTAATACAAGCACTTGAGATTTTTGTCTTGGTTGATCTTTTTATTCTGCTGGTATCTTTCTACCGACTGTTATGTTTGGTGTGCCAAGTACATGATGTACAAATTCGCAGTCGGGATCCAGCAACGGCCACATGAAATTTTTATGAAGTAATACAAGCTGACATTAAGGCACACTCCTTGGTGATCAGTGTTGCTTATACTTGGCTCATGAAGTTTTGTCAGTGGACAAAATTTCTAATGAATGGAATGGGAATCAAGGACTTGCTGGTTGGGCTTAACATTCAGGTTATAGAGCAATGGGGGCATGAAGAGTGGGGATCATTCAAGCTTACACAACTTTTTGATGAGGCAGTAAGAGCTGTATAGGTCAACGGTGTAGTATGACAAACGGAGGTATTGGAAAATTTGACTTTTACTTTAGCTAAAAAGAGAGCAGCACTTCTTATTCAGTACTATGGTACGCGGGCCGTGGGTCACACATGTACGTTGTATCGAGGCTTCACAAAATACCTGGACTTTACTAAGTTCTTGACATCAGCTGAGCTGATAAGTACTACAACTCCAGCTCGATTCGCACTGGCATCTCTATACGGGGAACTGTTACTGAAGTCTGCCTTGTTGCACACCTACCTTCCCAGATACAAGACCACCTGGTGATTCAATTCTACATCCTTGAGGACAAGGATGTTTTCAAGGCGAGTGGAATGTTGTATCCCTGTGCATAAAAGAGGGTGCCCTTATCACGCTATATGTCAGTCTTTAGTGGTAGTTAGGTGTAGTAGTAGTTAGTGTAAGAGTGAGTACCTTTATGAATGTAAGAGAGGGTTAGATGAGAACCATTTGGCACCGTCATGGCCGTTGGATTAGTTTGACAACTTAGCCTTGTAAGGTCCGAGTCAGTCTGTATTGCAATCTAGTCGAATATCATTTATCAAACTAGAACTTTGTGTTCTCCGTGAACTCAGATTTGGACTGAATCTCTTGATTTAGGAGGTGTTTATCACCAAATTCTATCCTTCTATTTGTCTATTTGTTGTATGGATACAACAAATCACTATCAAGTGATACAGAGTTAACGTTTGTGTAATTTACTTTAAATTATAATAACAATAATTATAATTGCGGAAAAGAAAAGTAAATGACACAACAAGATTTTGTTAACGAGGAAACTGCAAATGCAGAAAAACCCCGGGACCTAGTCCAGAATTTAATACTCTCAGAATTACGTCGTTATACAAAATATAAACCAACTTCGTATAGTTGAGACCAAGCAACTAAACCTAGTTCACTTAGTTTCTTCAGTATCCATGCGCTTCCGACATTCAATAAGTGCACGCGCTGGAACAATTCCTTTGGATCGTATTCCGAATAGTAAAGGAACAATAAATCGGTTTGGTAACAACTCTATTGATTCTTTCCAGATAAAGATATATCTCAAGTCATATGCAAAGGTTCTTCCGTTTAAACTAATAAACTCCTTTGTCTGGTTAGATCAATCCAATCTATATTACCTAAGTAATAAGATTCGTATTTGTAACAATCAAAATAGAACTCAAGAAAACTATTAGGTGTTACCGATCTCACGTAACTAATCAATCGAATAAATTTGATTCTAGTTGGATCCCAACCGATCAAGGTTTGTGCTACACAAAGATATGGGAAACCAATAAGAAATCTTCTTCGTCTTCAAATCTTCTTTAGTCTTTAATTAAACCTGAACAACACCACTTGAATCTCTTGTGATCAATCACGCACATAACGGAGTTTGTTAACAATGGATTATCAGAAGATGTCTTTAGATCTACAAACAGTTCTAAAGATCTCGTCGACACTTCGATCTAGTTTGAGTGAATCTTATATCAGAAGAGAAGATTCTCAAGAGGAAAAAAACTATGTGCAATCAAAGTTCAACAACTGTTAGTCAATCAAATCAATCGAAAAGTAATAAACTGCAATTATCTAGTTTCCCACCAACGGTACTCGTAGAGCTTCTTGATCTCACATAAGTCTTTAAACAAGCGGTCGTAAGAGATTTCTCCTAATTAGGATACTTTTCTCTCCGGATAGACGGCTCCACCAGAAACAACAAGAAGATGAGATTTCACCTAAACTTGACTACTTTGGTAGTTATCGGATATATTGATCTAACCAGGCAAAGGAGTTTGTTAGATTAAATAGAAGAACCTTTGCGTATGACTTGAGATATCTTTATCTTGAAAGAATCGAAAGAGTTGTTACCAAACAGATTTGTTGGTCCTTTACTGTTTGGAATACGATCCAAAGAA
Organism: Papaver somniferum; assembly: GCF_003573695.1. NCBI lineage: Eukaryota > Viridiplantae > Streptophyta > Magnoliopsida > Ranunculales > Papaveraceae > Papaver > Papaver somniferum. Next base: position 103,798,372 of record NC_039360.1, on the reverse strand, counting down.
ATTGTTCCAGTGCGTGCACTCATCGAAGTCGGAAGCGCAGGGATACTGAGGAAACTAAGTGAACTAGGGGTAGTTGGTTGGTCTCAGCTATACGAAGTTGGTGTAGATTTTGTATAGCGCCTTAATTATGAGAGTATTCAATTATGGACTAGGTCCCGGGGTTTTTCTGCATTTGCAGTTTTCCTCGTTAATAAAATCTTGTTATGTGATTTACTTTTATTTTCCCCAATTATATTTGTTTATATAATTTAAAGTAAATTACACAAACGTTAACTCCGACATACTTGGTAGTGATCCTATAGAGTTTGGTTAAGTCTGAACATATTATCAAGTATCACACTTTGGTAGTCATATTGTCTCGATCTCGCATCCATAGACAACCACACAAAGTGTGAATACCGATTTGTTGCATTGTATTGACTTTGTCCATAGACGATCAGTTTCGGTAAGAGGACATATGAGTGGATAAATAAAAGATTATGGGTATTTTGGTACCCTCGTCTTTTCAATTGGTATCAGAGCAGGCAAACACGAAAAGATCTAACAATCTGTGTTTGGTGTGATCCAAACCATAAGAATTGAATCTATGTCTGATTCAGTTAACGTTATGCAAGAGTATGAATACTCAAAAGTTGAGGATGTTACACCTTCGTTAACTAATGATCCAGGAGTTACAAAAATTAAGAGTATATATGAGTCTATCTCTGATAGAAAATAAGATGCTGATAAAGAGTTGCAAAACTCCTAAAGCCTATAAGATCTCTGTTTATAGGGATGTCAATATTAAAGACAAAGTTAAATCTTCTTAAGCAAGAGATCAGGGAAAAAGACATTCAACTGGATATTCTATCCAAAGAGAATATGGATATCACTGTCAAAGTAGAAGCTCTTGGAAAATCTCTTACTCAAGAACAAGAGATTCATCCTATGACTCTAACTAACGATTTTGTTATAATTTCTTCTAATGAGGAAAACAAAAGTCATTGCTCGACTTTTACAAATCGTGATAACAAGACTTGTTTGATCACATCTGGAACAGATCATGATGGGAGTTTGCCTAACTACATCAAGTCATAAGAGAATGAAGAACCATCTTCTACAACTACTGATGATCAAACGAAATCTTGTCCAAAGGAAACTTTGAACCGATTTCATGAAAAATATCTTAAGGAATACAACTTTCAGTCACTTGATAGGAAACTTATACTTTTTTAAAAGACTGTGGTGAAAGTATTAAAAGAAGTTTCTTGTCTTAAAAAACTAAGATCATTCCTCAGTAGAAAGACAGAATATACCCCAAACTGATAAAATCAACTCAAAATAATCAGAAAAAAGAGTTAATGATCACTTCTGGAAGAAGGTTCCCCCTCACTCATGTCGAAACAATCTTTGTTTACATGAAGAACTGTTACAGAAAAATGGAAGGAAATAATTTTTTCCAAAAGAAACAATCATGAAAGATTTCCAATAATTGCTTCAGACGATCAAACTGATGTGCATAATAAGGAAATCCTTAGAATGAGAAAATCTTAGGAAAATCTCATTGACAGAATTAAGAGAGATTTATCCATCTCTGAAATTCCTCAATCGGTACGGTTTCTCCTCATGATCATACCTTTAGATCAAGGAAGGATCATCTTCAGAGGGAAGTTGTAGCTTGTAAGCCACATAGCCTATCTTCTCAATGACTTTAAAGGGCTCGTAGTGTTTGGCAGACAATTTCTGGTTCCTTCTCAAGGCCACTGATGTTTGTCTATAGGGTTGAAGCCTGAGGTAGACCATATCATCCAATCGGAATCTCCTATCAGTCCTCTTCATATCAGCAAAATACTTCATCCTCTCCTGTGACTTCTGTAATGATTCCTTGAGCATATTGATTATTCTATCTCTTTTCTTGATGTATTCCTCTACATCAGCTACAGAGGAGGTGACTTCAATAGGGAAAGCTAAGTGTGGAGGATCATACCCATATAATGCCTTAAAGGGGGAAGTGTGAAGACTGGTGTGATAGCTGGAGTTGTACCACCATTCTGCCAGTGGTAACCATTTACTCCAATCCTTAGGCTTGTGACCTGTCATGCACCTGAGATAATTCTCTAGGCAAGGGTTAACTCTCTCAGTCTTCCCATCAGTCTGAGGATGGTAGGCAGTACTGAGCTGAGAGGTAGTCTCGATAGCTTTAAACAAGTCTTGCCAAAAGTTGTTGGTGGAGTTATTGTCCCTATCTGATGTAATAGTGGCTGGTAATCCATGGAGCTTGAATACCTGACTTAGAAATTCCTGAGCCACTGTTGATGCAGTGAAGGGATGACTTAGAGCAATAAAGTGGTTGTATTTAGTAAGCCTGTCCACAATGACCATAATCACCTCTTTCCTGTTGGATTTTGGAAAACCTTCTATGAAATCAATGGATATGTGTTGCCAGGCATGCTCTGGAATAGGTAATGGTTGTAGCAATCCTGCTGGGTGAGTGTTCTCCACCTTGTTTCTTTGGAAAACATCACAAGAGGCAACCAGCTCAATGATCTCAGACCTCATTCCTGGCCAACTGAAGTATGTCTTGGCCCTTTGGTAACTACCCTGAATTCCTGAATGGCCTCCAATTGAGGAAGAATGAATTGAAGTGAGTACCATCCTTCTCACTCTATTATTGTTTCCTACATAAATTATATTCTTGTACCTCAAGACTCCCTCATTGTAAGTATACCCCTTCAAGGAAGAGGAATATAATAAGCATTTGGATATGATATCTTGTGCCACTCCATCTTGTTCATAGCTCTTGATGAATTCCAATGCCCATGATGGTCTTGTAGTGGAGATGGCCTGACAAGAAGAAATTGGTATTCTAGAAAGAGCATCTCAGCTTTATTCTCCATCACCTTCTTGTACTTGATGTCATAATCAAAGCCTAGCAGCTTTATCAACCATTTTTGTTGTAGAGCTGTAGTCATTCTCTGCTCCAAAAAGTACTTAATACTTTGCTGGTATGTGTGTATTCCATTACAATGGCCAATAGCTCCTTTTCATATGTGGATAGCCCTAATGATATGAGACTGAGTGGCTTACTGAAATAAGCTATGGGTTTGCCCTCCTGCATGAGCACTGCTCCTACACCCTTGGAACAGGCATCAGTTTCCAAGATGAAAGGTTTGGAGAAGTCAGGCAAATCTAGGAGAAAAGTGATGTTCATTGCTTGCTTCAATTCTGCAAAGGCCTTGTCAGCTGAGTTAGACCACACAAAAGAATTCTTCTTGAGTAAGTCTGTTAATAGTTTGCAAATAGCTCCATATCCCTTAAAAAACTTTCTGTAGTACCCAGTTAAGCCTAGGAATCCCCTTAATTCCTTTATTGTCTTTGGAATAGGCCAAGATGTCATGCTATCTATCTTGGATGGATCTGCTGACACTCCCTCAGATGTGATGAGATGACCCAAATATTCTAACTCCCTTTGTGCAAAACAACATTTTTATTTATTGGCATACACCTCATGTTCTCTTAACAAATTCAAGACTATCTTCAAGTGTTCTTCATGCTCTTTAGAAGACTTGTTGTAGATAAGGATATCATCAAAGAATACTAGAACAAATTTCCTCAAGTAGGGCTTAAAGATTTCATTCATCAAGGCTTGGAAAGTGGTTGGAGCATTTGTGAGTCCAAAGAGCATCACCTTGAATTCATAATGACCTTCATGTGTTCTGAATGCTGTTTTGTGAATGTCAGGGCCAAACATTCTTATCTGATGGTACCCAGACCTCAGATCCAACTTGGTGAACACCATGGAACCAAAAAGTTCATCTAATAGTTCATAAATTACTGGAATGGGGAATTTATCCTTGATTGTTATCTCATTGAGATTTCTGTAATCAACACAGAATCTCCAAGAATTGTCTTTTTACTAGAAGGATAGGGGAAGAAAATGGGTTGTGGCTTGTCTGTATAATGCTAGCCTTCTTCATTTCCTTCACCAGAGATTCAACTACTGACTTTTGCACATAAGGACATCTGTAGGGTCTCTGGTTTGGGGGTGTTGAGTTAGGAAGTAATGGAATAGTATGGTCAAGGGACCTTGGTGGTGGTACAGTTTTAGGTTCTTGAAAAACATCTGAAAATTCATCAAGAATATTTTGTATAGGATAAGGAGGTAGAGTGTGAGTATGAGTATGAGTTGTTGATGTAGATATGGAAAATAATTGTTCCACAACTCCATAAGTGTTCTTTTTGAAGAACCTCTTCATTGCTCTAGTACTAATCATCTTCAGGGTAGGTTCTTCTCTAGCACCAGACAGTGTGATCTTATTCCCTTGATGAATGAAGATGATACACAATTTTTCAAAATTGAAAACTACATCATCAAGTGCTCTGATCCAATCAGCTCCCAACAAGTGGTAACAATCTGAGATCACTGGAGAATTTATGGCCCTGTATTGACCATTGTAAGTTATTGCACACCCCTGAGCTGATAGTTCTATCACCATTGGCTACTGTCACTAGAAATTGAGCAGTGGGTTATATACTGCAGATTAACTGTTGAGCCAAGCTAGATGAAACTGTGTGTACTTCCAGTATCTATTAGTATTGTGATGAATTTTTTCTTGATATACCAAGGGATTCTAATAGTCTCACTACTAGTACTACCAGTAAGAGCTTGAAGGGATATACTCATATCTGTCTCAACTGGTGCCTCTTCCTCTTTCTCATGTTCAACTTCAAGTTCACTTTCTTAATCTACCCCTAAGTTCTTAACACCCTCTATCTCTTCAGCTAACATCATGAATAATTGTTTACACTTGTGACCAGGTGCAAACTGTTCATCACAGTTGAAACAAAGCCCTTTTCTCCTCCTATCTTGAATCTTCCCATAAGTCAATTTTTTGATGGGGGTGGGGTGTGTGTGTGTGTGGGGGGGGGGGGGGGGGGGGGGGGGGGTGGTTGATGAAGGGGCTTTTTTGAGGTTTAAGGGTAGCCTTATTCTTTTTTAGTTGTCCTTCTAATGAGAGTTCCTGAAATCTGGCTAGTTGAAAGGCCTCTGGAAGAGTGTTAGGTTTGAACATGTGTATGGTGTTTTTTATTTCTTCCTTCAACCCACTCAAAAAACTAAGGACAAAGTAGGAACTCTGTGAGATGAGGGTTCTTGCTATGCATGATAGCCTTCAAGGCCTCAAATTTTTCAAAAATATTCTTCTACTAAAGCTATCTGAATTAATTTATTAAACATTCTTACATAATTATCGTTATCTAGATCTTCAAATCGAATACATATAGCTAAAGAGAAATGAGACCAAGAGACGTAATCTTTACCTAACTGATAGTCCCAAAACCAAGCATCTGCTTTGCCATCCAGATAAAGAGAAGAAGTGTCCACCTTTTCCGTCTCACCAATATCCTTTATTGCGAAGAACCTCTCACACTTTCTGATCCATCCTGTTGGGTTGTCTCCGTCAAACCTTAGAAAGTCTAGCTTTGGGGGTCTGTGACAATCATTTCCATATTGTATTCTATGACGTCTGTGTGACTCACCATCATGTCATCCATGCTCTGGCACTTCAGTTTCTTCCTCTCTCTCCTTGTCCTTGTTTAATAATTGAAGAAGTGCAAATTGTATGGTAGCATTCTGCTGAGATATGTCTTTAATATTTATCATCAGCTCTTCTGTCATCTTAATGGATGTTGTACGTTCTTCAGCTTCCTTTGAAGCAATAAGTAAAAGTGACGAGACCTCCTCTGCCATTTTTGTGAATAAGGCTTTCATTTCCTTAGAATGATTATCAAAGCTCTTCTCAACATCTCGAAAATTGGGTCATGTCATGGTGGATCAAACCAGCTCTGATACCAATTGTTAAGTTATTAAAAACTAGTAAGAACCCTAACAGGACAAAATGAGTAAATCTGAAAACAAGTAGTGCCTCCTTTCTTCTCTATATTTTTCATGAACTGAAATAGGTACAAAGGGCGGGTTAAATACCCTTTACAAAACCCTAAAATGAGATCTAGTCTCAGGGACACATCACAACCATCCACTGATACTCTACTTAATGCTAACTAAAACAGCCACTTAAGATAATTAATAACTGGATTATCTACTAATTAAGCGTATGGAACTTGTACGGAACTTTTATACTATCATCACCCAATAACGGCACCTGGGGCACCCCTTACACTAGCCGTGCTATGACATTCTCTTTCTTGTATTGTAAAACCCTGATTAATTCTTATTCAAATCCTCCAATAACTCGCAGTATTACAAGGTTAAATAAGGAGGAAGCTCAAAGAGTTAAGGATTGTCAAGGAATCAATACATAAAGGAAGAAGAAAATCATATATGATTATGAATCTGATAGTTCTACTGGATCCCAAGATGACTCATGTATGTTAGCTAACAACCTTCAAGATCTAACTAAAACCAAGTGGATTCCTTCTGATAGTATGGTAGACTGTAAACATGGTTTTGAAGAACTAAGAACCAATCTCATATTAACGGTTCGAAATCAAGATTATCTCAAGGAAAGGATTGCAGAAACAAAAGTTTATCTTGCAGACATGAAGGTTCAAGTTGAAAAGCTTATAAAACAAGAAGTGGTTACTGACAAGTCTCTCAACACCTGCTTCAAGAGTTTGAACACTGAAGAAACCTTAGTGAAAAATCTGGTACCACTAGGGATTAAGTTATATGCTGTAATACTTAATCCAGAAAAATAGACATCAATCTTTTGATTTGCGTCAATTGTTGTATAAAGTCTATTTTTGAATAAAACTATTATTATTTATGAATAAAATTATTTCTTTATAATTTTTCTTGTGATAGTTTCCGATTACATAACATGTGAATGAATGTTTATATTTTTGCTATGTGTATTCGGTTTATGGGATGTATGATTTCGGTTTTCATAACCTTAATATTCGATCCCGTATGATGTAACCCTTATGGTTTGTGTGGCTTTTTGATTTAGCGGGTCTAAGCTCTAGCCCATGTTGGTAGGCTTTATCAAAGGATCATAAGGTGTTCCGAATGAAACTCATATGTGAAAAGTTACAATATGTTGATTCAATTTATGTTTGCATGAGTTGTATTTAGCATAACATATGTGTTTCGGTTTTTCAACTTTTTCTATTGGAACACATTAATTAAAACCGTTTCAATCTTTCTCTGGTAAAGGTTGCTTTTGTTGTTGTTCTTTTCTTCTTGCGGTAGGATGACAACACACCGGGGGAGAGTTCTTACTTGAACTTTCGCTTAATGATATATCTTTCTGGGGAGAAGAGGTTGCGGAGTATGAGGTAACGAATTTGTTAGTTAATCGTTTTCCTGTTTAAGAAAAGCATGTTTATTGTATATATTTTTCTTTTGATTAACAAAATTTTGGTACAATTGATATGTTCCATTATTATGGATGGATGTGTGTGTGTATGATTCAATTGTTTCCGGTTAAGAAAAATTGTGTCAGTTTACTTGGCTTATAGTTTGATATATTCTTTATTTTTTAGTATCAAGTGTTTTTGCTTAACGGAATTCGGTGCAATTGCGGTGCTATAATGTCCATGTTTGTTTCAATTGCTTCCGGTTAAGAAAATAACTGTACAAGTCAATTTATTTTGGTTTGTATGCATTGTTTATGGCTTAACGAAATACATGATCATTTGTTTAGTCCAAATCGATTCCGGATAAGAGAAAGTAAGTTAATTATGATCTTAGTTAGACTTATAAAATTGGAAGATTCAGTTATTCAAGTCTAACCGAATGCCTTGACAAGAAAAACTAGTTAACTAACCTAGTGTTTGTCTTGTCTAAAGAGAAAGGTCTAAGTTATTATCTGAATAATTAGAGCCTGATGAGAGAAATAAAGTTAATTATGATATTTATTTTGGTCTTATCGAAGTAAGCGATTGTATGTTTGCAATTGGATTAACAAGGGAATTAAGTTTCTTAGTCGATTTGTTAAATTATTAGGGAAAACTGCTTCGGGTAATTATTTCCTTGATAACATATTAAAACTAAATTACTTGTAGTTTCGGTTTTAATATTGGTTATCTAAAGTGGTATGTGTAACCTCCGTGCTTAGCTCTTATAGGTTGTTTATAAGTCTTTTAGATTTGTAAGATCCTTTCAGTTTGTCTTTTATTTGCTCGGACCTTTGTCATTTTGTGACAAAATAAGGAGAAATATATGGAGTAAATAAGTGATTTCCAATCACCGATGAAAGTACAATTGTTCTTAAACGTTATATCCAATGAAAGAGTAAAGCATTGACTAAGAGGGAGAAACATATCATATTGTTGTGCAGTAATTCTGACTACAAAAGGGGAATAACAAAGATGTTCGGATTGAATATCTACCTAGCTTGCCTTTAGGGGGAGTATAAGATTTGTTATTCAAATGTCAATAGTGGCATTTATTTACCTGGCGAGATTGGAGTATACCCATTTTATTCCCATCCAAACTTGTGTGCTAAGGGGTGTCTAAAAGGTGTTAAAAGACCAAATTTCTCATACTAAAACAACCATGCCGACTAAAACATATCCAAAAAAAAATTCAAAATCTTTCTTCTAACCTCTAACTATACATGATGAAATAAAAAAAAAATCGATGAACCAAAACAAATCATAAGTAGGCAGAGTATTTTTTTGTCGACCTTGCTGACTAAAATATAGTCGGCAGGGTATAAGGTTGAATATCGTGCCAACTTTTCATTTCTGAAATTAGCATTTAAAGGGTCGGCACGGTATTCATCCCTATACCTTGTCGACTATAGTTTAGTCGACAGGTTATGAAACTAATACCTTCCCAACTAATCATGCATTTGTAACACCTTTCTCTGTATGTTAAAAATCCTACAGTCGGCGTGGTATTTTTTTTATCGACCTTGTCGACTATAAGATGGACGGCAAGGTAAGAAATCAACAAGATGCCGACTAGTGAAGCATTTACAACATTCTCTTGTATGTCAAAAATAATAAAGTCGGCATCTTCTTCATTCGTCGACCTTGCCGATCAAATCTAGTCGACATGTTCTTCATTCGTCGACCTTGCCGGCCAAAGTTAGTCGGCATCTTCTTCATTCGTCAACCCTGCCGACTTTTCATAGTTTCAGAACTGAAAGCGTTGATTTATTCTTTAATTTTGAGTATGATTTCATACCCAGCTTTGCAATCCTCTTTTTAGAAGTGTTTGCGTAGTATGCTTTCATTTCCGTTGAAAAAAATGTTCTCGAAAGAAAAAAATTTCATCAAAAATCTTCCCACATGAGTTCAATCAAAACAAAATAATCATAACTTAAATTCATAATTTCAAAAGTTTTAATCTAAACTCAATTAATTAAGCTAATCAGTGTTTTTTAGTGTTAATTAAACAAGGGTATATTAGTCATTTAGAAAATACATGGTTAAGGGGTGGCTTCTTTTACTTCAAAATGACCAAGCTTTTGTCTCATTAGGTATACCCCAATTAATTTGGGTATTCCCCAACCAAGCCAGGTTTATTTATTGATTGAATATATGCAGGTTATTGTGCTGTTGAAACTTGGAATCATGCGTATGTAAAATGAATTCTTGTAATTTGTTTATCCATATGTATTAAGAGTTTTGTCACTAAAATTGACAAAGGGTTATATTGTTAGAGCATAGCTCGGTTGAACCCACCAAGCGTTGGTATGTCAAGTATGGCTGTCATATTTTAGTGTGTCAAGACTCATCTAAAGTCGCTTGATTATATACTAGAGTCAACTTCGTTTAGGTAGACTAGAAAGTTTAGGAATGTTGAGACATACAAGTATTACTCCGGATTCCTGAAGAATGTGAAGAAGAAGAGAACTACAACGACAACATGATCATGCCTATTGAGGTTAGTAATATTGACTTGAACAATTTCATTCCTAACGTATCTTTCAAGTCGTGCTATATTGAAAACATAACTGCGAAACTGTATATACTGTACATATTTTATAATACTCTAGTGATGTGACATGATCATATTTGTATGATCATAGTATTAGGGGATTAGACTACGAAGTATAACGCTTATCTTTTGAACTTCGTAGATATGACATCGACATAATCTTGTATATATTGTTATGATTATGTGAATGGGTTAAGGTGAAGATTTCATCATAGGAAACAATGTTTTACATTTGTTTAAAAGAAGTACATTAATGAACTTGTTTTATGAATTTAAAGGGAAATCATTAGTCTTATTGGTACGGTTATTCATTGCAAATCTTTGGATTACCAATATGTGTGAGATGGTAGAACCGATCGTAATTTTGTTATGTATCTTGGTATAACTTATCAAAATGCCTGACTTATGATTTGGTATGACTAGTTTTTATTAATTGGTGTAACCGATCCTAAGTAATCACCATGAGATGGTATGATCGATTTTTGTAATTGGTGTGACTGATCACAGAGTGTTTTGTAATCGATCCTTGTAATTGGTAACCGGTCCTGGTAATTGGTGTAACCGATCCTGGTAACTGGTGTGACCGATCACAATGTAACCAGTCCCGGTAATTGATGTAACCGATCCTAGTAACTAATGTAACCGGTCTTGGTAACTTGTGTGACCGATCACAAGTATTTCCATATTAAGGTATAACAGATCCTAGTGATTGGTAGAACCGATTGAACCCATATATGTGATTTGATATTTGATCAATCACATAGTGATCTTGGAATACAGGTGAACCAATTCTAAACTTGTTTGGAAATATGGTATAACCGATTCCAAGAATGTAAATCTGTGTAAATATGAATAAGGATTTACAGTGAAAAGATGTCAACATACTTCGAACACGTACAATAACTCTTATCATTTATTGTTCAAAGATATTCCTTATTACTCAAGGAGATCCTGTGCCGAAATAAATTGAGAATCTTTTAATTAAGATTTTTGGTTTTATATGCTTTAGTTACCAACAATTAAATGCATATATCTAGAGAATAAAAATTAGTAATGTGCATAACTAATTGGACATTTTCTATTGAGAGATTTCGGAAATTTTGGACAAGCAATTATTGGAATTAGGAAAACCGAATTTTCTGTGTTAGAGCACTGCTCGGTCAAACTCGCATGCGTTGCTATCTCAAGCATGTTTGTCAATGTTAGTGATCAAAACTATAAGTCTTGATTTCTAGTCTCTTACAGATAAGTCTCGGACTAGGATAGTAAGTGAAGTTGAGCTCACGGACTTCATGGCGATTCATCATACAAGTAGAAGGACTACTCAAGGAACCGGTGGAACTTCTCGACAAAAAGGTATGTGGATACTTGAACTTATCTGTCACTCAAAAGTCTATCTATTCTATCTCCTACTCTTTGAGACAAAAGTCGTATGCTATATATATAGACTAGATTATACACATTTGGTATTTCGAGCCGAGTATACCTCGCCTATCTATATCTCAAAATATGTGTTGGTAAGATTTTCGTTTCGGCCAAGTTTATCTTTACCTAGTGACGAAAGTCATGAATGTTTCAATCACTTTGAAAATTGCTTTGACGAGAAATGGTGTAACAACTACATAATGTCCTCTAAGAATGTTTCAATGATTGGAATGAGAGTTTAGATTACATAACCAATGGATTCCTTGAACCGAAGTTTTCGAACTTTGTTGATCAAGAGAACCAGAAGTATAGCAAGTGCCAAGTCCGTGAACTGCCGAAGTTCTCAAACCCGAGAATTTCTTCTGGAGTTGACAAACTACTTGTGTGATCCAAGTCCATGAACCCACTCCGTGAACCGGCGAAGTTCTCAAACCCGAGAATTTCTGCTGGAGTTTGTAAACTCTATCCGGTGCCTTAAGTCCATGAACCTAGTCTGCGAACTTGAGAAGGTTATATATCTAAAGATGATTTCTGAACTTAATCTTAAAAGACTAAGGAATGCATTTGCAAACCATGGATATTAAAGTTCATGAACCGATTCGAGTGAATCAAATCATCTTTGCTTCAATTGTGTCTTGTGTAGTTACATAAGATTTCCTTGCAATTGAACAACTCTATTAACTAGTTCATTTGAGTCATTTGAACTAGTTATGGTGAAGAAGAACATGGTTGGTATGAAATGCTCATATGGTTAACCTTTTGGTAAATTATTTTTGAACCAACAATGTACACATTTGGGTGCGGTTAAAAAACCTAGAAGCGTACAGTAATTTGTGTATAACAAGCTAAGTTTTTGATCTAACGGTTGAGAAATATTAGCTTGAATCTAAATCAGGTTTTCATATAATGGTGGATATTGATTGATTTGTAACTAAGGCAAAACCCTGATTTGAAAGTCTATATAAGGGTACCTCTAGCAACTCTGCAAAACTAATCCCCCACACCATACTGTGCTACTAGTTTGCGTGCTAGAGTCAATTCTCCTTTAACCTTTGGTTTTCTTCTTCTAAAACCAGGTTAACGACTTAAAGACTTCATTGGGATTGTGAAGCCATACCGATACTACTTTTGTCGTAGTTGTGTGATCTGATCTTGCATATTCTATCGTAATAATACAATCATATTGGTTGGCTTGAGATCGTGAGAGTTCTCCGATAGGAAAGACATAAAAGTAATCACAAACATTTTCGTCTCATTGTTTGTGATTCCGCAACATCTTGTTTCGCTACCATACGATTAAGATTGTTGTGAGGTGATTGATTAATCTAGGATGTTCTTCGGGAATATAAGACCGGATTATCAATTGGTTCCTGTTCGCCTTGATTATTATCAAAAGACGGAACAAAAATTTTAGTGTTTTTCTGTGGGAGAAAGATTGATCCTTTGATAGACTTGTCTGTGTGAGACAGATTCGTTTATTGTTAAAGCCTGCGATTTTGGATCGTAGCAACTCTTAGTTGTGGCTGAGATCAGCTAAGGGAATCAAGTGCGCAATATCCTGCTGGGATCAGAGGCGTAGGAAGTACAATTGTACCTTGGATCAGTAGGAGATTGATTTAGGTTCAACTATATCCCAGTCCGAAGTTAGCTTGGAGTAGTCAAGTGTCTGTAGCGGCTTAATACAACGTGTATTCAATCTGGACTAGGTCCCAGGGTTTTTCTGCATTTACGGTTTCCTCGTTAACAAAATTTCTGGTGTCGTTGTTATTTCAGTTTCCGCATTATATTTTTTTATCTTTATAATTGAAATAATACAAGTTATGCGGTAGATCATCAATTAGTATAATCAAACCTTTGGTTGTTGATTGTCAATGATCGATCCTTGGACATTGGTCTTTGGTACCGTCCAAGTTATTCCTTGTGTTTGATTAAAGACTCGCTGATTTCTATTAGCTTGAGTAAATCAAAACAAGAGAGAGATATTAAATCCTTGAGATACTTTTACCTAGATTGAGTCTGATTGTCTAGTTGATTCTCTAGAAAGTGTTTCGGAGTTAGTCCATACAGATTGCTAAGCGAAATATTGGGTAGTGTTGTTAGACCCACGCTTTTTCATGTTGTTCATTGCATATCTTGAGAATATTTTCGGTTTTGGAAATTCCTTGGTGTCCAAACATCCTTGGTCTATAAATACCTAAGTTTGCATTTCTAGTAAATTATCCTAAGAGCCATGCAAACTTCATATTTTTGTTGTTTCTGATGGAGTCTTCTATTCGTATAGGAAAGTATCCTAATTAGGTGAAATCTCTTACGACCGCTCTTTAAAAACTTATGTGGGATCAAGAAGCTTTACGAGTACCGTTGGTGGGAAACTAGACAATTGCAGTGTTATTAGTTTTCGATTGATTTGATTGACTAACGGTTGTTGAAACTTTGATTGCACCTAGTTTGTTTATTCTTGAGAATCTTCTCTTCTGATATAAGATTCACTCAAACTAGATCGAAGCATCGACGGGATCATTAGAACTGTTTGTAGATCTAAAGACATGTTGTGATAATCCATTGTTAACAGACTCCTTTCTGTGTGTGATTGATCACAAGAGATTCAAATGGTGTTTTGCAGGTGTTTATTGAAGATTAAAGAAGATTTGAAGACGAAGAAGATTTCTTATTTGGTTCTCATATCTTTGGGTGTGCACAAACCTTGATCGGCTGGGATCCAACTAGAATCGGATTTATTCGATTGATTAGTTGCGTGAGATCGGAATCACTTAATAGTTTTTTATTGGAGTCTATATTGATTGATTGCGAATCTAAACTTGACTACTATGGTAGTTATTGGATAGATTGATCTAACCAGGAAAATGAGTTTATTAGATTAAACAGAAGAGCCTTTGCGTGCGACTTGAGATATCTTTATCTTGAAAAAACCAAAAGAGTTGTTATAACAGATTTGTTCATTTACTGTTTGGAATACGATCCAAAGGAATTGTTCCAGTGCGTGCACTCATCGAAGTCGGAAGCGCAGGGATACTGAGGAAACTAAGTGAACTAGGGGTAGTTGTTTGGTCTCAACTATACGAAGTTGGTGCAGATTTTGAATAGTGGCTTAATTCTGAGAGTATTCAATTATGGACTAGGTCCCGGGGTTTTTCTGCATCTGCAGTTTTCCTTGTTAACAAAACATTTCTGTGTGATTTACTTTTATTTTCCGCAATTATATTTTTTTATATGATTCAAAGTAAATAAACAAACGTCAACTTTGACATACTTGATAGTGATCCTATGAAGTTTGGTTAAGTCCGAACCAATTATCAAGTATCACACTTTGGTAGTCGTATTGTCTCGATCTCGTATCTATAGACAATCACAAAAAGTGTGAATACCGATTTGTTGCATTGTATTGACTTTGTCCATAGACGATTACTTTCGGTAAGAGGACTTATAGGTGGATAAATAAAAGATTGTGGTGTATTTGGGTACCCTCGTATTTTCAACCGTTAGATGAAAACCTGATTTAAGATTCAAGCTAAGTTTGCTTAAAACCAAAGCAATATCTTTCCACCGCTATATGGTCTTAGCTTGTTACACACAAACGAAATATACATTCATTTAGATATGGGTAACCATACCTAAACGTGTATATTGAGTTGGCTCAACAATAGTTAACCGAAGTTAGCCATATGAACACTTTTGTATTAACTGCATTCATCTAACACTTATAGATCAATTATGATGACCAATCAAACATGAAAGATAATCAAATGAATATAATTGTGTTACTCATAAAGTTGTTCAATTGTGTACATCTCATATAAGTGTATAAGAAACAATTGAAACAAAATCAGATTGATTCGTAATCGTACAAAGTACTTATACCGAAATCAATTCATGAACATTAAATAATGATTTGCAAAGATTGCATTCCTTAATTTAATGTATTTGTTCATGAGTATGAGAATCATACTTAACCGATTTTAGAACTTTAACCCTTAAGTTTGCAAACGGGTACGTAAACTTTAGTTCCGGACTTTGGTCTTGTCCAGCAGTTTGCAAACGGGTACGCATACTGCTGTCCCAAACATTGACTCAGGCAGAACCGTTCGCATACTGGTATGGAAACTTGGTTTCCGGACCTGATTCATACCACAACAGTTTGCATACTGGTATGCATACTGTGTTGTATCCAGACAAAGCTTAAATGTTCCTAAACTCCCATTTCAATCATTGAAACATCCTTAGAAGACAACAATAGCTGTCTCACACAAACTATCAGCTTTTAAGTAATTTTCAAGTGATCGAATGATCAATACGAAACTTCCCGAGTCGACATTAAATGATTGTCTCACACAAATCATGTAAGATGTTTCAAGGAAATTTTTCACATGATCATTTTTTGACTTATTATTTAGTTTCCAACAAATAAATTATTTCCAACTAAACTCGTCAAGAATAATGAGGAACGTAGCTAAAGCAAAAAGCTTTCAACTCGTATTTCGAGAAATATATAAGCGAGATAAACTCGGCTCGAAATATCAAATGTGCATAATGTAAAAGTCTATATAAATATACGAATTAGTCTCATTAGGATATAGAATAGAATAGACTTCTAAGTGATAGATAAGTTTTAGTCTCCACATACCTTTTGTTGATGAAGTTCTTCCAAGCTCTCCTCAGTAGATCTTCGTCTTCAATCGATGAACGCCGTGAAGTCTAAAGCTCAACTACACATTCTAACATAATCCGAGACATAGCTATAAGTAGACTAAAAATCAAAACTTATAATTTTGATCACCTAAACTTGACAAAGAAGCTTGAGATAGTAACGCTTGTGAGTTCGACCGAGCAGTGCTCTAACACTTTTGACCAAATCCTGAAACTGGAATGTCAAATTATTTTCCATGCACCTAATAATTAAGTCATCCCATGACTTGGTGCTACCACATTGCTAGTAGTAAGTCCTAAATGTAATGACTCAATATGAGTGTCAATAAATCTTATGTTATTGATATGAAATTTTCCCTGCTTATCTGACTCAGAAGCAAGAGACGAGAACAGGATCCATGGGAATTTCTACATAACTACCTAGGGTGGAAGGTATGATCTTAGAAAAATCTATCTAACAATACAATTGTGTAAAAGTGAGGAGACAAACAAGAGGCAAAAACATAAAGGATACAAAGTACGAAAAGAGAAGAAGCGAATCATGTGTGTTTTCTCATTAACATTTACTCTTTAAATACATGATATGAAGACAAGATAGGAGTACATGTGTTGAGTAACATAGAAGAAGTGTTACATGTGTCTATCATAAGATGGAAGTTACCCATGCATAGTGAC
The DNA here is from genome assembly GCF_003573695.1 of Papaver somniferum. Taxonomy (NCBI): domain Eukaryota; kingdom Viridiplantae; phylum Streptophyta; class Magnoliopsida; order Ranunculales; family Papaveraceae; genus Papaver; species Papaver somniferum. The sequence goes on along the minus strand of NC_039360.1, from coordinate 103,781,718 downwards.
ACATGGGGGTGGTCATCCATACCACCAATAACATTCCTACAACACTTCCTCTTGGATGATCACCATTGTAAACTAACTGTTTTGTCAAAACCTTTCCAGAAAACATCTGTTGATGAAAAACTGGTCAAAGGGGAAAGACACTTGAGCATTGAAATGGCGTTGCTTGTCAGGGATCTTCTCCTTTCTAGAACCATTTCAGGAAAATACATCGTACAAAAACCTGAACACTTGTAAGGAGAATAATAACCTCAACCGAAGTTGTATCTCTAGTGTTTTTGTTGTCTCATTAAAAACCTTGCCGAGTAACAAAATCTTGTGGGGAAAAGGTAACCTCGGCGAAGAAAAAGATTACAACACACTTTGATGTCATAATTGCATCATTAGATGCTCCCCCTGATATCGACATCTCCCCATGATTTGTATTATGGTATTATTATTTTATCATTAAAAAACTTTTCGAGTAATAAAACCCAATAAGAAAAGGTAACCTCGGTGAAGGAAAAGAGTTCAACATACCATCAGGTGCTCCCCCTGATGCAAGATAATTTCTTTAGTCTAATACATTCATGGGAGTGGACAGTTGCTTTAGTCCTTTGGAGTTATGGAAGTTCGGACAATCTCTTTAGTCCTATACTTCTCACATGTTTTTCAAATGTGGACTTAGTAAATAAGTTTGCCACATTTTCGTCAGATTTTACTTTACTGACTTGAATTTTAGAAGATATTGTTGTTGCTAATTGTGAAAGAACTTCGGTGATATATGTTTCGTATTATCACCCTTGATATACCCTTGCTTCATCTGTTCAATACAAGCTGCATTATCCTCGTAAATGCAAGTTGGCTCTTTGGTGGTAGAACTCAAACCACATGTTCCTAGAATATGTGTAATGATAGACCTTAACCATATACACTCACAAATCGCCTAATGTAATACAATGATATCAGAGTGGTTCGTGGAGGTAGCTACAAGGGTTTGCTTGGCCAATCTCTAGGATATCGTTGTATTCTCGATAGTGAACACGTATCCAATTTATGATCAACCTCTGTATGGGTCTGAGACGTACCCAGCATCAGCAAAACCAACCAAAATATTATTTGGGGTTTCAATGTAAGGAGTTGCAATTGCATTAGCAGCTATACTTTCGTCTTCAGAGGGATAAAACAAACCCAAGTCAATGGTTCCCTTTATGTATATAAAGATATTCTTTATACCATTGCAATGACGCTGCGTTGGCGCTGAGATATATCTAGCTAACAAGTTCACTGAGAACGACATATATGGTCGAGTACATTGTGCTAAGTACAATAATGCGCCTATTGCACTTAGATAGGGATATTCAGCTCCCAATACATCTTCGCCATCTTCCTTTGGACGAAATGGATCTTTATGTACATCTAAAGTTCGACCAACCATGGGAGTGCTAGCATGGTGCATTTTTGTCTATATTAAATTTCATGAGTATGTTTTGGACATATGCAGACTGGTGGATTAATAGTCCACAAGCTCGATGTTCTAGTTCAAATCCCAGACACATCCGAGTTTTCCCAATATTTTTCTCTAATTATGTGAAACTTGGTTTCTGACCATGTTGAACCAGTTTTCATCTTGAGAATTATATAACCATAAGCGTCTCTGGGAACTCCTTCATGGTTTATGACTGAGACAGGAGCATGAGTGGCTTCTTATCGGGTGATGCCCGCGGCTCTGAGAGTCTTTAAAGGAATATTATTTGCCAACATCGACCAACGCTCGCTTGAATTCATTTCCTTTGAGGTGGACTGTGGTGAGAAGTTCCCTCGTCGTACATCTCTTTGTCTGTTGTTGAAGGTTCGGGGAGTGCCTCCTGAATTGGTAATCGTTTCCCTGACACGATGTGGTTCAACGCAGCAAAGATATCATTTCTTTGAGCCTTAGACAAGTACAACAACTCACAGACATCCTCAATCAAGGATTGAACTGCTTATTTGACCGACTGCTCATCGAGTGTAGATGTTCTGATTGGGAGAGGATTTATGTGCACTCCCTCAGTCCCCAGTTCTCCTGAATCATCATTTTCTTTGAATATGCGCTTCAAAGTTCTGCAATCACTTGTTGTATGAATGACATATCTATGAGTAGCGTGGATTTTCCATTTGTTCCTCAGTTGGCTCCCTTTTAACATGAGGTAGTTTGATCGCACCGTCTTGAATCCAGACATCCAGTAACTCGATCACTTCTTCGATGGGAAAAGGGAAGTCGGGCTCTTCCTGGTCATTCTGTTGATGCTGAACCGGAGGTTGTGCATTTCTAACCCGGTTTTCCTTCCTTGGTGCTTTTGGAGGGTGAGACGTTGGAGGAGCATTTTTATGTTGTTGTGCCTCAGCTTTTCTCTTGCTCCCTTTAGCAACATTTATGGAAGCCTCAACATTGTACTTCTTGTTGATTAAACGCCTGGTGTTGTTTCGAGTGTCTCGCGGCTCCTCGAATTTGACGGTTTTCGTCCTTTCTAGCAAGGCCGGAGCAGTAGTTGCTGATCGCTTGGCCGCTGATCGTCCTTTCTAGAGACATGTTCTCGATTCCCTGTTCCGCTGTACAGCGTGAATGTTAGAGAGGTGTAACCTTTTGGGAGAGGGATCCTTTGTGTAGCAGCAAGATATGGAGGTTGATGACGATGAACATATGGTGTTTTTTCTTTTCCTCGAGCCTTCATGAAGCGTTCAAGATCCTCACGAGTGATGAAACCTGCAGACTCCTTCTCTAGTGGATTTTCTGCAGCTTTGCAGACTTCATCATCATCCACTACATGGATTGGAGAGACTTCATGGTCTGTTTCTTTGGCTTTTCCTTTCTCTTTCTCTGACTTGCGTCAGAGATGAGCTTGCTCAGGTGACACTTGTCTGTGAGATCCTTGAGATGAGCGCATAGTTCATTCTGTGTTGTTGCCATCTCTACTTGATTCTTGGCAATAATTTCCTGAATCTTCATGAGATCGGTTATGGTAGGCGGATTTTTTCTGATTTCTTCAGGAGACCGGCCAAAGAGAGGATGAGGATAATTGGCTTGAGGAGGAGTGGTATCAACAGCACCATTGTTGGAAGCAGGAATAATTTCTGGAGTACTACCGTTGTTGCTAGTGTTGGATTTATTTGTGTTAGGATTTGTAACTGAACCTGACCTAAGATCAACTATTTTGTGAAAGTTTGAGATTGCAACCGAGAGATTAATCTCCCATTGTGGTCGCCAGTCTATAGATGGGGAAAAACGATTTGCCGGTTTTTAGGGAAGTGAAGAGACGAGCGCGCGGACAAGACTCATCAACCGAGCAAACGGATTAACCTCACACAGATGCAATGTAAAGGGATTGCTTGAATTCGAGAGATAAATATGTAGGACTCTGGCCTAAACCAAGTCAATAGCCGTTCCAGAGTCAATTCTTCCACAAAGAGGGAGATGGGTTGATCTGTAGGAGGGAAGCTGAGAATTGTGTGGTATCAATGATGATCAAGGATTGTGGATGTGTTGTGGGTTTCTGCAAAATTGATGAACTGCTGAATGTTGAGTTCTGTGAATAAGTTTCAATCGAATTACTGCGTAGACGAATGTTGTCCTTTGTTCTCGATTTTGGACTTATTTATATTGCCATTATAATGAACACATTGATCCCTGTAAGTGTGACAGTTTATTGAGTGAAATAGTGGGAGATCGTGGTGAAACCAGCTCCAGATCGTGCAGAGACTTGGTTAACCGTCCACCCACTACTTTGGTAACTCCTTCAACCGTTTGCACGACTTACTCACATTTCTCATCGTGGATGAATCCACGTGCCGTAGGCCGCCTGACAAAAACCCTAATTGATATCCCCCCATATGATGTCATTGATGTCTCACGAATCGTGGAGTCTTCAAGGCAGACGTGTATTTAATTAGTCAGTTGTTGATTGATTAGACAATGGGTCTAGGTTTTGTTGAATTGAGCATGATTGACGAATGCTCAGTGATTCATGAATGTTAATATTGCTCATCTGAGAAAATATTGTAAATTCGATGAGTTGTTGAATATTGAGTTGCGATCAATATTCGAGTTTCCCAATTCGGCGAATTACTGAATATTGATAAGTTACTGAATATTGATAGTTGGATCAATATTCGAGCAACTGAGCAAGTATTGCTCAATTCGACGAATTACTGATAAATTACTGAATATTGATAGTTGGATCAATATTCGAGCAACTAAGCAAGTATTGCTCAATTCGACGAATCACTGAATATTAATAGTTGGATCAATATTCGAGCAACTGAGCAAGTATTTCTCAATTCGACGAATTACCGATAAATTACTGAATATTGATAGTTGGATCAATATTCGAGAAACTGAGCAAGTATTGCTTAATTCGACGAATTATTTATTGGTGACGTGACCCAATAAAATATTAATTAAAATATTGGCAAACTACCAAATATTATATAACTAATCCAGATGTTGATTGTTGGATCAACATAAATTTATTAGTGTTTGAAATTGCTCAGAATGATGATATGTGGAGCGTTTGTTCGAAACCCTAATTTTGATCAATTGTTCGTCAATTGATGAATTGCTGAAAAAAGATCATAAGTAAGGGAGGGACCGACCACATGGGATGATGGACGACCATGTGGTGCTCAAGTGCTCGAGTGAGCGTGCACCAAGGTCCTTAGTTGACCGGTTGGTGAAAGAATGATGATAAAATGCCGGTTTCATCATTTATTAAAATAGTGCCTGTGTGAGCGTTAGGTGATAAAACCTAATTATGGAGAAGTGAGGGACCGACCAAGGAGGCATGAAACCGACCCTTGGTGGTCGTGGGACTAGCTGATGGTCGTTTGAGCAAATTCCAACTTGTTGGAAAGAGTTTGGACCCAAATATGAGCAATTAAGCAAATTAGGTCAAAATTACAAGAATGTGTGGGACCGGCTCCTTGCAATCCTTAGGGCCGGCCTTGGTCGATCAAGGAAGCATGCCCGTGTCACTATTATGTCCGTGTCTCAATCCTGAGAGTTTTGGCACTTTCTGATGTGCGTTTGAGCAATATCTTGGATTTCAGAAGAGTTCGATCTTTGACTGAAATTCTTGATTTTGCTCGAATGATCGAGTAGAACTTTGATCGTTTGATCAAATTTAGAAAATATTAAAATAATAATATTTTATTATTTAGCGTGAGTATCCTAGTCAGTCATGTGACCATTTGACTTTTTGGCTTTTTCATGGTTTGGGCAATATTTGAGAAAATATGAAGAAACCTTGAATTTTGCTCAAACGGAGGAGTTTCATGAGATGAGGGAAATAATAATTATGAAAATAAGGGATTGCAAGGTGTGGGACCAGCCACGACTAGGGCATGGCCGGCCGGCTAGGTAGCCCGGTCCCACAACATCTTTCCCTATTTTATTATTTTTCATGAAACCGTGAAAATATGGAGAAACCGTGAGTTTTCCTCAAAGAAGGAAAGTTGCTTGAATGGAGGAGTTTTCATGAGTTCATGAAAATAAATAAAAAAAGAAAAATAAAAGGAAGAAGCGCGGGGGACCGGCAACGGCGGCATGGCCGGCCGGTCGGTGGGCCCGGTCCCTATGCGCCTCTTTTCTATTTTTTATTATTATTTATCTCTCCTGTTTTGTGTAGGATTCCTCGTTTGTCCATATTTTCGAATGCTCGTTCGTGCATTTGGGTGCTCATTCGTGCATCATTGTTGAGTACACTTGCACCATTTTATTGGGGCTTACTCGATGATAGTCCAGATGCACGGTTGTTGAGTATTTATTACTAATTTATGAAATTCATTGGATAATGATTTATGAAACTGAGTAATAAAGGTGAGTAGTTATTTATTATCAATCCTAGTGAAAAAGCAGGGGTCTAACAACACCACCGAATATTTCGCATAGCAATATGTATGGAAAAACTCCAATATACTTTTTATGAGAATCAACTAGACAGTTAGACTCAATCAATAAAAAGATATATCAAAGAGTTTATATCTCAATCTCTCGATTTGATATTTACTCAAGCAAATGGAAATATGCTAGTCTTTATCAACGAGAGATAACTTGGACGGTACCAAAGACCAATATCCAAGGATCAATCAATATCAATCAACAACCAAAGGTTGTATTTCCAATTGATGATATTAACGCACAACCTGTATTATTTCAATTATATAAAATATAATGCGGAAAAGAAATAACACATACACTAGAAGTTTTGTTAACAAGGAAACCGCAAATGCAGAAAAACCACGGGACCTAGTCCAGATTCAATACACACTGTATTAAGCCGCTACAGACACTAGCCTACTCCAGGATAACTTCGGACTGGACTATAGTTGAACCCCAATCAGTATCCCGCTGATCCAAGGTACAGTTGTACTCCTACGCCTCTGATCCCAGCAGGATACTGCGCACTTGATTCCCTTAGCTGATCTCACCCACAACCAAGAGTTGCTGCAACCCAAAATCGCAGACTTGATAATAAACAAATCTGTCTCACACAGAAAAGTATATCAAAGGATAAATCTGTCTCCCACAGAAAAACCCTAGGTTTTGTTCCGTCTTAAGATATAAAATCAAGGTGAACAAGAACCAATTGATAATCCGGTCTTATATTCCCGAAGAACAGCCTAGATTAATCAATCACCTCTAAACAATCCTTCTTGACTACACAAGCGGTTTGTCGAGGAATCACAAATAGTGAGACGAAGATGTTTGTGACTTCTTTGTCTTGCCTATCGTAGAACTCTCACGATCTCAATCCAATCAAAGATTGTACTCGTACGATAGAAGATGCAAGATCAGATCACACAACTACGATAAAAGTAGTATCAGTCTGGCTTCACAATCCCAATGAAGTCTTTAAGTCGTTAACCTGGTTTTAGAGAAGAAAACCAAAGCTTAAAGGAGAATCGACTCTAGCGAGCGCACTAGTATCACACAGACGTGTGGGGATTATTTTTGCACAATGCTAGATGTCTCCTTTATATAGCCTTCAAATCAGGGTTTTTCCTTAGTTACAAAGCAATCCATATTCACCGTTAGATGAAAACCTGATTTAGATTCGAGCTAATATTTCTCAACCGTTAGATCGAAAACTTAGTTTGTCACACACACTTGGGTAGACGTTTACTGGGTTTGTGAAAACCGTTCCCAAACGTGTACGTGTATGTTGGTTCAACATAGTAACCCAAAAGGTCAACCTCTTAGAGCACTGCTCGGTTGAACCCACTAGCGTTGGTATGTCAAGTTAGTTTTCAATTTTAGTTGCCAAAATGCATTCTTGATTTAGCATACTAAAGATAGTTTCAGACTAGATTAGGTCTAAGAAGTTGAATCGAAGCTATCCTTAAAAGATGAAGATTGAAGACTACAAGAAGACATAAACAAGTACTTCATCAAAGGTATGTGATTTATTTCATTTGGATTCTTGTTCTATTATACCTTTCTAATCTATCAAGATATATGCTCACTATATGGAACAATTCTGATGACGGTAAATGTACATTTATGTATATATACTTGAGGTTATTTGATTCATGACCTTGGAGACAATAACCTTTTGTAGATGGGGAAAAAAATTTTTCTGGTTTTTAAGGAATTGAGGAGACGACCGTACGAAGGAGACTCCTCGAACCGAGCAAAATTTTAAACCTCACACAGATGCATCGCTGCAAAGGGGGTGCTTTAGATTCGAGAGATCAATCTGTAGTACTCCGGCCTAAATCAAGACAATGACCGTTCCAGAGTAAATTCGGTCACAAGAGAGGATGGGTTGATCTGTAGGAGGGAATCTGAGAAATGTGTGGAATCAATGGTAATCAAAGATTGTGGGTGTGTGAATTCTGAATACGATAAGCTCTGAGTGATTGAAATTTCTCAATTGAGAGTAGTTGCTCAATTGATGAGTTGATGATCTCGTGTTGCCGATGAGACGTGAGATTGATGATACTGATGATTAAATCATGATTCAAAGACTTATTTATATTGTTGGAATTGTAGACACCATGATTCCATGAAGTGTGACAGTTGATGGAATCAAGGAGTGGGGAAGTGGAGATCGTGTTTGAAACCAGTTGCTCAACGTGTGGATACTTGGTCGATTTTCCACCCACTACCTCGTGAATTCTTTCAACTGATTGCACGACTTGCTCAAATTCCATTGTGTGTTTGAACACACGTGTCGTAGACCGCCAGACCAAAAACCCTAAGTGATATCCCCCAAGTGACACGATTGACGTCTCGTGGTTTGTTAGTCAATTGATCACTTCGTGGTTTGATGGAACGATGAGTCCATGTAGTCGTTGAGTTGAACATGATGTTCTGAAACTCATGAATTGAACATGTCATGAGACAGAGGTATAGTTCTTACGATGAAGTGAGCAAGTACTGCTCATTCGATGGATCTTTGAATATTGATTGTTGAACCAATATTCCTTGGTTTGAGCAAATATTTATCATCTGAGCAAGTGTTACTTATGTGATGAATTGTTGAATATTTGATCGTCTGAGCATGTGTTGCTCATCTGATAGGTTATTAGCAGCGTACCAAATATATCAATTAGAATACTGGTCGTTGAACCGAGCATAATTAATAAAAATTAATGACCATGAGGTCGTCTTAAGATTATTAAGGTTGGAATCTGGAATGATGATCCTTGGATTCAAAAACCCTAATTTTATCAATTGATGATCAATTCATGGTTCGTCAGAAGTTTAACCATGGGACGAAGGAGGGAGCGACTACACGGGACCGTGGATAAACCATGTATTGTCCATATGCTCATGTGAGAAAATACAAAGAACTCCTGAAGAGTTGACGATTTGTTGGTGGAAGAATGATTAAATGCTGGCTTAATCATTTATTAAAAAATGCTCGTCTGAGCCTTAGGTGAGAAAACCTAATTAATTATGACGAGGTGAGGGACCGACCATGGAGTCATGAAACCGACCCTAGGTTGTCACGTGACCGCCTGACGATCACTTCATGAAAATCCAAAGTGTTTGGAAGACTTTTGGACCTAATACGAGCAATTGTGCAAATTAGGTCAAAACTTGTGAAAATTGATGGGACCGGCTTCCGTGAGCCAAAGAGCCAATCTTGGTCGGTCAAGATAGCGTGCTCCTGTCCCCAAGGCGTCCGCGTCTCAGTCCTGAGAATTTTCATATTTTCTGGCGTGCAATTGAGCATCCATTCGAGAAAATATGCCCAAAATTAGGGTTTCGACGAAACTGAGGAAAACACCATGAGATGATGAAAAATAATTATAAAATAAGGAATGAGGAGGCGTGGGACCGCCGTGGTCAAGGCATGGTCGGCCGGTCGTGACCACGGTCCCGTGGTGCCTTTTCCGTAATTTTATAATATTTTGATGATTTTATGAAAAATTCATGAATTTTGAGAAATTTGATGAATTTTGGGAGTTTCCATGAATTGAAGGAGTTTTCATGAGTTCAAGGAAGCAAAAAGTATTAAAATAATAAAAAAAGGGCGTGTGGGACCGTGGAAGGCATGGACGGCCGACCAGGGCCCGGTCCCACAAGTTTCCCTAATTTTATAATGAATTTCTGAAAAATTCATGAATTTTGAGAAATTTGATGAATTTAGGGAGTTTCCATGAACTGAAGGAGTTTTCATGAGTTCAGGGAAGCAAAAAAAATATTAAAATAATAAAAACAAGGGCGTGTGGGACCGTGGAGGCATGGCCGGCCGGCTTGGTCCCGGTCCCACGAGTTTTCATAATTTTTTAATATTTTTTAGGTATTTTTTGATGATTTGAGGGAATTTTTCCTAATTTGAGAGAAATACCATGAAATCAAGGAATTTGATGAATTCAAGGAAAACTAATAATAAAATAATAAAACAAAGGGGAGTGTGGGACCGGCTAGGGAATGGTCGGCCGGCCAAGGCCTGGTCCCACAAGTTTTCATAATTTATTTTATTTTATTATTATTTGATGATTTGTGCAAAAATACCATGAAATCAAAGAGTTTTTTTATGAAATTAGAGAAATAATAAGGAACCGTGGGTGTGGGCCGGTTGGGACCAAGGCATGGCCGGTTGGCCAATGGTCACGCCCCACACTCCTTTCCTTAATTTTATATTATTTTTTATGGATTTATGAAAGTACCATGAAGCCGAGGAGTTTCCTCGAGACGAAGGAGATTTGATAAAATGAGAAGATTTTCATCAAATTATGGAAAATAATAAAAATGCATTAAAAATATAAAAATTGGCGTGGGATTGACTATGAAACGGTCGGTCGGTCGTGTGCCTGTGCTCCCAGTGCCCTGGTCAATATTTTTAATTATTTATTATTTTCTTCTCTATTTTGCATAGGTTCATCGTTCCGTTGTATATTTGAAATACTCGTTCATGTGGTGACCGTTAGTGTATCATCGTTGAATACACCTTCACCATTTGAATAGGGGCTTACTTATAGGTAGCTCAGATGCCCGGTTGTTGATTATTTATTACTAATTGTGTAATTCAGTGGAGAATAATTCACAAAACTGAATACTAAGATGTTTATTATTAATTCATAGGATCAGCTGAGGATTCGACTACGAATTCAGAATAATAAAGTGAGCATTACCATTCCATGGGATCGTAGATTCGACCATAGAATCAGAGTAATTAAGGTTTATCTATTACCATTTATGAGACCAGTTGTGGATTCGATCATGAAATCAGAGTAATGAGATAATATAGTTATTGCTATTCTATGAGATCAAGTCATGGATTCGATCATAGAATCAGAACAATTGTTATTGTCATTCCATGGGACCAGTCGTGGATTCGACCATGGAATAGGAGCGATTGCAATTAGGAATAATTAACTCTGTGGCTCTATACTAGCAGATCAAGCTGTCTAGGAGCATTAATTATCCTGATACGAGCTTTCCGGTAAGTCATATCCTTTATATAGTCAGGGTAAACTTGTTGTTTGTTCCTGAAGACGTCATCGCTCTATACTAGCAGAGCAAGCTGTCTAGGAGCCGTCCATCTCGTGATGCTATATAAAAATAATCACTGAAAGTATTAAGTATTCATGAGATATGCCGTCGTCCAGTCGTGAGACTACATATCTACATGTACTCTGAGAGAAAGTATTCTGCGTTGAGAATTCGATGAGAGACCCGTGTAAAAAATACTCACGTCTGATTACTGAATCAGAGCTTCGTATAATTATGAGTTTACGAACTTAGCCTTTGTCGAAAATCCACCTTATACATTAAGTCCCTTACTTACTGAGGAAAGCTGTGTTCCTCAGTCAGCATTAAATGGTGATTTTCCGGCAATAAATAATAATAGCAGTAATTGAACTTAGTCGTAAGTTGAGATGTTACCGGATTTAGAGAGCATGAGAAAATCACGACTTGATGAAGGCTTCAATGTCATGATTGGAGCATCTTTTGATGAGCATAAATTGATGTTGAACCGCTGGTTTGGATGACGAGTCCGTGGTCAGTTAGGATTCGCGGGTCGGGCCCAATAAGGAAATCCTTAGAAAATTAGGTTTTGGAAATAAAATTGATATAAAAGGGATTAATCCTTTTTTTTTTATTTTACTTCACACACGGCCAACACCTTCATCACCTCAGCGCCTTCATGCCAGCAGCAGGAGAAGACCGCCGGGAGCCGCCGTCCGTTTGCCGCCGGCCAAATTCCGGCCGATCAGGTACGTGTATTTTTTTTTCTGCTGTTGTTTACATGAATTTCATGAAGTGATCATGTTAAAATCATATACATGTGTATATAATTGATGTGAGTTTTATGAAAAAACCTTGGTTTTTGTAAACGTATGTTCGTTCGATCGTTAGTTTTGAAAACTAATTATAATCCCTGATTTGGGAGAGTTTTTTTTTTAATATGAACCTAGGTCCAGTGATAAAACTTAGTGTATGAGCTTTCATGTATACCAAGGTTTCATCATAAATGAAGTGAATTTTCATGAAATTGGAAAAATCCTTCGTTTTAGAGACAAATAATGATGACACGAAGGAAAATATGTATGATGAACTTGTGTCCAGTGATAAAAATTTTCTGATGAGCTTTCATGTAAATACAAAACTTTATCATATGTATGAGATGTGAGATTTCACAATATTTTTTGAAATAAACCTTCGTTTTAAAGACAAATAACGATGATACGAAGGAAAAATATTTTTTTTTTATATATATATGCAGCCGTGACATATATTGTGCAAAATATGATGATATATTTTATTTTCATGAGTTTGTTTTCATCAAATAAAATCCTTGAGATTTTATGTATGCAAGTTGCATTAATTGCTGCTTTTTCGAAAAACCAGAAACGTGGGTTTTGAGGAACCTTCGAAGATAGACAATATATTTATGATGAAATATTTTACTGTTGTAAACTTCATAGGTCAGTTGTGTGAATGTTCACATTATGAAAATTGTGTCCGTGATTTCATGAAAAATCAGTTTCGGGAATTAAATAAAGTTTCGTTTTTACAGTTTTCGAAGAGACGAACGATTTTGAGGTGTTAACTCTAGTATTACTATCACCATTGTTAGTGGACGTGTAAAAGGTAAGAGTTAAGAGTTACCATTTTTTGTTTGTATTTCCTTGATTTATATCTGGACGGCATACTAAAGTAGAATGTAGCGTGAACCTTTTCGGCTACTTAGCAAAGATGTCCAATTCCCAAGCTGACGACGCCTCGAGGGAAGTGATGTGCATTGATGATGGTATCTCCAGAGATGAGACATGCATGGATGAAACTTCCGTTGGGGGAGACAAAGAAGAAATCTCTGGGATTAAGAATGTCCCGAACAAAGATGATGCATTCTTTGAAAAAGATATCCCAGGAGCTGAGCAACATTTGAAATCCCCAGTGTATCGTCTTTTGATAAATCCCAGAACTGTTACTCAGAAGAAGTTGGTGACTCCTAAGACAGTGATTCGATTTTGTATTGAACGAGGGGCGAGGCATATGTTGGGTTTTCCTCAGGTGAGGACTATGCTCGACCAGGCGCATGTGACGAGAGCTATTCAAGCTTCTGGAGAGTTTTTCATTTATCATGACGCAAGTGGTATTGTGGCTCTGTTTGCTAGCTGGTGCATTCCCACTCACACTTTCATATGTAGATGTGGAGAGTTTACCATTACCTTGGAGACGTGGCGGTTCTGATGCATCTCCAGATCACGGGAAATCTTCCTGGGGATCTTTCAGATGAGGAGATTGTCGTTTCTCATGTCTTGACAGTTGCAATGGAGAAAGCGAATAAGGCTGGTAGTAAAGGATGCTATGCTTCCTGGTTGACACACTAGGGCCCAAAGACGAGGTTTCTGATAAGCCCATCAACGGTATGTTACCCATTGCTGCTTTCTTATGTTTATGGTTGTCCAGAGACGTTTTTGAAGACAGTGGAAACTTGTTGAAGCCTTTTGTGATTCCGTTTGCTATTAAGATGGCTCAAGGTGAGCAACTTCCGATAGGTAGTTTATTCTTAGGTTCCTTGTATTACAACCTGGACTCCTTGATTATAGACTCCAGTGTGTCGAACGGCTCTATGAAGATTGAGTGTTATGCCAACACGATGTTTCTTCAAGCTTTGATGTGGGAGCATTTTAAGAATTATGCACCTACTCCACGTAATGTTCTGCAAGGACCGAATACTGATGCGCGCCATACTTTCCCTGAGAAAGATAATGCTAGGATCATGCGTTGGTCCACCAAGCAGCCTCGTTCTAAAATACGTTTTATTGATGTGTTAGATGAAGAATCTGAGTTCAATTTTTCCCTCGTGGGTGTCAGTACCTGATTATGTTTCTCAGCCGATGACTTTCAATACTGGAGAAGGCACGAGTTTAACGTCTGGTGTGCATCTGAGTGATGGAGAAAGATCTTTCATGTTGAGTTGCACTCCTGGTCATTTGCTATCAGTCACGTTTGGAGAGCTTTCAGTGGAGGAGTACAATATTGATAGAGCAGCTCAACAAATGGGTATGGATCAGTGTGTTCCAACCATACGGATAAGGAAGCTATCAGTTGAGCAACTCAGGACTCATTTGGATCATACTCACGTGGAAGGGAGTAGCTACTGGTTTCCTGGTTCTGATAGATTCGCCTATGTAACCCCAGGTTTTGTAGAATTCTGGGACCAGCAACTTGGGCGTTTGCGTGGCTTTGTAAGATTTCCCAGACCTCCATTCAAGGATCTTCCTTCGGCTGAGATGATTTCCAGTCGACCAAGATTGAAGTATCTTTTTGGTGATAAACGAAAGTCGTCTCCAGGATGCTTTCAGATATGTTTCTTCATATAATTTTCACGAAATTATAATAATTGTATTCTGATTATATTACTGGATTTCACCATAGGACGGTCGTAATATACGACCTCGAATCGGTGTATATTTCTCAGAGACTGAGGAGGTTATTCATGGCGGAGAAGGCAGGCATAAAGGTTATAAGTTGTTACCTAATACTGTAAAGTCCCCAGTTGGTGCTTTGGTGAGTTCCCAATATTTATCACTGTGACTTTCATTGCTATTAGCATTAGAATCATGAAGCCAACTTTGTTAATTTTGTTGCAGAATTTTACTCCATCAAGTCTTGAAGGTCTTCAATTTTCTGCTACTGAACAAGCAATTGCTGATTTGAGTGACGAGGAAACTGTAAGTATTTCTTCACATGTTCAAATGTAGTGCTTCATGGATGAAAATATTGATTGTAAAGGACGTGTACAAGAGGATGTCGTCATGGAGATGGAGAATTCTGGAACTCAATCATCCTCTGGGAAGGGGAATGGAGGTAATTCCCAAGATTCGGAACCGGATGGAAGTGATGTTCCTCTTGTCGTTGATGTGGACAATTCCAACCCCTTGGACACTTTGGAGACTCCTAAAGTAAGTATATATCCTGTATATTCTTCATAGAAGTATAAAATTGCTGACTTGTGAATGAATGAATGAGAACCCATGTGAATATATGAAAACTTAGTCGAACTTCGTCGTCAGAAAATTTAGAACCCAGCTTTTAGTAAAAACGTTGTAGAATCTTCGTCCGGAGTCGGATTTTGATGATCTGCATGTGAAAATTCAAGCCCGGAAAATTTCCAAGCTTTATTGACTAAGATTTTTAAGTTTTGAGCACGTTCAGAGCTTGAAAAAGGCGAAATAGTAAACTTCCAGGAGACTTCCAGAACTTTTTCAGATTGCACATCACTTGATATTTTGGCCACATATACCCGCTCGTTCATTGGATTGTCATGAAATTTTTACATGTCATAGAGGACATCCATACGAAGAGAATGGAATATGACCCATCCTCGGATTCCTTGTATATTGCTCCCAGTTCGTCTCCTAGTACAGGGAAGAGTTCAGTTTCTTCAGACGGACTCATCGTAAAATGTGTTTTCATGACTTTCATGTTATTTGCTCGTGCCTTGAATGTAGTATGATGAACCTTGATGGTGTTTCCTTGTTGGTATACTGTGTTTCATAATCTCCTTTGGATTCGTGACTCTAACCTCATGTAATCTTCGTATTAGGTGCTAAATACCGAAGTTGAGGATACTTGAGCCAACGATGATAACTCTAACCATTCCGGAGTTATTGATGAAGAGACAACCATCCCTGTATTTCAAGGCCATGAGAAGGTCGTTACTGCTGTTATGGAAACCCAGATGGTTGTTGCCTCAGTGATAGAAGAAACCGGGACAACAGCGGAGAATACCGAAGGAACTGTTGCCTTAGTCGTGGGAGCCACTCCAGTGACTGAGAACCATATAATAGTGTATGAATATACAAATTCAGTGGTCGCTTTCGATCCTCCCTTTAATACTTCACTCCCGTATCATGAATTGGTCGGTGGATCCAACGTTCCCATTGGATATGCACGCTTGTACGAGACGATATGGAAGAAGTTCGGCCATATGATCGTTGACAGGAACCCTGGGCGTGCTTATGATTTAACCATGCAAGTAGGCGTTATCTTGCGCGTCGTGAGTGATATGCATACGAGACCCAGGAATACCGTGACTCCAGATATACTCTTTGATTGGGAGCTTAACTTGGAGAATTCAGAAAGACTTGGCCTCAACGTGAAATGGCTTCGTAAGCAAATAAACGTTATCATGGATTCATGTGAGAAGAACATACCCTTTCCGAACGATGCTGTGAAGGAGAAGGAGGACAAGATTTCCAAGCTGACCGAGGAGTTGAATAGGGAGAGGGCGGCTTTGCAAATCTTGAAGGATGTTGATGAGCGAAAGCCTTTTCTTGCTGATCTCTTGAACTTCTGAACTTCTGAGAGATGTGAGGTTTATACTTGGGTTTTTGATATTTAGATGGTTTTGGATTGACTGATGGTTGAGGATTTTCTTGTAGATTTGATAGAGATTTTCTTTTACGAAATATGAACTGAATTTTGATAAATTGCTGAATTCAAATACTGATTGCAAGTATTGCAAATGTTTTGGAGGAATTGAAATACCAATGAAAGAAAATCCTAAATGTTAAGTCCCAACGCCATGAGTGACTCAAACGCCCAATACCTTAAATGTCCAATAATTTCAGATAAACGCCTTGAGCCAATTTTCGTGTATTACTGGTAGGGTTCTGCCATCTGTGTTGGTCAATTTGTAGTATCCTCCGGCCACGGATTCAGCGACCATGAATGGTCCTTCCCAATTGGAGTTCCTTGTAGAATGAAGACCGCGCTGAACCGCTTTGAGAACCAGGTCTCCTTCATGAAACTTGTTAGGCTTAGTCGTTCGTGCCTTGAATATCTTCCACCGATTCGGAATTCCCTGTTTGATGGAATTCCTCGATTGTGAGCCGTATGGACGCTCGCGCAGAAGAGAGTATCCAACATAGTGTTGATCATGATTAGCCAAGTCTTCAGCAATAAACCTCTCGACGGAGTGACCGATTTGAAGAAGTTCTGAACCCAACCATTGAGTATAATATTGCTGAGGTGAAGTTACCCACTCGTAGCTTTTGATGACTGCTAGATTATTCATGGGGAGAATTCCCTGGACCATAGTAGCGTATTTGAACATTGGTAATATTGGAGAAAGAGGAGGAATAAGACTTGCCTGGGCTCGAAACCTTCTGAAAAAGGTGTGCGTATTATCTTCAAGTTCTCGTGTAAGTCCCATCAGGGTTTTTACTTCTTTCAGATGCTCAAACGGTGGTGCGTCCTCTGCTTCGTCTTCCGACTCGGAATCCTTGTCGATGACAGGATGTGTTGAAGGCATCGTTGTCCTTTCAGCATGAATCCAAGTTCTCCCAAAGACCATGTCGTATCCAGGGTCTTCCCAGATTATGAAAAACTTGGCCTCAGTGCAGATCGATCTCTCCGTAACTTTGAGAGTGATGAAGCCGTATGCGTTTCTGGAGATTCCTTCGTGATCCCTGATTGCTACGGGAGCGTGGGTGGCTTCCCGTCGAGTAATACCAGCAGCTCGAAGAGTTCTCAAAGGGATGATGTTGACGGCGGTACCAACATCGATGAACGCCCTCTTGAACTCATTTCCTTTAATGTGCATTGTGGTGAGCAGTCCCCAATCATACATTTCTGTGTCAGTGGCTGAAGGTCCGGTGATAGTATCTTGGATCAGCGGACGTCTTCCGTACACGATGTGGTTCAGTGCAGCAAACAACAGCTTTCTAAAGATACAACAGCTCGCAGACATGTTCGATCAGAGATTGGACTGTTTCCTTGACAGGAGGTTCGGAAATGGTAAAAGTTATGACTGGGAGGGGGTTTTTGTGCACCCCTTCAATCCCCAGGTTGAGCTCTCCTGATTCGACCTTTTCTTTGAATATGCGCTTCAAAATTTTGTAATCACTCATGGGATGGATGACGTATCTATGAAAGCGACAATACCGAGGACTTTCCATGGCCTCTTCAGTTGGTTCCTTCTTGACATAAGGAAATTTGATTGCGCCGTCTTGAATCCAGGCATCGAGTAGTCCATTAACTTCTTCCATTGAACAGGGAAAATCAGGTGCTTCTGGATCTTCCGTATGCTGAGGAGGGATTTTCGAATTCTCTTTCTTGTGTGTCTTTGAAGGGGTGGAGGAAGTCTGCTTGTGTTGTGGTTATGCTTTTTGCTTACTCCCTTCCGCGACAGCATTTGTTGAAGGTTGCAGGTTATACTGCTTGCTGATCAGACGCCTGCTTCCTCGAGTGTCTTTTGAATCTTCAGTCTTTGTAGACTTTGCTCTTTCCAAAAGAGCAGGTGCAGTGGTTGTCGACCTCTTTGCATCTTTGTGAAGTTTTGAGAAAGTCTGGAATCGAAGGTTTTCTAGCAAGGCCCTGTAGACCGGGACCATGCCATTGATGCACAAGTCCACCAGTTGTTGCTCCGTGACGTTTGGGTCATGACAATCCAGGGCTTGGACTCTGAACCTTTTCACATAATCATTGGGATTTTCACTGACCCTACGAAACATTCTTCCAAGGTCGGAGAGGGTGACTTGTTCTGACACGAAGAAGTATTTCCTGTAAAATGCGTTAACCATTTCTCCCCATTTGTTGATGGTCCCGGGTGTGATGCTGTTATACCAGGTGTATACCCTGCCTTTCATAGATTTTGAGAATTCCTTGAGACGGACGGCATGATTATGTTCATGTTTTCCCAAGGCTTCGAGAAAACGAGAGACATGTTCCCGAGCATTGCCAGTTCTATCATACAAGGTGAAATTTGGAGAAACGTAACCTTTGGGAAGTGGAATCCTCTGCGTAGCGGCATGATAAGGAGGTTGATGACGATGGTCATGCGATGTCTTGCCTTTTCCATGGTTCTCCAAAAGGTGCTCCAGATCCTCGCGAGTGATGAAATTCGATGATCCCTTCGCTGATGAGTTTTCTGCAGCAGTTTTGTGGACTTCGTCGTCTTCTACTATATGGATTGGAATTACTTCAGGACCGTCGTCTGAGGATTTCTCCTTCTCTTGAGTCTTCTCTGACATCTTGTCAGTAAGAGTTTTGAGATAATTATACAGCTCCTTCTGTGTAGCAGCCATGTCAGTCTGGTTCTTTGCAAGAGTCTCCTGCGCTTTGATAAGATCAGCAATAGTAGGCGGTGGATCTCCTCTGACTTCTTCAGGGTGTCGTTCGGACAGTGGATGACCTTTAGCGTGAGGAGGAGTAACATCACCACCATCAGTGTTGGAGGTCGGAATTGTCTCTGGGATATTCCGATTGTTGTTGTTGCTACTGCTAGCACAGTTTGTGTTAGGATTCGTAACTGATCCTGACCTGAGATCAACCATCTTGTGAAATTGTGAGATTGCAACCGAGAGAATGATCTCCCACTGTGGTCGCAAATCTGTAGATGGGGAAAAATGATTTGCTAGTTTTTAAGGAATTGAGGAGACGACCGTACGAAGGAGACTCCTCGAACCGAGCAAAATGTTAAACCTCACACAGATGCACCGCTGCAAAGGGGGTGCTTTAGATTCGAGAGATCAATCTGTAGTACTCCGGCCTAAATCAAGACAATGACCGTTCCAGAGTAAATTCGGTCACAAGAGAGGATGGGTTGATCTGTAGGAGGGAAGATGAGAAATGTGTGGAATCAATGGTAATCTAAGATTGTGGGTATGTGAATTCTGAATACGATAAGCTCTGAGTGATTGAAATTTCTCAATTGAGAGTAGTTTCTCAATTGATGAGTTGATGATCTCGTGTTGTCGATGAGACGTGAGATTGATGATACTGATGATTCAATCATGATTCAGAGACTTATTTATATTGCTGGAATTGTAGACACCATGATTCCATGAAGTGTGACAGTTGATGGAATCAAGGAGTGGGGAAGTGGAGATCGTGTTTGAAACCAGTTGCTCAACATGTGGAGACTTGGTCGATTTTCCACCCACTACCTCGTGAATTCCTTCAACTGATTGCACGACTTGCTCACATTCCATCGTGTGTTTGAACACACGTGCCGTAGACCGCCAGACCAAAAACCCTATGTGATATCCCCCAAGTGACACGATTGACGTCTCGTGGTTTGTTAGTCAATTGATCACTTCGTGGTTTGATGGGACGATGAGTCCATGTAGTCGTTGAGTTGAACATGATGTTCTGAAACTCATGAATTGAACATGTCATGAGACAGAGGTATAGTTCTTACGATGAAGTGAGCAAGTATTGCTCATTCGATGGATCGTTGAATATTGATTGTTGAACCAATATTCCTTGGTTTGAGCAAATATTTATCATCTGAGAAAGTATTGCTCATGTGATGAATTTTTGAATATTTGATCGTCTGAGCATGTGTTGCTCATCTGATGGGTTATTGGCAGCGTACCAAAAATATTAATTAGAATACTGGTCGTTGAACCGAGAATAATTAATAAAATTAATGACCATGAGGTCGTCGTAAGATTATTAAGGTTGGAATCTGGAATGATGATCCTTGGATTCAGAAACCCTAATTTGATGAATTGATGATCAATTCATGGTTCGTCAGAAGTTTAACCATAGGACGAAGGAGGGAGCGACTACATGGGACCATGGATCAACCATGTAGTGTCCATATGCTCATGTGAGCAAATACAAAGAACTCCTGAAGAGTTGACGATTTGTTGGTGGAAGAATGATTAAATGCTGGCTTAATCATTTATTAAAAAATGCTCGTCTGAGCCTTAGGTGAGAAAAACTAATTAATTATGACAAGGCGAGGGACCTACCATGGAGTCATGAAACCGTCCCTGGGTTGTCACGTGACCGCCTGACGATCACTTCATGAAAATCCAAAGTGTTTGGAAGTGTTTTGGACCTAATACGAGCAATTGTGCAAATTAGGTCAAAACTGTGAAAATTAATGGGACCGGCTTCCGTGAGCCAAAGAGCCAATCTTGGTCGGTCAAGATAGTGTGCTCGTGTCCCCAAGACGTCCGCGTCTCAGTCCTGAGAATTTTTATATTTTCTGGCGTGCAATTGAGCATCCATTCGAGAAAATAAGCCCAAAATTAGGGTTTCGACGAAACTGAGGAAAACACCATGAGATGATGAAAAATAATTATAAAATAAGGAATGAGGAGGTGTGGGACCGCCTTGGTCAAGGCATGGTCGTCCAGTCGTGACCACGGTCCCGTGGTGTCTTTTCCTTAATTTTATAATATTTTGATGATTTTATGAAAAATTCATGAATTTTGGGAGTTTCCATGAATTGAAGAAGTTTTCATGAGTTCTAGGAAGCAAAAAGTATTAAAATAATAAAAAAAGGGTGTGTGGGACCGTGGAAGGCATGGTCGGCCGGCCAGGGCCCGGTCCCACAAGTTTCCTTAATTTTATAATGATTTTATGAAAAATTCATGAATTTTGAGAAATTTGATGAATTTAGGGAGTTTCCATGAACTGAAGGAATTTTTATGAGTTCAGGGAAGCAAAAAAATATTAAAATAATAAAAACAAGGGCGTGTGGGACCGTGGAGGCATGGCCAGCCGGCTTGGGCCCGGTCCCACGAGTTTTCATAATTTTTTAATATTTTTTAGGTATTTTTTGATGATTTGAGGGAATTTTTTTCCTAATTTGAGATAAATACCATGAAATCAAGGAATTTGATGAATTCAAGGAAAACTAATAATAAAACAAAGGGGAGTGTGGGACGGCTAGGGCATGGCCGGCCGGCCAAGGCTCGGTCCCACAAGTTTTCATATTTTATTTTATTTTATTATTATTTGATGATTTGTGCAAAAATACCATGAAATCAAAGAGTTTTTCATGAAATTAGAGAAATAATAATGATAAAATAATAAGGAATCGTGGGCGTGGGCCGGTTGGGACCAAGGCATGGCCGGTTGGCCAATGGTCACGCCCCACACTCCTTTCCTTAATTTTATATTATTTTTTATGGATTTATGAAAGCACCATGAAACCGAGGAGTTTCCTCGAGACGAAGGAGATTTAATAAAATGAGAAGATTTTCATCAAATCATGGAAAATAATAAAAATGCATTAAAAATATAAAAACTGGCGTGGGATTGACCACGACACGGTCGGTCGGTCGTGTGCTTGTGCTCCCAGTACCCTGGTCAATATTTTTAATTATTTATTATTTTCTTCTCTATTTTGCATAGGTTCATCGTTCCGTTGTATTTTTGAAATCCTCGTTCGTGTGGTGACTGTTAGTGTATCATCGTTGAATACACCTTCACCATTTGAATCAGGGCTTACTTAGAGGTAGTTCAGACGCCCGGTTGTTGATTATTTATTACTAATTGTGGAATTCAGTGGAGAATAATTCACAAAACTGAATAATAATATGTTTATTATTAATTCATAGGATCAGCTGAGGATTCGACTACGAATTCAGAATAATAAAGTGAGCATTACCATTCCATGGGGTCGTAGATTCGACCATAGAATCGGAGTAATTAAGGTTTATCTATTACCATTTATGAGACCAGTTGTGGATTCGATCATGAAATCTGAGTAATGAGATAATATAGTTATTGTTATCTTATGAGATCAAGTCATGGATTCGATCATAGAATCAGAACAATTGTTATTGTCATTCCATGGGACCAGTCGTGGATTCGACCATGGAATAGGAGCGATTGCAATTAGGAATAATTAACTTTGTGGCTTTATACTAGTAGAGCAAACTATCTAGGAGCATTAATTATCCTGATACGAGCTTGCCGGTAAGTCATATCCTTTATATAGTCAGGGTAAACTTGTTGTTTTTTCCTGAAGACGTCATCGCTCTATACTAGCAGATCAAGCTGTCTAGGAGCCGTCCATCTCGTGATGCTATATAGAAATAATCACTGAAAGTATTCAGTATTCATAAGATATGCCGTTGTCCAGTCGTGAGACTACATATCTACATGTACTCTGAGAGAAATTACTCTCCGTTGAGAATTCGATGAGAGACCCGTATCTCGATACTCACGTCTGATTGCTGAATCAGAGCTTCGTATAATTATGAGTTTAAGAATTTAGCCTTTGTGGAAAATCCACCATCTACACCTTTATCCCTATAAAGGATCTCATGTTATAGTGAATGAGCTTGCGAATCCAATGAGCCAAGAATCACTCAATTCCGAGTTATAACGACAAAGTTATGAGTGATTTAAGTTCATTAGTAGGAAACATTCCATGGGCTTTGGAGTGGTCCGCGAACTTGGGCCCAATACGTGACTAAAAGGGATTTTTGGTCAAGTTGGTGATGTTTCCTTATCTAGGAAAGTTAGCTATTGGTCCAAACACTTTTGATTATCATATTAAAGTGTTTGTGATTCCTGCCTAAGTTAAAATGTGATTTATTCACATAAATATAATTTTCGCTGAATAAGTTATTTATTTAATTATTTTGGCAAGAGTTTTAACTTAGGAAAGACTCCCATATTTAGGAGAGTCTTGTAAAAGGAAAATAGCTTTTCTTAGCTTCCAAGTTATTGTTCATTATAAATAAGGAGTTCGCGAGTTTACATGTTTTTCATCCATTTGGAAAATTGGCGTAAGCTCTGCAGGTTGTTTTCCACGTCTTCCGTTCTTCGTGAACGAGAGTGAGATAAAAGTCTTTGTATTAGAGATCACAAATCCAAGTTGGATTTAATCTTCGTGATTGATCATACAACTTGTAATCTAGGCTTTTCACCTCTTGTCTATTGTAAGGTTTTCTCTTCTGATATAAAACCATTCAAGGTTTGATAAATTTCAGTTTTAGATCGTATAAACACTTGTTAGTCGAAATCGGAGACTAGAAAGAAAAACTTCTTTTGAGGCATCTCGTAAAAATCCTTGAGAAGTTTTAAAAAAGATATCTCTAGATTTATTCTAGTTGTTCTTGTGGTAGATTTATTAGGGTTTTCTTAACTTGGAAATTGATCTTTAGAATCACCCAAGTTTACTTACAAAAATCAGGTTCACGGACTCCTTGTGTGTACGCATACTGATTGTAAGTTAAAACTCTAATCTACAAGTTTGTTTTGATTTTACTTTTACCTAGTAATTGTTTTTATCAAAATAAACACAATATTTCCAAAACCTTGATTCACATCTAAAGGGAAATCAAACTGGTGTTTTGTGCAAACATAATATCAAATCGTATCGATCGTTGTGGTGTATCTTCTAACGAGAACTTTGGGTTCTGCTAGAAGATTTGTGTGAAGAGTTCCTAAAGAGAATCGGTATTCTGCAAGGAGTTCTACAAGTGTTGAAGAAGGTATTACATATATTCCGAATAGGTAGTAGGAAATTGGTGTAACAACTTATTATCAGTGTGTGTTTATTATGGACTAGGTCCCGGGGTTTTTCTGCATTTGCAGTTTCCTCGTTAACAAAATTCTGGTGTCTGTGTTATTTCTTTTCCGCATTATATTTTATTTATATAAAAGAAATATCACAGGTTGTACGTTAAGATCAATCAGTTCTTGTATCCGGCCTTTGGGTTGGTGAGTGAATTGATTGACACTCGAACATTGGTCTTTGGTACCGTTCAAGTTAATCCTCTTATATTCAATCGGGCTCGCAAATCCTTATTTGCTGTTTGCAGATTGAATTAAGAGATAGAGATATAAAACTCTTTGATATACTTTTGATAGACTGAGTCTAACTGTCTAGTTGATTCTCTTGAAAGTATATTGGAGTTTGTCTATTCAGATTGCCAAACAAAATATTGGGTGGTATTGTTAGACCCCCGGTTTTTCAATTGGTATCAGAGCAGGCAAAAACGCTAAGACCTCATAAGTCTGTGTTTGTAGCAATATGATTATATGGACAGAGGTGTTATCTCTATAAACGTACCACCAGCCTTCGATGGCACTAATTACTTATGGTGGAAAATTGTTATGCGAGCTTTTCTTCAAGCACGTGATTTTCAATCATGGGTATATATAGTTAATGGTTATGATGCTCCCGTTGTGGCAGTTGGAGATGTTAAGTGTCTGAAATTGTTAATGCATCTTTTGCATTGGGTAAGACTATTCCTGAAAAGGACATTGTGATGAAAATTCTCAGATCGTTACCATCTAGATACAATTCTAAGAAATATGCCATTGAAGAAGCAAACGATCTTTCTACACTCTCCAGAAATACTCTTGTTGGAAAGTTAAAGATCTTTGATAATGAACACGCTAGAAAAGAGGTGATTTCTCTTAAAGATGCAAACAATTATGAATCCTCTAAGGATAACTCCGGTTTGCTAGATACTAAGGATGTTACTCCTCGACAATTTAGAAAAATTTTGAGAGACAGGAAAAAGAGTTTTTATGAAGGTGCAACATCTCCTAATGATGATGTACAATGCTATAACTGTCGAGGTTTCAGGCACTTGTCTGCAGTATGTCCTAGATGGAGTCGTAGACAATCGGCATATGCAGCAGACTTGCCTACTCTTGATGATGGACCTGAATATTATAATCCTCAAGAGCTCATAGGCGAGGTTGCATTAGCTTCTGGAAAAATTCTTTCTGATACTGATTCTGACGAAGAAGTGTTCCATGATGATCCAGTAGCTAATAATCTTCTTAAAGAAAGTCATCGGAAACTCTCGGAGGCTGAAAGCACCATTTTCAGTGAGAAAGTTAAATATGACAGACTTCGTAGTCGGAATAAAGACTTGCAAGACCAACTTTATTCTATTGGTGCAAGAAATTATCTCAACGAAATACGAAAGCTTAAAGAAGAAATTTCCGAAGGTCGAGATCGGGAAGTTACTCTTCAAGCAAAGCTAGATAACTTGGAGTATATTGAGATGAACTTGTTATTTGATTCGGAATGAGAATATCTCAAAGTTCAATGTGAATCATCCAAGAATGATCTAGTTATTGCACTTGAGAAGGTCAAAAGTTTGGAAGATGAAAACTTGAGCTTAAAAGAGAGTTTGTCTAGAAATAACATCTCAGATAAATTAACCTCGATATTGGGAGCATGTAGAATTCATCGTGATACACGGGGATTGGGCTATGAAGGAATAGGCGCTCCTAGTATTTTCAAAGAGGTAAAATTTGTCAAAGATAAATATTCTTCTCAACCAAAACCTTCCACGATTGACAAAAGTAAAGTATCTCTACCAACTACGGATGGCGAAAAGAAGAAATCCTGCCAAGCTCCAAAGCAAGCACATACACATTCAAGTAATACTAAACATAACTTTTTCCATTATACTAAACATTGTTTTTATTGTGTAAAACCAGGTCACTTGCAAAGGAATTGCAGATTTCTTAAACGAGATAAAACCAGATATGATTTTGTTAGGATGACAAGATCTGATGTTCCAAACTGGAGAAAAACTGAGTCTCATAATATTAATTCTTTCAGCATTCCCCCAAAGAAGTTTCAGAATTATATTAGGGAGAAAAAGAAATACGTTGCTCCAAAAGCTACTAAGAAATGGGTACCAAAGAAGACCAATAAAGCAACGAGTTCTATTAAGAAGGATCTCCCAGACAAGAGTTTGACAAGGGATAACATCTTAAAAAGGTATGGAACATTTATTGAAAGTTTCAAGGAAGTTTTTAAATTCCTAGATTCCATGCATGATTTTGTTTCGAATACCTGTAGTGAGCAAGATTTTTCTCACCTCAGCACAACCTGATTGTGTTGAAAGTGCATCCTCGCAAAGAAGCCCTAATAAATGAGGTGAGGATGGCAAAAGAATTAGGGCGTACATATTAAGTTGGAAAATTTTTGAATATGTGGAAAAATTTATTATTTCGAGCTGAGTTTAACTCGCTTATATATTTCTCGAAACATGTGTTGGTAAGCCTTCGCTTCAATCAAGTTTATCTTCACCTAGTGACGAATGTCATGAAAAGTTTCAATTACTTTGAGAATTGCTCTGACGTGAATCGGTCTGTGAATAACGGATACATACCGTCCTATGAGCATGTCTCAATGATTGAAATGAGAGTTTAGATTACATAACCATGTATTCCTTGAACCGAAGTTTTCAAACTTTGTTGATCAAGAGAAATCGGAAGGATTGTGGAATTGGCTTGCCAAGTCCGCGAACTCAGTCTGCGAACTGTCGGAAGTTCTCGACCGAGAATTTCTGCTGGATTTTCCAGAACTCGTTTGTGTGCTAAGTCCGCGAACTCAGTTCGCGAACCCAGTCTGTGAACTGGCGGAAGTTCTCTTCCGGAGAATTTCTGTTGAGTTTGGAAAACTCAACCGGTTTACTTAAGTCCGCGAACTTGTTTGTGAACTTAAGAGGTTATGATCTAAAGATGTGCTCTGAATATGAAACATTAAATTACTAAGGAATTCTTTATGCAAACCGTGGCTATAATGTTCATGAGCCATTTCAATCGAATCGAATCATCTTTGTTTCAATTGTGTCTTGTGTAGTTATATAAGATATCATAGCAATTGAACAACTCTCTAACTAGTTCATTTGAGTCAATTGAACTAGTTATGGTGAAGAAGAATATGGTTTATATGGAAGTGATCATATGGATAGATACCACATGTATGAGTCTTAATTACCTAACTTGATTTGTGATTGAAATTCTTAAATTTAACAGGTTAGAAAAAATTATCAAAGCCATGGATGTTGGTTTTTACTGTCAAAGAAATTTTTTTCATACTTTTATGGTAACCATTCTTGGTGTAAATCCTTGTGGAAAAGTTTATTCTTATAAGCATATCAAGTCTTGTTTATACAAGTTTGTATCTTAGAAAAGATGATCACAATACTTGAACTTCATGATCACATATTGTGTATTGTTACCATGAGATAGTTCTAAATTTTTTTAGTAACATGATCTCATGAGAGACTTTCAATGATTGGTTCTTAAATCATATCTCCTTGTGGGTTTTTAAAATCCAATTTAAATCCTTATCTCTGGAGTAAGGTCGCTCTTGTTGTTCTTTCGAGAATGACATCAAATGGGGGAGAGTTCTTTTGATCTTGTGCTTAATGGTAATATCTTGCGGGGTGTGCGGCTGTGGAATTTTATAGGGGTTATCTTGTATCTTAAAACTCCTTGATGAATGCATTTAGCTTCGGCTTTATGATTGCATCTAAATTAAGTTGGTATGTATTTTTTCTTTTAGTCTATGAAACGTCTCTTCTCGGAAATTTCATTAGGATCCCGTTCTTGTACCTTTGCCAATTTTATTGACAAAAAGGGAGAGAATTAATGTTTAGTTCTACTACATATACATATGGTTTTCGGATCATTGTGTAAGGGGGAGTGGTTTCCATGTGAGATGGAGTATTGACTAAGGGGGAGTGATACATATCACCGTAGTATTATTGTCAAAGTTGTGATACAATGGAACTTTGATGATGTGTAATAATACTATGATGGATCTTCAACAAGTACAGGATGAACACATGAAGAGTTGAAGAACCAAGGAAATCAATATTGTCATTTTTACTTTTAACAAGTACAAGCCATATGTAAAATGGTTTTGTCACTAAAATTGACAAAGGGGGAGATTGTTAGAGCACTGCTCGGTTGAACCCACTAGCATTGGTATGTCAAGATAGTTTTCAATTTTAGTTTCAAAAATGCATTCTTGATTTCGCATACTAAAGATAGTTTCGGACTAGATTAGGTCTAAGAAGTTGAATCGAAGCTATCCTTAAATGATGAAGGCTGAAGATTGATGACTAATAAGACATCAACAAGTACTTCATCAAAGGTATGTGATTGATTTCATTTGTATTCTTGTTCTATTCTACCTTTCTAATCTATCAAGATATATGCTCACTATATGGAACAATTCCGATGACGGTAAATGTACATTTATGTATATATACTTGAGGTTATTTGATTAATGACCTTCGAGACAATAACCTTTATCCCTGTAAAGGATCTCATGTTATAGCGAATGAGCTTGCGAATCCAATGAGCCAAAAATCACTCAATTCCGAGTTATAACGACAAAGTTATGAGTGATTTAAGTTCATTAGTAGGAAACATTCCATGGGCTTTGGAGTGGTCCACGAACTTGGGCCCAATACGTGACTAAAAGGGATTTTTGGTCTAAGTTGGTGATGTTTCCTTATCTAGGAAAGTTATCTATTGGTCCAAACACTTTTGATTACCATATTAAAGTGTTTGTGATTCCTGC
The DNA here is from genome assembly GCF_003573695.1 of Papaver somniferum. Classification (NCBI taxonomy): domain Eukaryota; kingdom Viridiplantae; phylum Streptophyta; class Magnoliopsida; order Ranunculales; family Papaveraceae; genus Papaver; species Papaver somniferum. The sequence continues at coordinate 103,752,688 of NC_039360.1, read as the reverse complement.
CTAAGTTAAAATGTGATTTATTCATATAAATACAATTTTTGCTAAATAAGTTATTTATTTAATTATTTTGGCAAGAGTTTTAACTTAGGAAAGAGTCCCATATTTAGGAGAGTCTTGTAAAAGGAAAATAGCTTTCCTTAGCTTCCAAGCTATTGTTCATTATAAATAAGGAGTTCGCGAGTTTACATGTTTTTCATCCCTTTGGAAAATTGGCGTAAGCTCTGCAGGTTGTTTTCCACGTCTTCCGTTCTTCGTGAACGAGAGTGAGATAAAAGTCTTTGTATTAGGGATCACAAATCCAAGTTGGATTTAATCTTCGTGATTGATCATACAACTTGTAATCTAGGCTTTTCACCTTTTGTCTATTCTAAGGTTTTCTCTTATGATATAAAACCATTCAAGAGTTGTTGATCATAAAGCTAGGTTTTGATAGATTTCAGTTTCCGATCGTATACCAACACTTGTTAGTCGAAATCGGAGACTAGAAAGAAAAACTTATTTTGAGGCATCTCGTAAAAATCCTTGAGAAGTTTTAAACAAGATATCTCTAAATTTATTCTAGTTGTTCTTGTGGTAGATTTATTAGGGTTTTATTAACTTGGAAGTTGATCTTTGGAATCACCCAAATTTACTTACGGAAATCAGGTTCACGGACTCCTTGTGTGTACGCATACTGATTGTAAGTTAAAACCCTAATCTACAAGTTTGTTTTGATATTACTTTTACCTAGTAATAGTTTTTATCAAAATAAACACAAGATTTCCAAAACCTTGATTCACATCTAAAGGGAAATCAAACTGGTGTTTTGTGCAAACAAAATATCAAATCGTATCGATCGTTGTGGTGTATCTTCTAAATAGAACTTTGGGTTCTGCTAGAAGATTTGTGTGAAGAGTTCCTAAAGAGAATCGGTATTCTGCTAGGAGTTCTACAAGTGCTGAAGAAGGTATTACATCTATTCCGAATATGTAGTAGGAAATTGGTGTAACAACTTATTATCAGTGTGTGTTTATTCTGGACCAAGTCCCGGGGTTTTTCTGCATTTGCGGTTTCCTCGTTAACAAAATTCTGGTGTCTGTGTTATTTCTTTTCCGTATTATATTTTATTTATATAATAGAAATATCACAGGTTGTATGTTAATATCAATCATTTCTTATATCCGGCCTTAGGGTTGTTGAGTGAATTGATTGACACTTGAACATTGGTCTTTGGTACCGTTCAAGTTAATCCTCTTATATTCAATCGGGCTCGCAAATCCCTATTTGCTTATTCCAAATTGAATCAAGAGATAGAGATATAAACCTCTTTGATATACTTTTGATAGACTGAGTGTAACTGTCTAGTTGATTCTCTTGAAAGTATATTGGAGTTTGTCTATTCAGATTGCCAAATGAAATATTGGGTGGTGTTGTTAGACCCCCACTTTTTCACAACCATGTGAGCATTTCATATTAACCTAGTTCTTCTTCACCATAACTAGTTCAATTGACTCAAATGAACTAGTTAGAGAGTTGTTAAATTGCTATGAGATATTATGTAAATACAAAAGACCTAATTGAAACAAAGATGATTCGATTCGATTAATCGGCTCATGAACTTTATAGCCACGGTTTGCATAAAGCATTCCTTAGTAATTTAAGTTTCATGTTCAGAGCACATCTTTAGATCATAACCACTTAAGCTCACAAAAAAGTTCGCGGACTTAAGACAACTGGCAGAGTTTACCAAACTCAGCAGAAAATCTCGGCAAAGAGACTTCCGCCAGTTCGTGGACTAGGTTCGCGGCTGAGTTCGCGGACGAGTTTTTGGAAAATCCCAGCAGAAATTCTTGGTAAGAGAACTTCCGTCAGTTCGCGGACTTGGCAAAGCCAATCCCTCCGATTTCTCTCAATCAATAAATTTCGAAAACTTCGGATTAAAGAATACATGGTTATGTAATCTAAACTCTCATTTCAATCATTGAGACATTCTCAGAGGACGTTATATAGCCGTTATTCACAGACCGTATCACGTCAGAGCAATTCTCAAAGTAATTGAAACTTTTCATGACTTTCGTCACTAGGTGAAGATAAACTTGATCAAAGCGAAACGCTTTACCAACACACGATTTCGAGAAAAAGATAAGTAGTGAATACTTAGCTCGAAATGTCAAATGTGTATGATCCATTCTATATAGCATACGACTTTTTGTCTCATAAGAAGTAGGAGATAGAATAGATAGACTTTTGAGTGATAGATAAGTTCAAGTCTCCACATACCTTTTTGTTGATGAAGTTCCACGGTTCCTTGAGTAAATCTTCCTCGTTGTATGATGAATCGCCATGAAGTCCTTGAGCTCAACTACACTTTTCTATCCTAGTCCGAGACTTAGCTATGTAGACTAGAAATCAAGATTCATAGTTTTGATCACTAACATTGACAAACATGCTTGATATAGAAACGAATGCGAGGTCGACCGAGCTATGCTCTAACAATCTCCCCCTTTGTCAATTTTAGTGACAAAACTATTAGTACATATGAAATAAAAAAAAGATAAACTTTAGTGTCTCCTATTACATAGTCTAATCTTCAACGTTCCTTGAAATCTTCGTCCTTCCAAGTACTCCAATGATCCCAAAGGTTGTAAGTTTAGCACCACCGTTGTTGAAGATCCGTAGCTATAACAATGAGAGAAATCGAGATTCTCGATCATCATTATACAGTGTCATAGTATCATTATGTAACATCAAAGTACAATTGCATCACGACTTTAACAACAATACTATGGTGATATGTATCACTCCCCCTTAGTCAATACTCCATCTCGATCATGGAAACCACTCCCCCTTACACAATGATCCGAAAACCATATGTATTTGTAGTGTGAACTACATTATTTCTCTCCCTTTTTGTCAATAAAATTGGCAAAGGTAAAAGAACGGGTTCATAATGAAATTTCCACAAGTGACATTTCGTAGACTAAAAGAAAAAAATACATACCAACTTAATTTAGATGCAATCATAAAGCCGAAGCTAAATGCATTCATCAAGGAGTTTTAAGATACAAGATACCCCTATAAAATTCCAAAGCCGCACACCCCGCAAGATATTACCATTAAGCACAAGTTCAAAAGAACTCTCCCCCATTTGATGTCATTCCCGAAAGAACAACAAGAGCGACCTTAATTTCGAAAGAAAGTAAGGATTTTTTAATTGGACACCAAAAACCATGGAAATGATTTTTTATATCCAAAACTCAATCAAAATAATCACAAGTAAACTGATGATTAATTTAATCGGAATACGCAACTAAATCAAACCACAAAAGTGATCAATTTAATTGATTCTGCTCAATATAAGAAAACTCATGGAGCTACGACTAAGATAACCACACGGAGATGACTATCTTAATCGTTCAAATACTCAACATAAGGAAAACCTTACGGAATATACAACTACATCAACCAATAGAACATGATTAGTATAGTCGTTCATATACTCAACACAAGAACTTGTGGAATATATAAAAAACTCAACTAAATTAATTACAAGAGAACCTATAACTAATCTAATTGGAATACACAACCAAACTAATCACCGAAGCAATCAATTTAATTGTCAAAAGATTTTGCTCGACAAAAGAAGACTTTCAGAGCAAATAACTAAATAACCAATCAAGATGATTAATTTATTTCAAGAATGCTCAACATATAACATCTCATGGAACAACCAACAAGGCCAATATTAATCGACATAGTTATAAGGTGCTCACATAAGATACACAATGGAGCCTTCACGGTAAAACATAACAAAATGGATCAATGAAGATCAATACCGTGGATAACATACAATGATCTATTCTATTTTCCATCACTATTTGCATAACGACATAATAGACTTCATCCTTGTCAAACAAAAGATTTCATCCTATTTTCCATCAAATACATGACTACATAGGCATAACTTTTGTAATTGTCAAAATTCCTTTCGTCCTTTCATCAATACGAATATCAATTCATGAACGACTTTACTTTTGGCAAAATATGGGACCTTCAAGTTCACGGACGCAAACAATACATATCCCATAAAATATTGCAATACTTCAAAACAGATTAATACTGCAATAATATCATCCTCCAAATATTTTTAGAATTTAAAACCAATAAACCTAAAAAATAAACATAAGAAGATGAAAACAAAAATAGCTATGTGTAGTCACAATCTTCGCTATTCAAATCTCTAGTTATTCTTCCAACTAAACCAAAAAGAAGACATACTAGGCAACTAAAAAGACTCAGTTTTCCTTGATGATTTCATACCTCTGAAATGGTCCATCAAAATAGGAGTCACTGATATCCTTGATCCTGTTGACTATAGAAACACCATGTTCAAAAGTTAAAATGTTGACCTTTCGATCAATAGTGCGAGCATAATGGCGAGCCTTTGCGCAGTCAAGGATAACTTTCTTTTGATTCATGATCAAGATATTCTGAGTAACAAGGATTTTTGATTGTCCATCAATAAGCTGGTTTATCTGCAGTTGAAGGTTAGCAAGTTCGTTCTTGACTTCATTTTGGACACGAAACAGATCCTTGAGAAATTCTCCAATCCAAGAGTTATACTCTTTTCTTTCAACAATCTTCTTTAAAATACAATTTTGATCAGAATCACACCCTTTAAGATCATCCCCAACCATAGGGTTAACTTCTTCTTTGGGAACAGATTCCATAGAGTTCCTTTCTAAAGAATAAATAAACACATATAAGACTTATATATGTTCGTGAGAACCCTTGTTGGAAAACCTAAAGTTCCTTGAGGAGACACGAACGTTCGTGGACCAGCCAAAGTCAAATGGCCTAGAATTGGAAAACTGCATACCATGTTGCTTTCAAAGATTCTCTATCTCCAAAAGATCATAGTAACAAAAGAAAGAAGTACTAACAACATTACATCATAAGATATACAAGCTGGAGAAAACAGCACAATACTTGAGCATCTCGCAAATACTCATTCTTGTATCTCTCAAGTTAGACACAAGAATATACATTCTGCTACTAGGTAGAAGAGGGATACATAGTCTCACCATAGGTTCTGAGAGAATAACAATTATTTCCTCCAGGATATCTAAATTTAGCATTTCTTTTCCTTCCTTGGCAGTGTCCAGATACGAGAGAACGTCTCACATTCCTTCTGGGAATCACAGGTGAGGACTCTTTCTGATAACAATTTCTAGGACCTCTAGAAATAGGTTCTAGGGGATTTCCCGAAATTGATCTCCACACACTAGACTTAAATTTACCAGATTTGTTCTTATAAGAACAGGACATGCTTTCATTGGTAGCCCGAGAGTTTACAAATGTCCTGTAATGATTTCTAGGAGAGAGATCATTTTTATAAGATGCCTGGTTTCCTGTGAAAGGGACCTTCACTGTAGCAGTCGTCCGACTATTTACTCCATTGATAGTAGAAAGAAGCAATTTGTGAAGTTCAGAAACACATTTCTTTCTGGCAAAACAATGGATAGCATAGTGATTTCCTTTTCCACATAAGGTACAAATTCATGGAGGAGAAGCAACAACTGGTACTTGTTTAAACTTCATAGCCACCGGAGAAGATTGTAAGTTATGAAAACTTTTCTTGACACAATCTTCATCTGGAGAAAATTTCATTCTGTACAGTAACTCATGAGAATTAGTTTGTGCAGAAGAATTTCTTCTTAAGGCAGAGTTTTCCTTTTCCAAGGATTTACACTGTCCATGGGCTACAGCAAGTGATGCTTCAAATTTGATCAGATGAATGCGTCTTGATCAGACATTTTTCTCTAATTGAGCCTTCTTTAACCAGCTTTTCAAGATCACAAATCTTTTTACGCTGTAGATTGTTTTCTTGAAGAAGTTTCTCAATTTCCTTAGAGAATGACCCTATAATGTTGTAGAGTACCTGTTCACGATCAATAGACTTCTCGAATTTATCAATGAGTTTTACATGATCCTTGAGATCAACAAACTCAGTAGAATTTTTTGTAATTCTGGTGAGATCCATTTCAGCTTTAGCCATTATGTCCAATGTCTCATTGGAGGAAGAATGACCAACACATGATGGGACAATCTTCTTACCTCGGGATTCGGAAGAATCATCTAAGGAATGACCCTTTGAGGTATCTCCGAGACACTTGACAAAGTTGACAGATTTAGGAGGCATTTTTGATATGCGTATGAGATTCTATCCATAGACTCAGGTTGCCAAAAACACAGACTTATAAGGTCTTTAACGTGTTTCTCTGCTCTGATACCAATTGAAAAAGCGGGGGTCTAACAACACCACCCAATATTTCACATAACAATCTGTATGGAAAAACTCCAATATACTTTTTATGAGAATCAACTAGACAGTTAGACTCAATCAATAAAAAGATATATCAAAGAGTTTATATATCAATCTCTCGATTTGATCTTTACTCAAGCAAATGGAAATCTGCGAGTCTTTATCAAAGAGAGATAACTTGGACGGTACCAAAGACCAATATCCAAGGATCAATCAATATCAATCAACAACCAAAGGTTGGATTTCGAATTGATGATCTTAACGCACAACCTGTATTATTTTAATTATATAAAATATAATTCGGAAAAGAAATAACACAGACACCAGAAATTTTATTAACGAGGAAACCGCAAATGCAGGAAAAATCCCGGGAACTAGTCCAAATTGAATACACATTGTATTAAGCCGCTACAGACACTAGCCTACTCCAAGCTAACTTCGGACTGGACTATAGTTGAACCCCAATCAGTCTCCCACTGATCCAAGGTACAGTTGTACTCCTACGCCTCTGATCCCAGCAGGATACTACGTATTTGATTCCCTTAGCTGATCTCACCCACAACCAAGAGTTGCTGCAACCCAAAATCGCAGACTTGATAATAAACAAATCTGTCTCACACAGAAAAGTCTATCAAGCGATAAATCTTTCTCCCACAGAAAAACCCTAGGTTTTGTTCCGTCTTAAGATATAAAATCAAGGTGAACAGGAACCAATTGATAATTCGGTCTTATATTCCCGAAGAACAACCTAGATTAATCAATCACCTCTCTACAATCCTTCCTGACTACACAGACGGTTTGTTGAGGAATCACAAACAGTGAAACGAAGATGTTTGTGACTTCTTTATCTTGCCTATTGGAGAACTCTCACGATCTCAAGCCAATCAATCGATTGAACTCGTACGATAGAAGATGCAAGATCAGATCACACAACTACGATAAAAGTAGTATCGGTCTGGCTTCACAATCCCAATGAAGTCTTTAAGTCGTTAACCTGGTTTTAGAGAAGAAAACCAAAGGTTAAAGTAGAATCGACTCTAGCGAGCACACTAGTATCACACAGATGTGTGGGGATTATTTTTGCATAATGCTATATGTCTCCTTTATATAGCCTTCAAATAAGGGTTTTGACTTAGTCACAAGGCAATCCATATTCACCGTTAGATGAAAACCTGATTTAGATTCAATCTAATATTTCTCAACCGTTAGATCGAAAACTTATCTTGTGACACACACTTGGGTAGACGTTTACTGGGTTTGTGAAAACCGTGCCCAAACGTGTACGTGTATGTTGGTTCAACATGGTAACCCAAAAGGTCAACCATATGAGCATTTCATATTAACCTAGTTCTTCTTCACCATAACTAGTTCAATTGACTCAAATGAACTAGTTAGAGAGTTGTTCAATTGCTATGATATCTTATGTAACTACACAAGACACAATTAAAACAAAGATGATTCGATTCGATGAATCGGCTCATGAACTTTATAGCCACGGTTTGCATAAAGAATTCCTTAGTAATTTAAGTTTCATGTTCAGAGCACATCTTTAGATCATAACCAATTAAGCTCACAAACAAGTTCGCGGACTCAAGACAACCGGCAGAGTTTTCCAAACTCAGCAGAAAATCTCGGCAAAGAGACTTCCGCCAGTTTACGGACTAGGTTCGCGGACTAAACACGCAAACGAGTTTTTGGAAAATCCCACCAGAAATTCTCGGTAAGAGAACTTCCGACAGTTCGCGGACTTGGCAAAGCCAATTTCTCCGGTTTCTCTCAATCAACAAAGTTCGGAAACTTCAGATTAAGGAATACATGGTTATGTAATCTAAACTCTCATTTTAATCATTGAGATATTCTCAGAGGACGTTATATAGCCGTTATTCACAGACCGTTTCACGTCAGAGCAATTCTCAAAGTAATTGAAACTTTCATGACTTTCGTCAGTAGGTGAAGATAAACTTGATCAAAGCGAAACGCTTTACGAACACACGATTTCGAGAAAAATATAAGTAGTGAATACTCAGCTCGAAATGTCAAATGTGTATGATCCAGTCTATATAGCATACGAATTTTTGTCTCATAAGAAGTAGGAGATAGAATAGATATACTTTTGAGTGATAGATAAGTTCAAGTCTCCACATACCTTTTTGTTGATGAAGTTCCACGGTTCCTTGAGTAGATCTTCGTCGTTGTATGATGAATCGCCACGAAGTCCTTGAGCTCAACTACACTTTTCTATCCTAGTCCTAGACTTATCTATGTAGACTAGAAATCAAGACTCATAGTTTTGATCACTAACATTGACAAACATGCTTGATATAGCAACGCATTTGAGGTCGACCGATCTATTCTCTAACAATCTCCCCCTTTGTCAATTTTAGTGACAAAACTATTAATACATATGGAATACAAAAAAGATAAACTTTAGTGGCTCATATTCCATAGTCTAATCTTCAACGTTCCTTGAAATCTTCGTCCTTCCAAGTACTCCAATGATCCCAAAGGTCGTAAGTTTAGCACCATCGTTGTTGAAGATCCGTAGCTATAACGATGAGAGAAATCGAGATTCTCAATCATTATTATACAATGTCATATTATCATTATGTAACATCAAAGTCAAATTGCATCACGACTTTAACAACAATACTATAGTGATATGTATCACTCCCCCTTAGTCAATACTCCATATCAATCATGGAAACCACTCCTCCTTACACAATGATCCGAAAACCATATGTAAAGCGTTTCGCTTTGATCAAGTTTATCTTCACCTAGTGACGAAAGTCATGAAAAGTTTCAATCACTTTGAGAATTGCTCTGACGTGAATCGGTCTGTGAATAACGGTTATATAACGTCATCTGAGAATATCTCAATGATTGAAATGAGAGTTTAGATTACATAACCATGTATTCCTTGAACCGAAGTTTTCGAACTTTGTTGATCAAGAGATATCGGGAGGATTGTGGAATTGTCTTGCCAAGTCCGCGAACTGTCGGAAGTTCTCGACCAAGAATTTCTGCTGGATGTTCCAAAACTCGTTTGTGTGCTAAGTCCGCGAACCAGTCCTCGAACTGGCGGAAGTTCTCTTTCCGAGAATTTCTGCTGAGTTTGGAAAACTCAACCGATTAACTTAAGTCCGCGAACTTGTTTGTGAACTTAAGAGGTTATGATCTAAAGATGTTCTCTGAACATGAAACTTAAATTACTAAGGAATGCTTTATGCAAACCGTGTCTATAAAGTTCATGAGTCGATTCAATCGAATCGAATCATCTTTGTTTCAATTGTGTATTGTGTAGTTACATAAGATCTCATAGCAATTGAAAAACTCTTTAACTAGTTCAGTTGAGTCAATTGAACAAGTTATGGTGAACAAGAACAAGGTTAATATGAAATGCTCATATGGTTAACCTGTTGGGTTATTATGTTGAACCAACATACACGTACACGTTTGGGCATGGTTTTCGCAAACCCAGTAAACGTTTACCCAAGTGTGTGTGACAAGCTAAGTTTTCGATCTAACGGTTGAGAAATATTAGCTTGAATCTAATTCAGGCTTTCATCTAACGGTGAATAAGGATTGCTTTGTAACTAAGGCAAAACCCTGATTTGAAGGCTATATAAAGGAGACATCTAGCTTTGAGCAAAACTAATCCCCACACGTCTGTGTGATACTAGTGCGCTCGCTAGAGTCGATTCTCCTTTAACCTTTGGGTTTCTTCTCTAAAACCAGGTTAACGACTTAAAGACTTCATTGGGATTGTGAAGCCAGACCGATACTACTTTTATCGTAGTTGTGTGATCTGATCTTGCATCTTCTATCGTACGAGTTCAATCGATTGATTGGCTTGAGATCGTGAGAGTTCTCCTATAGGCAAGATAAAGAAGTCACAAACATCTTCGTTTCACTGTTTGTGATTCCTCAACAAACCGTCTGTGTAGTCAAAAAGGATTGTAGAGAGGTGATTGATTAATATAGGTTGTTTTTCGGGAATATAAGACCGGATTATCAATTGGTTCTTGTTCACCTTGATTTTATATCTTAAGACAGAACAAAACCTAGGGTTTTTCTGTGGGAGAAAGATTTATCGCTTGATAGACTTTTCTGTGTGAGACAGATTTGTTTATTATCAAATCTGCGATTTTGGGTTGCAGCAACTCTTGGTAATGGGTGAGATCAGCTAAGGGAATCAAATACGTAGTATCCTGCTGGGATCAGAGGCGTAGGAGTACAACTGTACCTTGGATCGGTGGGAGACTGATTGGGGTTCAACTATAGTCCAGTCCGAAGTTAGCTTGGAGTAGGCTAGTGTCTGTAGCGGCTTAATACAATGTGTATTCAATTTGGACTAGGTCCCGGGGTTTTTCCTGCATTTGCGGTTTCCTTGTTAATAAAATTTCTGGTGTCTGTGTTATTTCTTTTCCGCATTATATTTTATATAATTGAAATAATACAGGTTGTGCGTTCGTGATCATCAATTGGAAATCCAACCTTTGGTTGTTGATTGATATTGATTGATCCTTGGACATTGGTCTTTGTTACCGTCCAAGTATTCCTTGTGTTTTGATTATGACTCGCTGATTTTTATTAGCTTGAGTAATATCAAAAACAAGAGAGAGATATTAACTCCTTGAGATACTTTTATCTAGATTGAGTCTTACTGCCTAGTTGATTCTCTAGAAAAGTATTTCGGAGTTAGTCCATACAGATTGCTAAGCGAAATATTGGGTAGTGTTGCTAGACCCCCGCTTTTTCAATTGGTATCAGAGCAGGCAAACACGTTCAAGACCTAACAAGTATGTGTTTGTAGCGATCTGACTCTATGGACAAGAGTACTATCTCTGATAAACGCATCACCAGTAATAAATATTCTCTCTCGTCTAAATCTATTAAAGAGAATAGTTCAATCTCGAATATAGAAAAACCTTGTGGTTCGAAGAGACAGACAAACTATGGCATGAGTGGTCATGATTACCCTTCGAAAGAGACCTTCTCCTCTAATGAATGGGATACAGCTGAAGAGAGTAAACTGATTCTAAAACTTGTTAGAATTCAAGTTTTTAGAATGAAACACCATGTCAATGTTCTTCTTGGTATTCTTAAAGATTGCAAAATCCATGGCAACGCTGAGGATCAGTCTTCATGCTTGACTCTTGAGGTCAGCCTCAAAAAGGATGCCTTGGATATTGAACGTCGCTTGAATAAACTCTCAATTTAAGGACATTCAAAGAAGTCTAATGTACCAAGAACTTCTGATGCTTTATACTCAGAAGTCAATACAGATGTTCCTAATGTTTCCTCCAATCATGAATTTGGGACATTCCGTAAAAGAGACAACTCCTATGACGATGACATTAAGACTACGTCCTCCAATCATTCTTATGATCAAAAGGTATGTCTTGTTTGTGAGACCAAGTGTTATGTTAGACAAAACAGAAACTCCGAGTTGAATAAAGACTCCTTAGTTCAACTTCAACACACCCTAGATTTGATTCTCAAAGGTGTGACTGACATTCATATGATTGAACCAATTGGTTTTCGTACCTATCCTGTGTATGCAACCAGGAAAGTCAGTACAGTGAGTTCCTCCAATGTTCAAGGGCAGAATAGACGTCTTAATAAAAATCATCCAAAGGAAGTTCAATGCCTTGTCTCTAAAAACAACATTGTTCCTGTTGAGAAAGCCATTCCAGAAGATAGGAAGATTGATAAGATAAGAAAAGATATTAAAGAGATAATTGTAAGATACAAAGAGCTTGTCAACATATTATCTTCTTCCTCATGTCAAGACACTTCTGGTAATAACTCCAACTATGTCTCTTATTTTGATGACAGTAAATTTTATGATAATTTCTCATGCCAAACAGGATCCCTCTCTAAGACTAAGAGGAAAGACAAACTTAAGCAAAGACATAAACCTCGTAATGAGCATGTGGCTCATACTTGTGCTAATTAATTACAAGGTTCGAGAGCTTACTCATATAAAATCCTGCTGAGTAAGTTGTGTTAAAAACAGGTATACTTGTTGCTTGCATCTGTTAAGTTAAGCTGTTTTCTTATCGTCCATAGCTAAACTTGTGTTGACAGATCCGCTAAGATCAAGTATTGGTTAAGTCAAAAGAAGATGTTGCATACTGTCTTAAAACTTGTTTTTAGGTCATGTTTTCAAATTGTTTAAATGACTTTATTTCTTGGGTATTCGTTGTACTCGAACGGATTTCGTTCTGGCCCGAGTCAACAATTTATTTGAAAACCTAAATTGCTGTCCCCAAGGATAAATATTCAACCTCTTAGGGTTACAAGTCACGTACGTGTACTCCGGGTAGTTTTGGATTTTGGAGAATGTCGTCCTCCTCATATGGCTATGGTGGTTTTGGAAAAGGATTTCTTGACAAAGGTGTTGAGGTTGATTCCAAGAAGAAGAGAACTCTTGTAGATGAAGATCATCCCAATGCCTCATGCTTCTTTGCATATTCTCATGAAGATGCTGAAAAGGATGATATGATCTCTGCTGAAGTTGTTCATGACTTTCTTAAGTACTTTGGGGAAGCAAAACTACAGCTTGTTGATACTCTTAAAGGTCTTGATTAGGTGAAAACTGATTTGGAAAAGGTTGTGTCTGAACTTGGTCTCATAAAATCTCAAATCAAGGATCTTCGAAAAGAGAATCATCTCTCCGTTGATGTAGAGAAGGTTGTAGATCACAAGCTCATTGATTTCATGTCTCGTGAGGATCCTGAACCTCCCGTGTTCCTGTTCGCTGTTGAGGATACACCGGAATCCTTTTAAGCTTTTCATCTATTTTTGTTGCCTAAGATGTCTTCTTTTTGGATTAGTTGGAAGAATAACTAGTGCTTTGAATAGCGATGATTGTGACTACACATAGCTATTTTTGTTTTCATCTTCTTATGTTATTTTTTAGGTTTATTGGTTTTAAATTCTAAGAATATTTGGAGGATGATGTTATTGTATTATTGATCTTTATGATTTTGTGATATTGCAATTTGTTTATGGGATATGTATTGTTTACATCCGTGAACTTGAGGTCCGATATTGCGGTCAAAAGTAAAGTCGTTCATGAATTAGTATTCATATTGATGAAAGGACGAATGGACTTTTGAAAATTACAAAAGTTATGCCTATGCAATCATGTATTTGATGGAAAATAGGATAAAATCTTTTGTTTGACAAGGATAAAGTCTATTATATCGTTATGATGGAAAATAAAATAGATCCTTGTATGATTATCCACGGTATTGATCTTCATTGATCCAGCTTGTTATGTATTACCGTGAAGGCTCCATTGTGTGTCTTATGTTGAGCACAATACAACTAAGTCAATTTTCTTATTGGCTTGTTGGTTGTTCCATAAGATGCTATATGTCGAGCATTAGGAACTAAACTAATCAACCAGTTTGGTTATTTAGTTTGTTCTCCATAAGTTTTTCTTTATTATGTCGAGTACATATACAGTTAAGGTTGTCATATTCTATGATGAACTTAGTCGGGGTTCCATAAGTTCTCTTATGTCGAGCCCAAAATAATTAAATTGATTACTTCGGTGATTAGTTTGGTTGTTTGTATTCCAATTAGATTAATTATAAGTTCTCTTGTAATTAGTCTAGTTGAGTTTTCATATATTCCACAAATTCTTGTGTTGAGTATATGAACGACTATACTAATCATGTTTTATTGGTTAATGTAGTCGTATATTCCGTGAGGTTTTCCTTATGTTGAGTATGTGAACGATTAAGTTAGTCATCTCCGTATGATTACCTTATTCGTAGCTCCGTAAGTTTACTTATGTTGAGCACCTTCAATTAAATTGATCACTTTTGTGGTTTGATTTAGTTGTGTATTCCAATTGAATTAATCACGGGTTTACTTGTGATTAATTTGGTTGAGTTTTGGATATAGAAAATCATTCATATGGTTTTTGGTGTCTAATTTAAAAATCCTTCTTTTCTTTCGAAATTAAGGTCGCTCTTGTTGTTCTTTCGGGAATGACATCAAATGGGGGAGAGTTCTTTTGAAATTGTGCTTAATGGTAATATCTTGCGGGGTGTGCGGCTTTGGAATTTTATAGGGTTATCTTGTATCTTAAAACTCCTTTATGAATGCATTTAGCTTCGGCTTTATGATTGCATCTAAATTAAGTTGGTATGTATTTTTCTTTTAGTCTATGAAATGTCTCTTGTGGAAATTTCATTAGGATCCCGTTCTTGTACCTTTGACAATTTTATTGACAAAAAGGGGGAGAAATAATGTAGTTCACACTACAAATACATATGGTTTTCGGATCATTGTGTAAGGGGGAGTGGTTTCCATGATCGATATGGAGTATTGACTAAGGGGGAGTGATACATATCACCGTAGTATTATTTTTAAAGTCGTGATACAATTGGACTTTGATGTTACATAATAATACTGTGACACTGTATAATAATGATCGAGAATCTCGATTTCTCTCATTGTTATAGCTACGGATCTTCAACAACGGTGATGCTAAACTTACAACATTTGGGATCATTGGAGTACTTGGAAGGACGAAGATTTCAGGGAACGTTGAAGATTAGACTATGGAATAGGATCCACTAAAGTTTATCTTTTTTGTATTCCATATGTATTAATAGTTTTGTCACTAAAATTGACAAAGGGGGAGATTGTTAGAGCATAGCTCGGTCAACCTCGCATGCGTTGCTATCTCAAGCATGTTTGTCAATGTTAGTGATCAAAACTATGAGTCTTGATTTCTAGCCTACATAGCTAAGTCTCGGACTAGGATAGAAAAGTATAGTTGATCTCAAGGACTTCATGGCGATTCATCATACAACGACGAAGATCTATACAAGGAACTGTGGAACTTCATCAACAAAAAGGTATGTGGAGACTTGAACTTATCTATCACTCAAAAGTCTATCTATTCTATCTCCCACTTCTTATGAGACAAAAGTCGTATGCTATATAGACTAGATCATACAAATTTGATATTTCGAGCCGAGTATATCTCGCCTATCTATATCTTGAAATCGTGTGTTGGTAAAGCGTTTAGCTTTGATCAAGTTTATCTTCACCTAGTGACGAAAGTCATGAAAAGTTTCAATCACTTTGAGAATTGTTCTGACGTGAATCGGTATGTGAATAACGGCTACATAACGTCCTCTGAGAATGTCTCAATAGTTGAAATGAGAGTTTAGATTACATAGACATGTATTCCTTGAACCGAAGTTTTCGAACTTTGTTGATCAAGAGAAATCGGGAGGATTGTGGAATTGTCTTGCCAAGTCCGCGAACCCAGTCCGCAGACTCAGTCCGGGAACTGTCGGAAGTTCTCAACCGAGAATTTCTGCTGGATTTTCCAAAACTCGTTTGTGTGCTAAGTCCGCGAACCCAGTCCGCGAACTGGCGGAAGTTCTCTTTCCGAGAATTTCTGCTGAGTTTGGAAAACTCAACCGATTAACTTAAGTCCGCGAAGTTGTTTGTGAACTTAAGAGATTATGGTCTAAAGATGTGCTCTGAACATGAAACTTAAATTACTAAGGAATGCTTTATGAAAACCGTGGCTATAAAGTTCATGAGACAATTCAATCGAATCGAATCATTTTTGTTTCAATTGTGTGTTGTGTAGTTACATAAGATTTCATAGCAACTGAACAACTCTTTAACTAGTTCATTTGAGTCAATTGAACTAGTTATGGTGAAGAAGATCAAGGTTAATATGAAATGCTCATATGTTTAACCTTTTGGGTTACTATGTTGAACCAACATACACGTACACGTTTGGGCATGATTTTCGCAAACCCAGTAAACGTTTACCCAAGTGTGTGTGACAAGGTAAGTTTTCGATCTAACGGTTGAGAAATATTAGCTTGAATTTAAATCATGCTTTCATATAACGGTGAATAAGGATTGCTTCGTAACTAAGGAAAAACCCTGATTTGAAGGCTATATAAAGGAGACATCTATCTTTGAGAAAAACTAATCCCCACACGTAAGTTTGATACTAATGCGCCTGCTAGAGTCGATTCTCCTTTAACCTTTGGTTTTCTTCTCTTAAACCAGGTTAACGACTTAAAGACTTCATTGGGATTGTGAAGCCAGACCGATACTACTTTTATCGTAGTTGTGTGATCTGATCTTGCTGTAGATGGTGGATTTTCAACAAAGGGCAAAACTGTAAAATCATGAGGCATGTTTTGACACGGCTTTCAGGCATGCAACGATTCATATTTTACGAAGCCATGACGAATAAGTTTTCGAAAAGCCTCCACTAGCTGAGCATTCGATCCCTGGCATTTCGTCGTTCCCTCTATGCAGAATAACGTATTTGGGAGGTTCTCCATAGATTGAGAACTTAACGCCTTCAGGACGTCGGTGATACTCACTGTTCCCTGACTGTAGGAGAGAGACCCACCTCCACATAGAAGAATAGTTGGGTGACGGAAGCCTTCAGGACGTCGGTGACACTCACAGTTCCCTGATTATGTTGAGAGAGTTGTGGATGAGGAAAAACGATTTGCTGGTTTTTACGGAATTGAAGAGTCAACCGTGTGGAGACTCCTTAAACCGAGCGAAATGTTGAACCTTACACAGATGCACTGCAAAAAGGGAGTGCTTTAAGTTCGAGAGATTAATCTGTAAGACCCCAGCCTAAACCAAGAACAATGGTCGTTCCAGAGTCAATTTCGTCACAAGAGAGGATGGGTTTATCTGTAGGAGGGAAGTTGAGAAATGCGTGAGATCAATGGTGATCTGATATTGTAGGTGTGTTGTGAATTCAGCGTAAAAATTCCCTAAATGATTGAATTTTTCTCAATTGAGAGTACTTTCTGTGAGTTCGTGTAGACGAAAGATTGTCTGTATGAACTTTGATGAGAAATTGCTCATCTTGGAGAATGTTGTTCGAGAGTTCGAAAACTTGTTCTTTCAATCAGGATTCAGGGACATTTTATAATGCCGGAGTTGAAAACACTATGATCCCATGAAGTGTGACAGTTGCTGGAATCAGAGAATAGGAAATGGGGAATTCATGTTAAAACCAATTACTCATCGTGCGGAGACTTGGTTAAATTTCCACCCACTACTTTGCTGACTCTTCCAACTGATTGCACGACTTGCTCACATTCTCATCGTGGGTGAACACACGTGCCGTAGACCGCCAAACCAAAACCCTAATTAATATTACCCCATGTGACACGATTGAAATCTCGTGATTGTGGAGTCAGTTGCTGATTTTATGGGACGATGAGTCCATGTAGCACTGAGTTGAACATGATTAGCAAATATTCTGAAACTCATGAATTTAACGTGTCTGCTGAGACGAGGTATCATTATAACCTAAGACGATCAAAACTGTGTTGCTAAATTGTTAAATATTGATAGTTGAACCAATATTATTTGGTTTGAGCAAATATTGCTAGTCTCAGCGAATATTGCTAATTGAGTAAATATTGCCGGTTCGAGCGAATATTGCTAGTTCGAGCAAATATTGCTAGTTTGAACAAATATTGTTCTTTTGATGAATTGTTGGTAGCTGGAAAAAATAAAATATTAATTTAAGTTACTGACTGCTGGGTCGAGCAAAATAAATATGAATGTTAATCATGAAATCAACATAAAATTATCATAGTGTTCGAATCTGCTCAGAATCACGTTTCTGCAGAGCTCTGGATTCAAAACCCTAATTTTACCGAGATGATGATTTACTGCAAATCACATAGGACCGGCTACATGGGATGACGGTTTCACCGTATAACGCCCAGATGCTCGAATGAGCAAAAATACCAAAGTCTCTTGAGGACCAGTTGGTGAAATAATGATTAAATGTTAATCATTTACTGAAATAATGCTCGTGTGAGCGACAAATCATAAAACCTGATATAGAAAATATGAGGGACCGGCCAAGAGGTCATCAGACCGGCTCTTGGTGGCCGTGGGACCAGTAGATGTTCGTTTGAGCGAACTTCCAATTATTTGGAAAGAGTTTGAACCTAATATGAGCAACTGAGCAAATTAGGTTAAAATCATTAAAAAAATCGGGACCAGCTGTTTGCAAGCCTCAGGGTCACCCTTGGTCGGTCAAGGGGATGTGCCCGCGTCATCATGATGTCGGTTCTTCAGTCCTGAGAATTTTGATATTTTCTGGTGCACGCTTGAGCAACATTTGGAGAAAATATGCAAAATCCATGGTTTTGCTGAAACTGGGAAAAATACATGAGATGATGAAAATAATAAATAAAACAAGGAATTACAAGGTATGGGACCGGCCACGGCTAGGGCATGGCCGGCCGGCTGACACGCGGTCCCACATGTTTTTCCCAGTTTTATGTGATTTTATGTATTTTTCTCTGATTTAAGGGAAATTCCATGAAACTGGAGAGTTTGGCGAAATTAGGGAACTTCCATGAGATGAGAGACATAAATTAAAATACAAAATAGGGAATGGCAGTGCGGGACCGGTCAATGGCCGTGGCATGGCCGGCCGGCCAATGGGCGCGGGTCCCAAGACACTCTTCCCAATTTTACTAGGTTTTGATGATTTTAGATAATTTTCATAAAATCAAAGGGATTTGTTGAAAACCAAGATATTTTGTTGAAATCAGAGAGTTTTCATGAAATCGGGAAATAAAACACCAAATAATAATAAAATAATGGGCGTGTGGGACCGGCTAGGGCATGGCCGGCCGGCTAGAGCCCGGTCCCACAAGTTTTCCTAATTTTCCATGATTTTAGAGAAAATACATGAAATTAGGTAATTTTAGGGAAAATTCATAAAATCAAGGAATTTTCATAATTTGAGAAGAAATAATAAAATAATGGGACGTGAGGTGTGGGACCGGCTACGGCCAAGGCATGACAGGCCGGCTGGCGGTCCCATGACAGCTTTCCCTAATTTTATTATTTTTGATAAAATCATGTGATTTAGATAAAAAATACATGAAATTAGGTAATTTTCATGATTTTAGGGAAAATTCATGAAATCAAGGAATTTTCATAATTCGAGAGAAATAATAAAATAATGGAGACGTGAGGTGTGGGACCGGCCACGGCCAAGGCATGGCCGGCTGGTGCTCGGTCCCGCGATATCTTTCCTTAATTTTATTATTTTTGATAAAATCATGTGATTTAGATAACTTCTTCGAAATAAAGGAAATTTGCTCGAACGAGAGAATTTTCGTGAGATTAGCGAAAAACAATAAAATGTGATAAAATATAAATTGGGCGCGGGACTGGTCACGGCATGACCGGCCGGCTGATGAGCCCAGTCCCCTGGCGCCTTTGCTAATATATTATTATTTTTTTTTTCTTTCTATTTTGCATAGGTTCCTCGTTCATTCATATTTTTTGAAATGCTCGTTCGTGCATTCAAAATGCTGGTATGTGCATTATTTGTTAAGTACACTTGCACCATTTTTGTCAGGGCTTATTCGATGCTCAGATGCATGTTTCATTGAATATTTATCACTAACCCGTGGAATTCTGCTAGGAAGAACCATGAATTGAAGTGACGAAATATAACGAAGAATCGTTGAATATTGCTGGATATTCAGACGATGGTTCGCAGAATATTGTTGGATATTCAGACGATTAACTGATGGCTCGTAGAATATTACTGGATATTCATACGATTTAAGACAATTAATTGATGGCCCTATACTAGAAGGGCTTCCTGTCTAGGAGCATTAATTATTTAAGGGTTGAGCAATATGAACTTGTTGGAGTGTCATATTCCTCTTGCATAGTCGGGGAAAATCTGGTTACGTCCCGAAGACGTTGTCGCTCTATACTAGCAGGCATGCTGTCTAGGAGCCACCCATTCTTTCGATTCTATACAATATGAGATGTGTCGTGGCCTCAGCTGAGAGACTACACATCTACATCTTTTCTGAGAAACTTTCTCCATCAGAGGTGGCATGAGCTTTCATGCATAGAGACATGTACTCATCCGATTGCCGGATCCGGAGTAATTACTGAAATTGCTCAGTATTCATGAGATGTGTCGTGGCCTCAGCTGAGAGGCTACACATATACATGTATTCTGAGAGACATCCTTCTCAGTCAGAGATTTATGGCATGAGCTTTCATGCTTAGAGACATGAGTCTCAATACTCATCTGATTGTCGGATCCGGAGTAATTTCTGAAATTGCTCAGTATTCATGAGATGTGCCGTGTCCTCAGCCGGGAGACTACACATCTACACCTTCCCTGAGAGACTTTCTCGATCAGAGGTTTTATGGCATGAGCTTTCATGCTTTATTGAGAGACATGAGCCTCAATACTCATCCGATTTTCGGATCCGGAGTAATTACTGAAATTGCTCAGTATTCATGAGATGTGTCGTGGTCTCAGCTAAGAGACTACACATCCACATCTTCTCTGAGAGAACTTTCTCAATCAGAGGTTTTATGAGCTTTCACACTTTAATGAGAGACGTGGGTCTCAATACTCATCCGATTGCCGGATCCGAAGTATACTTTTACAATTTTACTCTTTGTCTAAAATCCACCATCTACATTAAGTCCCCTGCTTAGTGAGGAACAGTCATGTTCCTCAGTCAGCATTGAATGGTGATTTTCCAGGTACAGACAAAAATAAGTAATTGAACTTAGTCATAAGATAAGACATTACCGGATTTCGACTGAATGAGCAAACCATGGTTTAAGTGGAACCCCAGTGGCGTAATAGAGCATCATCCAGTGAGCATAAATTGGTGTAGAACCGCTGATTCGATGGTGGAACCTTGGTCGATTTAGGATTCACAGTTCCGGGACCAAGAAAGGGAATCCGCGGACGTTCTTTCGTTAGTTTAAGAAACAAACAAGATAGACCTGAGTCTAATGATAAAATTTTGTCTATGAGCTTTCACGAAAAACATTTTTTTTTAAATACGTGAGATTTCATAAAGAAGAATAAACTCTCGTTTCAAAGGTGAATGCTCGTACGAGAGAAGAGTTTTTTTTTAATAGACATTGCGTTTGTTAGTAATAAAATTTTGTTTATGAGCTTTCATGAAAATTTTATCTTCGAGCTTTCAGAAATCTTTGAAAATATACTCTCACTTCAAAGACAGATGCTCGTGCGAGGGAGCAAAATATATAGACATCTTTTTTTCAAATTTACGTGAGTTTCACGTTAAATATTTATATATTTTGTAAAATCATGTTTTGATTTTGAACAACTGTTGAAAATAGAAAATTATATATGATGAAATAATGTCTGTATGTGAGTTTTCACAATTGTAAAATGGACGTCTGTCCAATTTTTGAAAAACCAGTGAAAAATGTTAAAATTCACGTGGATTGTTCACGGTTTGATGAAAATCAAGTAATGAATTTTACTCAACTTTGCAGGTTTGAAGGAACAAGCAAATTTTCGAAATTTTGACGTTATAATCACTACAGCTAGTGAAATTGTAAATAGGTAAGAGTTGGATTGTTACCGTTTCAGCGCGTGCTTGTTGTTGGTATATCCATGACTCCATGTATTTCGCCTCGGATAGTGGTAACTTCTGGTTACAACCACCCTTCTGGATCTTCCGGCGAACACTCTAGAAATATCAAGTCAAACATGAAGACGTTTGCAGATGTTCATCCTGGGATGAATCAACCTTTCAGAGACGCTGGAAAGCTGATACTTTGTATGTCTCTAGATCATCTGTGAGTCGTCCCTTATCAGCATAAGCACCGCCGACTTCAGCAAATGAGACTATCGGCTGAAGATGAAGTTCGGATTTGTGTTGATGGTGTAGCTCCTGATTCAGATGTGGATGAACGAATAATTTCGCCATAATTCGTCATCAGAAAATTCAGAAATTAGGTCTTCATTGAAATTGTTGTAAAATCTTCGTTCGATGTTGGATTTTCGCGGTCTATCCATGTATCCTCATGCCCAGGAAATTTCCAAACTTTAACAAAGAATCTTTTTGGATTCTGAGCATGTTTAGGATCCGAAATCGACGAAACAGTAAACTTCCAGGAGACCTTCAGAAAATTTTCAGCTGGCATGTGGTCCAATGTTTTGTCCACAACGCTTCGCTCGTTTCTTCAATTGCTGTGAATTTTGGATATCTTGAAGTGGACATCCATACAAAGAGAATGGTGTACGACCCATCCACAAATTCTTCACCAATTGCTCCCAGATTGTCGGTTTATACAGGGAAGTGTAAAATCATCTCAGACGAGCTTGTTGTAAAACATTCATGTTGTGTCTTTAGACCATTCGCTTGTGTCTTGAATGGTTGGTGAAGGATTTTAATGTCATTGATTCCTTTGAGATCAGGACCCTTTGATTGATACATGATTATGGTGCTTGCAGCGCCATCTTGCTTCTGTCAGTCGTAGAACATCACTTCTGAAACCCTGGTCACGAGACTGTAGCTGAGGTTGCTCTCGAGACGGGATGATGTAATGACCATGGTTTCATGTCTCGGTGGTAGCATTGATTTTATGATGAATGATTAACACATGAGAGTCTGGTGTCACGAGTCTTGGACTGTAAAACTGATCGTCATGATCAGTGGATCGTCAGTCCCCAGTATTTTGTTAAATCTCTCCTTTTCGTTTCCTCTTCTTCTGGAAAGACTTGGATAGAGGATACATGTAGAAAAATTTATGTAAAGACCCAGGTGTTCGAAGTTGGAGGTACCTTGATGAAGGACTTAGCGAAAAGACCTGGTGGACACCGATCGACTGTGGAAGTTATGAATCCCGTCTAAGAATTGCTGCTTGCATGTTGTACGCTCTGGAAGCTGTAGGAACCTCATACGACGTCGGAATTTGATGCTTGACCCAAACTTTTGAAGCTAAGAGACTTAGTTATTTAATGAGACAAGAATCACTCAATTTGGAGTTGTATAGGTCATCCAACAAAGCGTGCACATTTGTAATTTGTAATCCCGTACAAGTTTTTTCAGATTTCATAGACCTGACGGTAAAGGCCATATCTTTCATCTCGTATGTATGATTGATGCGCCCTTTTGGTATGTTATATAAGAGACATAGACTAACATCTTTTGTTGAGGAAACATTGTCCCATTCCTCACCCATTGGTACGTTTTTGCAAACCCATGGCCTGGAATGTGTTGTATCTCATTTGTAGAGGTGATGAGAACATCTTGTAGAAGACTTTGGATTATGCCCACCAGTCGTGCCGGATTTGGAAAGACTTTCATGTGATCATATGATCAGGTCTTCACATTTTGATATGAATCATTGGTTCTTAGAGAAGTCCACTTCATGTGTAACGCTTCAGAGAATGATTAGTTGATGAAGCCTTGAGGATGTTGCTCCTGAGACCGTTGTTGGTGCTGAAACCATGAATGATTACGCTCCAGAGATCCTTGTCGATGCTGAGATCATGGATGGTGTTCCTCTAGAGATTATTGTTAATGCTGATACCATGGTTGAAGTTGCTCCAAAGACCGAAAAGGCTAGTATCTTTGCTCCTCCATCCAGTGAGCCTTTTACATTCACGAATTAGTTGATGAGTTGAGCGTACCTAAGATGAAGGTGTACTGAGAGTTCAACTTGAATGCTCCTGAAACATAACTCAGGTTTCCCAGGGTATGTTGAAGGAGTTAGTTCCATTCATGTATGAATGATGTTACATCTGCTTCAGAAGTCTTATCATGAGATAATGAAGACTTATCGATTGTAGTTTACTTTGATCGTGCTGGTGTTGAATCAATGTATCATCATTGATATATTTGTCCTGAAGTTGTACTCTTTGATTGGGAGTACAATTTGATGGTTCCATAGATGCTTGAGTGTTGAGGCATATATTCCTTAAGCATCGAATGTCTTAGGGGTTTGATCATGTCGGCCTTGGAGTATCTTCTGTTGATTCAGCATCCCTTTCGTTGCAGTAGTGGGATTCAACACTTGTGCAGATATTAGAGGTTTCTGATTTTTTGGAACACATGGACTTGCAGGAGAAACGCCCAAAATGTTCTTTGCCATGCTTGGACGTCAGTAATGAATGTTTTAGTGCTTGATCCGGAGAAACGTCAGATTCAACCACTTGGTAAAATACTAATGCGGTGAAGCTACCATTCATAACGTCTTGTAGAATTGCTAGCATAATTAAGTCCCCATGCTAGGATAACATGTGGGTAAATAAATGACATGGACATAGAATGAGACTTGCCTGAGTGCGGAACCTCTTGATGAATGTCTATGCATCTTTTGCAGGTTCTTGCTTCAACCTCTTCAAAGTTTGAAATTCCTCAAAGTACTCTGATGATGGAATGTCCGTCAAATCTTCTGGATTAGAACTTTCTTCGTTGGAGAGATGTGTAACCAAAGGCGCTTTATAAGTACCCATCTTTTCAGCGTGGATCCACGCTCGTTTGAAGGACATGTCATACCCTGGATCTTCCTGATTATGTGAAACTTGGTTTCTGTCCAGGTTGAACTCATGTTCACTTTGATAGTGATGTAGCCATAAGTATTTTCGAGCGCTCCTTCAAGGTCTCTGATTGAGACGGGAGAATGAGTAACTTATTTTCAAGTGATGCCTGTGGATCTGATGATTTTCAGTGGAATGTTGTTGATGGCGGTGTCAGCATCGATCAACGTTCTTCCAAATTCGTTTCTTCTAAGATTGACTGTGGTAAGCAGTCCCCAGTCGTACATCTCTTGATCTGTGGATGGAGGCTCAAGAAGTATTTTTCGGAATGGACTTCTTGAAACAATGTGGTTCAGTACTATGAACATGTCTCCCCTTTGTGCCTTCGACAGATAACGCAATTCACTTTCGACCAAGGATTGAACTACCTCTTTGATAGGCTGTTCAGAGAGTGTAAAGGTTCTGACTGGGAGAGGATTCTTGTGTACTCCTTCAATCCCCAGTTGAAGCTATTGTGGATCAACCTTCTCTTTGAAAATGTGCTTCAAAACTCCGCATTCGCTTGTGGGATGATTGACGAACCTGTGGAAGTCACCGCTTCAATGGAAAAAAGGAAAGTCAGGTGCTTCTTGATCAGGAACTCTTGTGCGTTGGTCAGAGGCTTGTGCATCTTGCTTATCCTTCCTTTGTGCTTTTGAAGGAGCTAAAGTATGCTTGCGCGGCGGTTTGGCTTTCCGTTTTCTCCCTTTTGCAACAGTGTTTGTGGAAGGCTGGAGGATTTACTGCTTCTTGATCAGACGTCTTCTACCTCGAGTGTCTCGCGGTTCTTCAGCCTTTGTAGCTTTTGTTTTTTCCAGAAAAGCGGGCGCAGTAGTTGTCGATCTCTTCACCGCTTCATGAAGCTCTGAGAAGGTCTAGAAACGAAGATTTTCCAATAAAGCTCTGTAGACCGGGATAATTCCGTTGATACACAAGTCTACCAGTTACTGGTCTGTGACGTTTGGATCATGACAGTTCAGGGCCTGGACTCTGAATATTTTCACGTAGTCATTAGGATGTTCATTGTTCCTCTGAAACATTCTTCCAAGATCAGAGAGAGTAATTTGCTCTGACGCAAAAAAGTACTTTCTGTAGAAGGCATTAATCATTTCTCCCCAATTGTTGATAATTCCTGGTGCGATATTGTTGTACCAGGTGTATGCCCTGCCTTTCAAGGATTTTGAAAATTCTTTGAGGCGAACAACATGGTTATGTTCGTGTTCACTCAAGGCTTCCAGGAACCGAGAAACATGTTCCCGAGCATTGCCTGTTCCGTCATACAAAGTGAAGGTTGGAGAGGTATAACCTTTTAGAAGAGGAATCCTTTGCGTAGCATCAGGGTACGAAGGCTGGTGACGATGGACATGTGATGTATTGTCTTTTCTACGGTTCTCCATAAGGCGTTCCACGTCTTCCCGAGTAATGAAATTTGACGGTTCCTTTGCCGATGAGTCTGCAGCTTTGCCGATTTCATCATCATCCACTGTATGGATTGGGATTACCTCAGGATCAGCAACATCTGAGGATTTCTCCTTTTCTTTTCCCTTTCCTTGAGTCTTCTTGTCAGTAAGAGTTTTGATATAATTACACAGTTCCTTCTGTGTAACGGCCATGTCAGTCTGATTCTTTGCAAGGGTCTCTTGCGCTTTGATAAGATCAGCAATGGTAGGTGGCGGATTTCCTCTGACTTCTTTAGGGTGTGGACCGAACAGGGGATGACCTTCAGTGTCAGTGTGATGAGGAGTAACGTCACCACCGCCAGTGTTGGAGGCCGGAATTGTTTCCGGGATATCTTCATTCTTAGTGTTGCTAGTGATAGCACGGTTTGCGTTAGGATTTGTAACTGAACCTGACCTACGATCAACCATCTTGTGAAAATGAAAGATTGAAGACGAGAGATTAATCTCCCACTATGGTCGTTAATCTATGGATGGGGAAAAACGATTTGCTGGTTTTTACGGAATTGAAGAGTCAACCGTGTGGAGACTCCTTGAACCGAGCGAAATGTTGAACCTTACACAGATGCACTGCAAGAAGGGAATGCTTTAAGTTCGAGAGATCAATATGTAAGACCCCGGCCTAAACAAAGAACAATGGCCGTTCCAGAGTCAATTCGGTCACAAGAGAGGATGGGTTTGTTGATGGGGAAAAACGATTTGCTGGTTTTAAGGAATTGAGGAGACGAACGTACGGAGGAGACTCCTCGAACCGAGCGAAATGTTAAACCTCACACATATGCACTGCTGCAAATGGGGTGCTTTAGATTCGAGAGATCAATCTGTATTACTCCGGCATAAATCAAGACAATGACCGTTCCAGAGTAAATTCGGTCACAAGAGAGGATGGGTTGATCTGTAGGAAGGAAGCTTAGAAATGCGTGGATCAATGGTAATCAAAGATTGTGGGTGTGTGAATTCTGAATATGATAAGATCTGAAAGATTGAAATTTCTCAATTGAGAGTAGTTGCTCAATTGATGAGTTGATGATCTCGTGTTGTCAGTTTGACGTGAGATTGATGATACTGTTGATGCTTCAATCATGATTCAGAGAATTATTTATATTGCTGGAATTTTAGACACCATGATCCCATGAAGTGTGACAGTTGATGGAATCAAGGAGTGGGAAAGTGGATATCGTGTTTGAAACCAGTTGCTCAACATGTGGAGACTTGGTCGATTTTCCACCCACTACCTCGTGAATTCCTTCAACTGATTGCACGACTTGCCCACATTCCATCGTGTGTTTGAACACACGTGTCGTAGACTTCCAGACCAAAACCCTAAGTGATATCCCCCAAGTAACACGATTGACGTCTCTTGGTTTGTTAGTCAATTGATGACTTCGTGGTTTGGGGAAGATGAGTCCATGTAGTTGCTGAGTGTCGAACATGATGTTCTGAAACTCATGAATTGAACATGTCATGAGACAGAGATATAATTCTTATGATGAAGTGAGCAAGTGTTGCTCATTCGATAGATCGTTGAATATTGATTGTTGAACCAATATTCCTTGGTTTGAGCAAATATTTAACATCTGAGCAAGTGTTGCTTATGTGATGAATTGTTGAATATTTGATCATCTGAGCATGTGTTGCTCATCTGATGGATTATTGGCAGCGTACCAAAAATATTAATTAGAATACTGTTCGTTGAACCGAGCATAATTAATAAAAAATGACCATGAGGCCGTCGTAAAATTATTAAGGTTGGAATCTGGAATGATGATCCTTGGATTCAGAAACCCTAATTTGATCAATTGATGATCAATTCATGGTTCGTCAGAAGTTTAACCATGGGACGAAGAAAGGAGCCACTACATGGGACCGTGGATCAACCATGTAGTGTCCATATGCTCACGTGAGCAAATACGAATAACTTCTGAAGAGTTGACGATTTTTTTGGTGGAAGAATGATTAAATGCTGGCTTAATCATTTATTCAAAAATGCTCGTCCGAGCCTTAGGTGAGAAAACCTAATTAATTATGACGAGGCGAGGGACCGACCATGGAGTCATGAAACCGGCCCTGGGTTGTCACGTGGCCGCCTGACGATCACTTCATGAAAATCCAAAGTGTTTGGAAGAGTTTTGGACCTAATACGAGCAATTGTGCAATTAGGTCAAAACTGTGAAAATTGATGGGACCGGCTTCCGTGAGCCAAAGAGCCAATCTTGGTCGGTCAAGATAGAGTGCTCGTGTCCCCAAGGCGTCCGCGTCTCAGTCCTGAGAATTTTTCATATTTTCTGGCATGCAATTGAGCATCCATTCAAGAAAATATGCCAAAATTAGGGTTTCGACGAAACTGAGGAAAACACCATGAGATGATGAAAAATAATTATAAAATAAGGAATGAGGAGGCGTGGGACCGCCGTGGTCAAGGCATGGTCGGCCAGTCGTGACCACGGTCCCGTGGTGCCTTTTCCTTTATTTTATAATATTTTGAGGATTTTATGAAAAATTCATGAATTTTGAGAAATTTGATGAATTTAGGGAGTTTCCATTAATTGAAGGAGTTTTCATGAGTTCATGGAAGCAAAATATTAAAATAATAAAAAACACGGGCGTATGGGACCATGGAGGCATGGTCGGCCGGCTATGGCCCGGTCCCCCGAGTTTTTAATAATTTTTTTAATATTTTTAGGTATTTTTGATGATTTGAGGGAATTTTTCCTAATTTGATAGAAATACCATAAAATCAAGGAATTTGATGAATTCAAGGAAAAATAGGATAAATAATAATAAAATAATAAAACAAAGGGCGTGTGGAACGGGCTAGGGCATGGCCGGCCGGCTAGTGGCCCGGTCCCACAAGTTTTCATAATTTCATTTTATTTTATTATTATATGATGATTTGTGCAAAAAATACCATGAAATCAAGGAGTTTTTTCATGAAATTAGAGAAATAATAATAATAATAATAATAATAATAAAATAATAAGGAACCGTGGGGTGTGGGGCCGGCTGGGACCAAGGCAAGGCCGATTGGCCAATGGTCACGCCCCACACTCCTTTCCTTAATTTTATATTATTTTTTATGGATTTATGGAAGTACCATGAAACCAAGGAGCTTCCTCGAGACGAAGGAGATTTGATCAGATGAGAGAATTTTCATCAAATCATGGAAAATAATAAAAATGTATTAAAAATATAAAACTGGCCTGGAAATGACCACGGCACGGTTTGTAGGTCGTGTATCCGTGTTCCCAGTACCTTGGTCAATATTTTTAATTATTTATTATTTTCTTCCCTATTTTGCATAGGTTCATCGTTTCGTTGTATTTTGAAATGCTCGTTCGTGC
The DNA here is from genome assembly GCF_003573695.1 of Papaver somniferum. NCBI lineage: Eukaryota > Viridiplantae > Streptophyta > Magnoliopsida > Ranunculales > Papaveraceae > Papaver > Papaver somniferum. The sequence continues at coordinate 103,723,198 of NC_039360.1, read as the reverse complement.
GGTGACTGTTAGTGTATCGTCGTTGAATACACTTTCACCATTTGAATCGAGGCTTACTTAGAGGTAGCTCAGATGCCCGGTTGTTGATTATTTATTACTAATTATGTAATTCTGTGGAGAATAATTCACAAAACTGAGTAATAAGATGTTTATTATTAATTCATAGGATCATCTGAGGATTCGACTACGAATTCAGAATAATAAAGTGAGCATTACCATTCCATGGGATCGTAGATTCGACCATAGAATCGGAGTAATTAAGATTTATCTATTTCCATTTATGAGACCAGTTGTAGATTCGACCATGAAATCGGAGTAATGAGATAATATAGTTATTGCTATTCTATAAGATCAAGCCGTGGATTTGATCATAGAATCAGAACACTTGTTATTGCCATTCCATGGGACCAGTCGTGGATTCGACCATGGAATAGGAGCAATTGTAATTAGGAATAATTAACTTTGTGGCTCTATACTAGCAGAGTAAGCTGTCTAAGAGCATTAATTATCCCGATATGAGCTTGTCGGTAAGTCATATCCTTTATATAGTCAGGGTAAACTCGTTGTTTGTTCCTGAAGACGTTATCGCTCTATACTAGCAGAGCAAGCTGTCTAGGATCCGTCCATCTCGTGATACTATATAGAAATAATCACTGAAAGTGTTCAGTATTCATGAGATATGTCGTTGTCCAGTCGTGAGACTACATATCTACATGTACTCTGAGAGAAAGTACTCTCCGTTGAGAATTCGATGAGAGACCTGTGTCTCAATACTCACGTCTGATTGCTGAACCAGAGGCTCATATAATCATGAATTTACAATTATAGCCCTTGTTGAAAATCCACCATATACATTAAGTCCCCTGCTTACTGAGGAAAGCTGTGTTCCTCAGTCAGCATTAAATGGTGATTTTTCGGCCATAATAATACCAGTAAATGAACTTAGTCGCAAGTTGAGACGTTACCGGATTTATAGAGCATGGGCGAACCACGACTTGATGGAGGCTTCAACGTCATGATTGGAGCGTCGTTTGATGAGCATAAATTGGTGTTGAACCGCTGGTTTGGACGACGAGTCCGTGGTCGGTTAGGATTCGCGTGTCGGGCCCAATAAGGAAATCCTTAGAAAATTAGGTTTTGGAAACAAAAATTGATATAAAAGGGATTAATCCTTTTTTTTTAACTCCACGACCAGCTCTTCATCACCACAGGATAAGTTGAGTTTCCGCCCCCGCTCGATCCACCTGCCGCCGACGGTCGCCGTCGTTGCCGTCGTCGGCCAATTTCCGGCCGGTGCTCCCAGGTACGTTTTTCTTTTTTATGTTTGCTGATTCTAAGACCTTCATGTATTGTTCATGCTTTGATCAAGATGAAATTATATACATGTGTACATATTAGTGTGAGTTTTATGAAAAAACCCTCGTTTTTTGAAAACGTATGTTCATTCGATCGTTAGTTTTGAAAACTATCTATAATCCCTGATTTTCGAGAGAGATTTTTTTTTTTTTTAAATATGAGCCTATGTCCAGTGATAAAACTTAGTTTATGAGCCTTCATGTATATCAAGGTTTCATCATAAAAGAAGTGAATTTTCATGAAATCGGAATAATCCTTCGTTTTAAAGACAAATAACGACGACACGAAGGAAAATATGTATAATGAACTTGTGTCCAGTGATAAAATTTTGCTTATGAGTTTTCATGTAAATACAAAACTTTATCATATGTATGAGATGTGAGCTTTCACAATATTTTGAAATAAACCTTCGTTTTAAAGACAAATAACGACGGTACGAAGGAAAAATAATATTATTTTTTTATATATATGCAACTGTGACATATATTGTGTAAAATATGATAATATATTTTATTTGCATGAATTTGTTTTCATTAAATAAAATTCTTGAGAATTTATATATGCAAGTTGCATTAATTGCTGCTTTTTTCGAAAAATCAAAACGTGGGTTTTGAGGATTCTTCGAAGATAGACAGTATATTTATGATAGAATATTTTATTTTTGTAAACTTCATAGGTCAGTTGTGTGAATGTTCACATTATGAAATTTTTTTCCGTGATTTTATGAAAAACCAGTTCCAAAATTAATAAAGTTTCGTCCGTTTTTGCAGTTTTCGAAGAGGCGAACGATTTTGAGGTGTTAACTCTACCGTTACTGTCATTATTTTTAGTGGAAGTACAAAAGGTAAGAGTTAAGAGTTACCATTTTTGTCGTATTTCCTTGATTCATGTCCGGACAACATACTGAAGTAGAATGTAATGTGGACTTTGCAGTTGTTTTAGCAAAAATGACCAATTCCTCAGCCAACGATACTTCAAGGGACGAATCGCATACTAATGATGACATCTCTAGGGATGATGCATGCATGGACGAGACCTCCATTGGTGAGGAAGACGAGGATGCCACTGGCGTGAAGAACATTCCTAATATAGACGACGCATTCTTTGAGGAGGATCCAAAAGGAGCTGAAGCATATCTCAAATCCCCAGTATATCGTCTTCTGATCAACCCTAGGACTGTGACTCAGAAGAAATTGGGGACCCCGAAGATGGTAATACGGCTTTGTCTCGAACGATGGTTTTTCCTTGCATCGACCATAGAGTTTAAGCTTTCTCGACGCCCTTTGGAAAAAAATTCTTGATGGGCGAGGCATATGTTGGGTTTCCCTCATGTCAGGGCAATGCTCAACCAGGCACAAGTGACGAGAGTTATTCAAGCTTCTGGAGACTTGTCTATTAATCATGATGTGAAAAGTATCGTGGCTTTGCTGGATCGTTGGTGTGTTCCCACTCACACCTTCATATGTAGATGGGGAGAATTTACTGTTACCTTAGAAGATGTGGCTGCTTTGATGCATCTCCCGATTACAGGTAATTTCTCTGGAGGTCTTTCGGATGGGGAAAAAGTGGTTTTTGACATTCTGACAGCTGCAATGGAAGAAGTGAACAAGGCGTCTGGTAGTAAAGGTTGTTATGCCTATTGGTTGACACGTTGGTGGCCAAGAGATGATGTTTCTGATAGTCCCATCACCGGTATGTTACCTATTGCCGCTTTCTTATGCTTATGGTTATCCAGAGACATATTCGAAGACAATGGGCATTTTTTGAAGCCTTTCGTAATCCCTTTTTCTATTAAGATGGCTCAAGGTGAGAAACTCCCAATAGGTAGCTTATTCCTGGGTTCCTTGTATTCTAACTTAGACTCCTTGGAGTTAGATTCCAGCGTGTCGAACGGATTCATGAAGATTGAGTGTTATGTTAACACGATGTTTCTTCAAGCTTTGATGTGGGAACACTTCAAGAATTATGCGCCTACCCATGTAATATACTGCAAGGACCAAATACTGATGCCCGTCATATCTTCGCCGAGAAAGATAATGCCCGAATCATGCGTTGGTCTACAAAGCAGCCTCGGTCTAAAGCACGCCTCATTGATGTGTTGGATGAAGAATCGGAGTTCGACTTTCTTCCGTGGGTGTCGGTTCCTGATTATGTTTCTCAACCAACAACTTTCAATACTGGAGAGAGCACGACTCTGAAATCTGGTGCTAACCTGAATTATGGTGAGAGATCTTTTATGTTGAGTTGTACTCCTGGTCACTTGTTATCCGTTATGCATGGAGAGTGGGTCGTAGAAGAATACAATATTGATAGGGCGGATCGACAAATGAGTATGGATCAATGTGTTCCAACTACCCGGAGAAGGAAGCCATCAGTTGATCAGCTTGCGTCTCGTTTAGATCACACTCACGTGGAAGGGAGTAGTTACTGGTTTCCTGGTTCTGATATATTTGCATATGTAACCCCAGGTTATATAGAATTCTGGCATCAAAAATTTGACAGGTTGCATGAATTTGTGACAATTAGTCAGCCTCCAGTGAAGATTCCTCCGTCTGCTGAGATGATCTCTGGTCGACCAAGACTGAAGTACCTTTTTGGTGATAAACGAAAATTATCTCCAGTATGTTCTCAAGTAAGATTCTCCACATGTCTTTTATGAAACCATGGTAACTGTATTCTGGTCATGTTATTGAATTCTTTACAGGACGGTCGTAGCGTAAGACCTCAAATCCATGCAGATTTTTCAGATATTGAAGAAGTTTTTCACGGCGGAGAAGGAAGGAACAAAAGTTATAAGTTGTTACCTAATACCGTGAAGTCCCCAGTTCGTTCTTTGGTGAGTTCCCAATATTTCTCACCGTGACTTTCGTTGCTATTAACATTAGAATCATGAAGCCAATGTTGTTAATTTTGTTGCAGAATTTTACTCCATCAAGTCTTGAAGGTCTTCAATTTTCTGCTACTGAACAAGCAATTGCTGATTTGAGTGACGAAGAAACTGTAAGTATTTCTTCACATGTTCAAATGTGGTGCTTCATAGATGAAAATATTGATTGTAAAGGGCGTGTACAGGAGGATGTCGTCATGGAGATGGAGAATTCTGGAATTCAGTCATCCTCTGGGAATGGGAATGGAGGTAATTCCCAAGATTCGGAGCCGGATGGGAGTGATGTTCCTCTTGTCGTTGATGTGGACAATTCCAACCCCTTGGACACTTTGGAGACTCCTAAAGTAAGTATATATCCGGTATATTCTTCATAGAAGTATAAAAGTGCTGACTTGTGAATGAATGAGAACCCATGTGAATATATGAAAACTTAGTCGAATTTCGTCGTCAGAAAATTCAGAACCCAGCTTTTAGTAGAAACGCTGTAGAATCTTCGTCCGGAGTCGGATTTTGATAAGCTGCATGTGTAAATTCAAGCCCGAAAAATTTCCAAGCTTTATCAAAGAAGTTTTTTAAGTTTTGAGCACGTTCAGAGCCTGAAAAAGGCGAAATAGTAAACTTCCAAGAGACTTCCAGAACTTTTTCAGATTGCGCATCACTTGATATTTTGGCCACATCTACTCGCTCGTTCATCGGATTGTCATGAAATTTGACATGTCATAGAGGAAATCCATATGAAGAGAATGGCATATGACCCATCCTCAGATTCATTGTAGATTTCTCCCAGTTCGTCTCTTAGTACAGGGCAGAGTTCAGTTTCTTCATACAGACTCATCGTAAAATGTGTTTTCATGACTTTCATGTTAATTGATCGGGCCTTGAATGTAGTATGATGAACTTTGATGATATTTCCTTGCGGGTATACTGTGTTTCATAATATCCTCTGGGTTCGTGACTCTAACCTCATGTAATCTTCGTATTAGGTGCTAAATACCGAAGTTGAGGATACTGGAGCCAATGATGATAACTCTAACCCTCCCGAAGTTATTGATGAAGAGACATCCATACCTGCACTTTGAGGCCATGAGAAGTTCTCTGCTGATGTTACGGAAAACCAGATGGTTGTTGCCTCAGTGATAGAAGAAACCGAGATAGCAGCGGAGAATACCGAAGGAACTGTTGCTTTGGTCGTGGAAGCCGCTCCAGTGACTGAGAACCGTATAATAGTGTATGAATATCCAACTGAAGGGGTTTCTTTTGATCCTCCCTTTAACACTTGACTCCCGTATCATGAACTGGTCGGTGGATTCAGCGTTCCCATTGGACATGCACGCTTGTACGAGACGATATGGAAGAAGTTTGGCCACATGATCGTTGATAGGAACCCTGGGCGTGCTTATGCTTTAACCATGCAAGTAGGTGTTATCTTGCGTGTCGTGAGTGATATGCATACGAGACCCAGGAATACCGTGACTCCAGATATACTCTTTGATTGGGAGTTTAACTTGGAGAATTCAGAAAGACTTGGCCTCAACGTGAAATGGATTCGTAAGCAAATAAACGTTATCAAGGATTCATGTGAGAAGAACATACCCTTTCCCAATGATGATGTGAAGGAGAAGGAGGACAAGATTGCCAAGCTGACCGAGGAGTTGAACAAGGAGAGGGCGGCTTTACAAATCTTGAAGGATGCTGATGAGCGAAAGCCTTTTCTTGCTGATCTCTTGAACTTCTGAACTTCAGAGAGATGTGAGGTTTATACTTGGGTTTTGATATTTAGATGGTTTTGGATTGACTGATGGTTAAGGATTTTTCTTGTAGATTTGATAGAGATTTTCTTTTACGAAATATTAACTGAATTTTGATAAATTGCTGAATTCAAATACTGATTGCGAGTATTGCAAATGTTTTGGAGGAATTGAAATACAAATGAAAGAAAATCCTAAATGTTAAATCCAAACGCCATGAATTCTTCGAACGCCCAATACCTTAAATGTCCAATAATTTCAGATAAACGCCTTGAGCCAATTTTCATGAATTACTGGTAGGGTTCTGCCATATGTGTTGATCAATTTGTAGTATCCTCCGGCTACGGAATTAGCGACCATGAATGGTCCTTCCCAATTGGAGTTCCTTGTAGAATTAAGACCGCGCTGAACTGCTTTGAGAACCAGGTCCCCTTCATGAAACTTGTTAGGCTTGGTTGATCGTGCCTTGAATACCTTCCGCTGATTCGGAATTTTCTATTTGACGGAATTCCACGATTGTGGCACATATGGACACTCGCGCGGAAGAGAGTATCTAGCATAGTGTTGATCATGCTTAGCCAGGTCTTCAACAATAAACCTCTCGATGGAGTGACCGATTTGAAGAAGTTCTGAACCCAACCATTGAGTGTAATATTGTTGAGGAGAAGTTACTCACTCATAGCTTTTGATGACTGCTAAATTGTTCATGGGGAGAAGTCCCTAGACTATAGTACCGTATTTGAACATTGGTAATATTGGAGCATGAGGAGGAATAAGACTTGCCTGAGCTCGAAAACTTCTGACAAAGGTGTGCGGATTTTCTCCAAGTTCCTGCGTAAGTCCCATAAGAGTTTTTACTTCTTCCAGATGCTCAAACGGTGGTGGTTTCTTGGATCAGCAGACATTTTCCGGACACGACGTGGTTCAGTGCAGCAAACATGTCTTTCCTTTGAGCTTTCGAAAGATACAACAACTCGCAGACATGTTCGATCAGAGATTGGACCGACTCCTTGACAGGAGGTTCAGAGATGGTAAAAGTTCTAACTGGGAGGGGGTTTTTGTGCACTCCCTCAGTCTCCAGGTTGACCTCTCCTGATTCGACCTTTTCTTTGAGTATGCGCTTCAAGATTTTGCAATCACTTGTGGGATGGCTGACGTATCTATGGAAGCGGCAATACCGAGGATTTTCCATGGCCTCTTCAGTTGGCTCCTTCTTGACATAAGGAAATTTGATTGCACCATCTTGGATTCAGGCATCGAGTAGTTCATTAACTTCTTCCATTGAATAGGGAAAATCAGGTGCTTCTGGATCTTCCGTATGCTGAGGAGGGATTTTCTAATTCTCCTTCTTGTGTGCCTTTGAAGGGGTGGAGGAAGTCTGCTTGTGTTGTGGTTCTGCTTTTCGCTTACTCCCTTCTGCGACAGCATTTGTTGAAGGTTGCAGGTTGTATTGCTTGTTGATCAAACGCCTGCTTCCTCGAGTGTCTTTTGAATCCTCAGTCTTTGTAGACTTTTCTCTTTCCAAAAGAGCGGGTGCAATGGTTGCCGACCTCTTCGTAGCTTCGTGAAGCTCTGAGAAAGTCTGGAATTGAAGGTTTTCCAGCAAGGCCCTGTAGACCGGGAGCATGCCATTGATGCACAAGTCCACCAGTTGTTGCTCCGTGACGTTTGGGTCATGACAATCCAGGGCTTGGACTCTGAACCTTTTCACATAATCATTGGGATTTCACTGACCCTCTGAAACATCCTTCCAAGGTCGGAGAAGGTGACTTGTTCTGACACGAAGAAGTATTTCCTGTAGAATGCGTTAACCATTTCTCCCAATTGTTGATAGTCCCTAGTGCGATGTTGTTATACCAGGTGTATGCTCTGCCTTTCAGAGATTTTGAGAATTCCTTGAGACGAACGACATGATTATGTTCATGTTCTCCCAGGGCTTCGAGAAAACGAGAGACATGTTTCCGAGCATTGCCAGTTCCATCATATAAGGTGAAGGTTGGAGAAACGTAACCTTTGGGGAGTGGAATCCTCTGCGTAGCGGCAGGATAAGGAGGTTGATGACGATGGACATGCGATGTTTTGTCTTTTCCACGGTTCTCCAAAAGGTGCTCCAGATCCTCGCGAGTGATGAAATTCGATGATCCCTTCGCTGATGAGTTGTCTGCAGCAGTTTTGTGGACTTCGTCGTCTTCTACTGTATGGATTGGAATTACTTCAGGACCGTCGTCTGAGGATTTATCCTTCTCCTTTCCCTTATCTTGATTCTTCTCTGACATCTTGTCAGTAAGATTTTTGAGATAATTACACAGCTCCTTCTGTGTAGCATCCATGTCAGTCTGATTCTTTGCAAGAGTCTCCTACGCTTTTATAAGATCAGCAATGGTAGGTGGTGGATCTCCTCTGACTTCTTCAGGGTGTCGTCCGAACAATGGATGACCTTCGGCGTGAGGAGCAGTAATGTCACCACCATCAATGTTGGAGTTCGGAATTTTCTCCGGGATATTCTGATTGTTGTTGCTAGTGCTAGCATGGTTTGTGTTAGGATTCGTAACTGAACCCGACCCGAGATCAACCATCTTGTGAAATTTTGAGATTGCAACCGAGAGAATGATCTCCCACTGTGGTCGCCAATCTTTAGATGAGGAAAAACGATTTGCTAGTTTTTAAGGAATTGAGGATACGACCGTACGGAGGAGACTCCTCGAACCGAGCGAAATGTTAAACCTCACACAGATGCATCGCTGCAAAGGGGGCGCTTTAGATTCGAGAGATCAATCTGTAGTACTCCGGCCTAAATCAAGACAATGACCGTTCCAGAGTAAATTCGGTCACAAGAGAGGATGAATCAAGAGATGAAAAATATTTGCGGGGATCGGTGCCATGAAGCTTGCAGAGAGAATTTTGAGGCGTTTGGCGTCGGATATGGACCGTCAAGGAAGTAGGCGCCTGAGACGGGAACAAAGGTTGATCTGTAGGAGGGAAGCTGAGAAATGCGTGGAATCAATGGTAATCAAAGATTGTGGGTGTGTGAATTCTGAATATGATAAACTCTGAATGATTGAAATTGCTCAATTGAGAGTAGTTGCTCAATCGATTAGTTGATGATCTCGTGTTGTCAGTTTGACGTGAGATTGATGATACTGTTGATGCTTCAATCATGATTCAGAGACTTATTTATATTGTTGGAATTTTAGACACCATGATCCCATGAAGTGTGATAGTTGATGGAATCAAGGAGTGGGAAATTGGAGATCGTGTTTGAAACTAGTTTCTCAACATGTGGAGACTTGGTCGATTTTCCACCCACTACCTCGTGAATTCCTTCAACTGACTGCACGACTTACTTACATTCCATCATGTGTCTGAACACACGTGCCGTAGACCGCCAGACCAAAACCCTAAGTGATATCCCCCAAGTGACACGATTGATGTCTCTTGGTTTGTTAGTCAATTGATGACTTCGTGGTTTGATGGGACGATGAGTCCATGTAGTTGCTGAGTGTCGAACATGATGTTCTGAAACTCATGAATTGAACATGTCATGAGACAGAGATATAATTCTTACGATGAAGTGAGCAAGTGTTTCTCATTCGATGGATCGTTGAATATTGATTGTTTAACCAATATTCCTTGGTTTGAGAAAATATTTATCATCTGAGCAAGTGTTTCTCATGTGATGAATTGTTGAATATTTGATCGTCTGAGCATGTGTTGCTCATCTGATGGATTATTGGCAGCTTACCAAAAATATTAATTTGAATACTGGTCGTTGAACCGAGCATAATTAATTAAATAAATGACCATGAGGCCGTCGTAAAATTATTAAGGTTGGAATCTGGAATGATGATCCTTGGATTCAGAAACCCTAATTTGATCAATTGATGATCAATTCATGGTTCGTCAGAAGTTTAACCATGGGATGAAGGAAGGAGCCACTACATGGGACCGTGGATCAACCATGTAGTGTCCATATGCTCACGTGAGCAAATACGAAGAACTCCTGAAGAGTTGACGATTTGTTGGTGGAAGAATGATTAAATGCTGGCTTAATCATTTATTCAAAAACGCTCGTCCGAGCCTTAGGTGAGAAAACCTAATTAATTATGACGAGGCGAGGGACCGACCATGGAGTCATGGAACCGGCCCTGGGTTGTCACGTGGCCGCCTGACGATCACTTCATGAAAATCCAAAGTGTTTGGAAGAGTTTTGGACCTAATACGAGCAATTGTGCAATTAGGTCAAAACTGTGAAAATTGATGGGACCGGCTTCCGTGAGCCAAAGAGTCAATCTGGGTCGGTCAAGATAGCGTGCTCGTGTCCCCAAGGCGTCCGCGTCTCAGTCCTGAGAATTTTCATATTTTCTGGCATGCAATTGAGCATCCATTCAAGAAAATATGCCAAAATTAGGGTTTCGACGAAACTGAGGAAAACACCATGAGATGATGAAAAATAATTATAAAATAAGGAATGAGGAGGCGTGGGACCGCTGTGGTCAAGGCATGGTCGGCCAGTCGTGACCACGGTCCCGTGGTGCCTTTTCCTTTATTTTATAATATTTTGATGGTTTTATGAAAAATTCATGAATTTTGAGAAATTTGATGGAGTTTCCATGAATTGAAGGAGTTTTCATGAGTTTATGGAAGCAAAATATTAAAATAATAAAAAACACGGGCGTGTGAGCCCATGGAGGCATGGCCGGCCGGATATGGCCCGGTCCCACGAGTTTTTCATAATTTTTTTAATATTTTTAGGTATTTTTGATGATTTGAGGGAATTTTTCCTAATTTGAGAGAAATACCATAAAATCAAGGAATTTGATGAATTCAAGGAAAAATAGGATAAATAATAAAGCAAAGGGCGTGTGGGACTGGCTAGGGCATGGCCGGCCGGCTAGTGGCCCGATCCCACAAGTTTTTATTATTTTATTTTATTTTATTATTATATGATGATTTGTGCAAAAAATACCATGAAATCAAGGAGTTTTTTCATGAAATTAGAGAAATAATAATAATAATAAAATAATAAGGAACCATGGGGTGTGGGGCCGGCTGGGACCAAGGCATGGCCGGTTGGCCAATGGTCACGCCCCACACTCCTTTCCTTAATTTTATATTATTTGTTATGGATTTATGGAAGTACCATGAAACCGAGGAGCTTCCTCGAGACGAAGGAGATTTGATCAGATGAAAGAATTTTCATCAAATAATGGAAAATAATAAAAATGTATTAAAAATATAAAACTGGCGGGGAACTGACCACGACACGGTCAGTAGGTCGTGTGTCCGTGTGTCCGTGTTCCCAGCACCTTGGTCAATATTTTTAATTATTTATTATTTTCTTCCCTATTTTGCATAGGTTCATCGTTCGTTGTATTTTGAAATACTCGTTCGTGCGGTGACTGTTAATGTATCGTCGTTGAATGCACTTTCACCATTTGAATCGAGGATTACTTAGAGGTATCTCAGACGCCCGGTTGTTGATTATTTATTACTAATTGTGGAATTCAGTGGAGAATAATTCACAACATTGAGTAATAAGATGTTTATTATTAATTCATAGGATCAGCTGAGGATTCGACTACGAATTCAAAATAATAAAGTGAGCATTACCATTCCATGGGATCGTAGATTCGACCATAGAATCGGAGTAATTAAGATTCATCTATTACCATTTATGAGACCAGTTGTGGATTCGATCATGAAATCGGAGTAATGAGATAATATAGTTATTGCTATTCTATGAGATCAAGCCGTGGATTCGATCATAGAATCAGAACAATTGTTATTGACATTCCATGGGACCAGTCGTGGATTCGACCATGGAATAGGAGCAATTGTAATTAGGAATAATTAACTTTGTGGCTCTATACTAGCAGAGCAAGCTGTCTAGGAGCATTAATTATCCCGATATGAGCTTGTCGGTAAGTCATATCCTTTATATAGTCAGGGTAAACTCGTTGCTTGTTCCTGAAGACGTTATCGCTCTATACTAGTAGAGCAAGCTGTCTAGGAGCCGTCCATCTCGTGATACTATATAGAAATAATCACTGAAAGTGTTCAGTATTCATGAGATATGTCGTTGTCCAGTCGTGAGACTACATATCTACATGTACTCTGAGAGAAAGTACTCTCCGTTGAGAATTCGATGAGATACCCGTGTCTCAATACTCACGTCTGATTGCTGAACCAGAGGCTCATATAATCATGAATTTACGATTTTATCCCTTGTTGAAAATCCACCATATACAGGGTTTATCTGTAGGAGGGAAGCTGAGAAATGCGTGAGATCTATGGTGATCTGATATTGTAGGTGTGTTTTGAATTCAGCGTAAAAATGCCCTCAATGATTGAATTTTGCTCAATTGAGAGTAATTTCTGTGAGTTCGTGTAGACGAAAAATTGTCTGTATGAACTTTGATGAGAAATTGCTCATCTTGGCGAATGTTGTTCGAGTGTTCGAAAACTTGTTCTTTCAATCAGGATTCAGGGACATTTTATAATGCCGGAGTTTAAAACACCATGATCCCATGAAGTGTGACAGTTGATGGAATCAGAGAATGGGAAATGGGGAAATCGTGTTAAAACCAATTACTCATCCACCCACTACTTTGCCGACTCTTCCAACTGATTGCACGACTTGCTCACATTCTCATCGTGGGTGAACACACGTGCCGTAGACCGCCAGACCAAAACCCTAGTTAATATCCCCGCATGTGACACGATTGAAATATCGTGATTATGGAGTCAGTTGCTGACTTTATGGGACGATGAGTCCATGTAGCGCTGAGTTGAACATGATTAACAAATGTTCTGAAACTCATGAATTTAACGTGTTTGCTGAGACGAGGTATCATTATAACCTAAGACGAGCAAAACTGTGTTGCTAAATTGTTGAATATTGATATTTGAACCAATATTCTTTGGTTTGAGCAAATATTGCTAGTCTGAGCGAACATTGCTAATTGAGTAAATATTTCCGGTTCGAGCGAATATTGCTAGTTCGAGCAAATATTGCTAGTTTGAACAAATATTGTTCTTTTGATGAATTGTTGGTAGCTGAACCAAATAAAATATTAATTTAAGTTACTGACTGCTGGGTCGAGCAAAATAAATATGAATGTTAATCATGGAATCAACATAAAATTATCACAGTGTTCGAATCAGCTCAGAATCACGTTTCTGCAGAGCTCTGGATTCAAAACCCTAATTGTACCGAGATGATGATTTACTGCAAGTCACATAGGACCGGCTACATGGGATGACGGGTTCACCGTATAACGCCCAGATGCTCGAATGAGCAAAAATACCAAAGTCTCTTGAGGACCAGTTGGTGAAAGAATGATTAAATGTTGGTTTAATCATTTACTGAAATAATGCTCGTGTGAGCGACAAATCATAAAAACTGATGTAGAAAATATGAGGGACCGGACAAGAGGTCATCATACCGGCTCTTGGTGGCTGTGGGACCAGTAGATGGTCGTTTGAGCGAACTTCCAATTGTTTGGAAAGAGTTTGAACCTAATATGAGCAACTGAGCAAATTAGGTTAAAATCATTAAAACATGCGGGACCAGCTGTTTGCAAGCCTCAGGGTCTCCCTTGGTCGTTCAAGGGGATGTGCCTGTGTCATCATGATGTCCGCGCTTCAGTCCTGAGAATTTTGATATTTTCTGGTGCACGTTTGAGCAACATTTGGAGAAAATATGCAAAATCCATGGTTTTGCTGAAACTGGGAAAAATACATGAGATGATGAAAATAATAAATAAAACAAGGAATTAAAAGGTGTGGGACCGGCCACGGCTAGGGCATGGCTGGCCGGCTGACACGCGGTCCCACATGCTTTTCCCAGTTTTGTGTGATTTTATGTATTTTTCTCTGATTTAAGGGAAATTTCATGAAACTGGACAGTTTGGCGAAATTAGGGAACTTCCATGAGATGAGAGACATAAACTAAAATATAAAATAGGGAATGGGAGTGCGGGACCGGTCAATGGCCGTGGCATGGACGGCCGGCCAATGGGCGCGGGTCCTAAGGCACTCTTCCCAATTTTACTAAGTTTTGATGATTTTAGATAATTTTCATAAAACCAAAGGGATTTGTTGACAACCAAGATATTTTGTTGAAATCAGAGAGTTTTCATGAAATCAGGAAACAAAACACCAAATAATAATAAAATAATGGGCGTGTGGGACCGGCTAGGGCATGGCCGGCGGCTAGAGCCCGGTCCCACAAGTTTTCCTAATTTTCCATGATTTTAGAGAAAATACATGAAATTAGGTAATTTTAGGTAAAATTCATAAAATCAAGGAACTTTCATAATTTGAGAAGAAATAATAAAATAATGGGACGCAAGGTGTGGGATCGGCCACGGCCAAGGCATGACCGGCCGGCTGGCGGTCCCATGACACTTTTCCCTAATTTTATTATTTTTGATAAAATCATGTGATTTAGATAAAAATACATGAAATTAGGTAATTTTCATGATTTTAGGGAAAATTCATGAAATCAAGGAATTTTCATAATTTGAGAGAAATAATAAAATAATGGAGACGTGAGGTGTGGGACCGGCCACGGCCAAGGCATGGGAGGCTGGTGCTCGGTCCCGCGACACCTTTCCTTAATTTTATTATTTTTGATAAAATCATGTGATTTGGATAACTTCTTTGAAATAAAGGAAATTTGCTCGAACGAGAGAATTTTCGTGAGATTAGCGAAAAATAATAAAATGTGATAAAATATAAAATTGGGCGCGGGACTGGTCACGACATGACCGGTCGGCTGATGAGCCCAGTCCCTTGGCGCCTTTGCTAATATATTATTATTATTTTTCTTCCTATTTTGCATAGGTTACTCGTTCATTCATATTTTTTGAAATGCTCGTTCGTGCATTCAAAATGATGGTCTGTGCATTATCTGTTAAGTACACTTGAACCATTTTTGTCAGGGATTATTCGATGCTCAGATGCCTGTTTCATTGAATATTTATCACTAACCCGTGGAATTCTGCAGGGAAGAACCATGAATTGAAGTGACTAAATATAATGAAGAATCGTAGAATATTGTTGGATATTCAAACGATGGTTCGTAGAATATTGCTGGATATTCAGACGATTAACTGATGGCTCGTAGAATATTACTGGATATTCAGACGATTTAAGACAATTAATTGATGGCTCTATACTAGAAGGGCTTCCTGTCTAGGAGTATTAATTATCTGAGGGTTGAGCATGAACTTGCTGGAGTGTCATATTCCTCTTGCATAGTCGGGGAAAACCTGGTTACACCCCGAAGACGTTGTCGCTCTATACTAGAAGGCATGCTAGTCTAGGAGCCGCCCAATCTTTCGATTCTATACAGTATGAGATGTGTCGTGGCCTCAGCTGAGAGACTACACATCTACATCTTCTCTGAGAAACTTTCTCCATCAGAGGTGGCATGAGCTTTCATGCATAGATACATGAGTCTCGATACTCATCCGATTGTTGGATCCGGAGTAATTACTGAAATTGCTCAGTATTCATGAGATGTGTCGTGGCCTCAGCTGAGAGGCTACACATCTACATGTACTCTGAGAGACAGCCTTCTAAGTCAGAGATTTATGGCATGAGCTTTCATGCTTAGAGACATGAGTCTCAATACTCATCCGATTGCCGGATCCGGAGTAATTACTGAAATTGCTCAGTATTCATGAGATGTGCCGTGGCCTCAGCCGGGATACTACACATCTACACCTTCCCTGAGAGACTTTCTCGATCAGAGTTTTTATGGCATGGGATTTCATGCTTTATTGAGAGACATGATTCTCAATACTCATCCGATTGCCAAATCCGGAGTAATTACTGAAATTGCTCAGTATTCATGAGATGTGTCGTGGCCTCAGCTGAGAGACTACACATCCACATCTTCTCTGAGAGAACTTTCTCAATCAGAGGTTTTATGAGCTTTCACGCTTTAATGAGAGACGTAGGTCTCAATACTCATCCTATTGCCGGATCCGGAGTATACTTTTACAATTTTACCCTTTGTCGAAAATCCACCATCTACAAGAATGCATAGATTCAGGCGGTTCTCCGTATAATGAGAACACTAACGCCTTCAAGTCGTAAACAACATCGTGACTCCCTGACTATGCACCATTCAGAATGGATGTGACGCTTTAACTGGCTAATATCTTTTCTGAAATAGATTACTTCTGCCGTGACATTCACTACTGAATTCCCAGAATAATCTATTATTGCTCATATTCCATGGTCGAATCCACGGCCTGATCCCAAGGAATGGAAATAACAAATTGCTCCTATTCCATGGTCGAGTCCGCGACCTGATCCCATGGAATGGCAATAATAAATTGCTCTTATTCCATGGTTAAATCCACGGCCTGATCCCATGGAATGGCAATAACAATTGCTCTGATTCTATGATCGAATCCACGGCTTGATCTCATAAAATGGCAATAAAACACAACTGTGTTATCTCAATACTCCGATTTCAGGATCGAATCCATTGATCTCATGAAATGGTAATGGATAATCTTAATTACTCCGATTCTATGGTCGAGTCCACGATCCCATAGGATGGTAATGCTTTTTTTATTATTCTGAATTCGTAGTCGAATCCACAGCTATCCTATGAATTAATAATGAACAATTATTCATTTTTTATTACTCAGTTTCATGAATTATTCTCCACTGAATTTCATAAATTAGTAATAAATACTCAACAACTGGGCATCTGGACCATCCCTGAGTAAGCCCCACAAAAATGGTGCAAGTGTACTCGACAATGATGCACGACTGAGCACTCGGATGCACGAACGAGCATCCAAAAATGTGAAACAATGAGGAATCCTTCACAAAACAGGAGAAAGCATTAAATAATAATAAAATAATAAGAGGCTTTCAAGGTGGGCCCACCGGCCGGCCGGCCGGCCCACTGTGCCCTAGCCATGGTCGGTTCGTGCCTCTCCCATTATTTTCTTATTTTTTGTTATTTCGTGAACTCACGAAAACTCCTTGGTTTTAGCAACTTTCCTTGTTTTTTCAAAACTCGTGAATTCTCCATAACTTTGTGGATTCACCAAATAATATTATAAAATAAGGAAAAGTGTGTGGGACCAGGCATCCCAGCCGGCCGGCCATGCCCAATCCATGGCCGGTCCCACACCTCACAATCCTTAGCTTTTTATAATTATTATTCCTAATCTCACGAAACTCCTCTGTTTAAACAAAAACTCATGGATTCTCCATATCTTCATGGATTCTCCATAACTTCAAGGATTCACGAAAAATAATATTATAAAATAGGGAAAGGTGTGCGGGACCGAGCAACATGGCCATCCGGCCATGCCCTAGATGTGATCGTTCCCACACCTTGAAATCCCTAATATTTCATAATTACTATTTTTCTCAACTTGTGAAACTCCTGGGTTTGAGCAAAATTCATGATTTCTTCATATTTTCTCAAATATTGCTCGAATCACGAAAATCCAAAAGCCAACATGGTCACACGACTGGCTAGCCTCTCACGGAAATTTTAAATATTAAAACACTTTTATTTTAATATTTTCAAAATATTGATGAATTGAGCATACATGCTCATTTCAACAAAAATCGAGAATTCTCAGTCAAGATGAAACCCTTCTGAAAATTCACAATGTTGCTCAAACGCGCATCAGAAAATACTGAAACTCTCAGTACGGAGACACAGACATCATGGCAACACATGCATGCCTTCATGACCGGCGAGGTCATTCCTAGGGCTTGCACGAAGCCGGTCCCACACGTTTTCTCAATTCTGACCTAATTTGCTCAATTGCTCATACTGGGCCCGAACTCTCTCCAACCAACCGGAGAATTCTCCAATTGACCAACAACTGGTCCCGTGACCACCAGGAGCCGGTCCCATGCCCTCTTGGTCGGTCCCCCATCTCTCATACTTAGGTTTTATCACCTAATGATGAATCCAGCAATATTTCAGAAAATGGTGAAACCACCATTTAATCATCATTCTTTCACCAACTCTCAAACTGAGAATCCTGATGCGTGCTCACTCGAGCACTGGGCACCATATAGACGCCCATCAATCCATGTGGTCGGTCCCTCATCACTCATGATCAATTTTTAGCAATTCGCCAATTGATGGAGGATTGATCGAAAATTAGAGTTTCGAATAAACACTCTGTGAAACCATCATTCTGAGCAATTCCAAACACTAATAAATTTATGTTGATCCATCAATCAACATCTAAATTAATTATACAATATTAGGCAATCTACCAATATTTTAATTAATATTTTATTGGGTCACGTCACCAGTAAATAAGTCGCTGAATCGAGCAATACTTGCTCAATCTCCCGAATATTAGTCAATATTCAGCTATTCATCAGTAATTTGTCGAATTGAGCAATACTTGCTCAGTTGCACATCGGATTATCAAAAATCATTAATTTGGTGAATTGAGCAATACTTGCTCAGTTGCTCATCAAATTCCCATAATTCGGCGAATTGAGCAATACTTGCTCAATCACTCAACTAGTCAGTAATTCATCAGTGAATCAACAATACTGACATCCCTTCTGAGAACTACATGTTCGATCCACGAATCGCTGAGCATTCATCACTCATGCTCGATTCAACGAAACTTAGACTCATTGTCTAAACAGTCAACAACTGACTAATCAAAACACGTCTGCCCTGCAGACTCCACGATTCGTGAAATATCAATCACGTCACAAATGGGGGGATATCACTTAGGGTTTTGGTCTGGCGGTCTATGGCACGTGGATTCATCCACAACGAGAAGTGTGCGTAAGTTATGCAAACGGTTGAAGGAGTTAGCAAAGTAGTGGGTGCACGATCAGTAAGTCTCCACACGACATGGAACTGACTTTACCACGATCTCCCATTTTCCCACTCTTTAATTCGAGAAACCGTCACACTTACACGGATCAGTGTGTTCACTAATCTAACAGTATAAATAAGTCTTTGAATTCATGATTGAAAAAACAAGAATTACAACATCAGTAATCATCCACACAGAATTTCTCGAGTAATTACTCTCAAGAATTCATTAATCACCCAGATCTTATTAAAACTCAACAGTTCACCAATATTGCAGAAACCTACAACACACCCACAATCCTCGATCATCACTGATCCCACACAATTCTCAGCTTCCCTCCTACAGATCAACCCATCTCCCTCTTTACGGCCGAATTGACTCTTGAACGGTCATTGTCTTGGTTTAGGCCGGAGTCATACAGACTGATTTCCCGAATCTAAGCACCCCCTTTGGAGCGGTGCATGTGTGTAAGGATTAACATTTTTCCCGGCTGAGGTGTCTCGACAGCACGCTCGACTCTTCACTTCCCAAAAAACCGGCGACTCGTTTTTCCCCATCCACAGATTGGCGACCACAGTGGGAGATTAATCTCTCGGTTGCAATCTTTCATTTTTGCAAAATGGATGGTCTTAGGTCTGGGTTGGTTAAAAACGCAAACGATGATGGCACTAGCAACAATAACAACGATGGAATTCCCGAAACTATTCCTGCTTCCAACAGTGGTGGCGACACTACTCCTCCTCACAACAATGTCGAAAATCATCCTCTCTTTGGTCGACATCATGAGGAAATCAGAGAAAATACTCCTACTATCGCCGATCTCATGAAGGTTCAGGAGGTTCTCGCCAATAATCAAACTGATATGGCTGCTACTCAGAAGGAGATATGTAACTACAAAACTCAGGATAAGGGGAAAGACAAGGAAACATCTCCAACGGATCCCAAAGTTATTTCAGTCCCTGACGACGATGAAACCCGCAAAGATGCAGAACCTCAACCCGCCGGTTTCATCACCCGTGAAGACTTAGAACGTTTTATGGAGAATCGAGGAAGAGGTCATACAACGACCGTGCACCATCATCAGCCTCCGTACCCTGCAGCACACAAAGAATTACTCTACCAAAGGGCTACACTTCTCCAACGTTCACACTCTACAATGGAATGGGGAATGCTCGAGAACACATTTCTCGGTTCCTGGAATCATTAGGAGAACATGAACACAACCTTGTCGTCCATTTGAAGGAGTTTTCAAATCCCTGATGGGTCGAGCATATAGTTGGTACAATAACATTGCACCAGGAATCATAGCGGGAGAAATGATTAATGCTTTCTACAGGAAGTACTTCTTCGTTTCTGAGAAAATTACTCTTTCTGACTTGGGAAGGATGGCTCAGAAAACTGCCGAAAATCCGAATGACTATGTGAAGAGGTTCAGGGTTCAAGCTTTGGTTGTCATGATCCAAACGTTACTGAATAACAACTGGTGGACTTGTGCATCAATGGGATGATCCCAGTTTATAGAGATTTGATGGAAAATCTTCGCTTTCATACCTTTTCAGAACTTCATGAAGCGGCCAAGCGATCAGCGACAACTGCTCCCGCCTTGCTAGAAAGAACGAAAACTGTCAAAGTAGAGGAATCGAAAGACAATCGAAGCATCACTTCCCAACGTCTGATCAACAAGCAATGCAACGTTGAAACTTCCATGAATGTTGCTGAAGGGAGCAAGAGAAAATCCGAGGCACATCAACATAAGAATGCTTGTCCGACATCTCACCCTACGAAAGTGCAAAGAAAGGATAACCAATCCTGAAATGCACAAACCTCAACCCTGTATCAAGAAACAAGAAGATGCACGACTGGGGACTGCTTACCAGTCCATCTCATAGGAAATGAATTCGAAAGAATATTGATTGATGATGACACCGTCATCAACATCGTTCCACTGAGAACCCTGAGAGCCGCTGGCAAACTTTGACGAGGTTGAAGCAAGAACCTGCGAAAGATGCATAAACATTCATCAAGAGGTTCCGCACTCAGGCAAGTCTCATTCCTTCTATGTCTATGCCATTTTTTTCCTCACATGTTATCCTAGCATGGGGACTAAATTCCGTTAGAAACTATGTAATACGCCATGAATGGTAGCTTCACCGCATCAGTATTTCACAAAGTGGTTAAATATGACACCGCTTGGAATCGAGCATCTCACCGAGACATTCACTACTGAGAGATAACGGAAGCATCGAAAAGAACACTTTGGGCATTTCTCCACAGACTTGTAGGAATGTCCATGCGTATCAGAAATCTCTGATGTCTGTACAAGTGCTGAATCCCGCTATCGCAGCGGAATGCCGAATCAACAGAATATACACGGGCCGAGACGATCAATCCTAAGACATTCGTCACTTCAACGCTCAAGCATCTAAGAAGCCTTCGAATTGTACTCCCAATCAAAGAGTACACCTTCGATAATTACTCCTCTAGCTTCAGCACAATATCTCAACGTGACACACTGGTTCGACATGATCAAAGTATAGGTGAATTACAATCGATAATCCTTCACTATCCCATGATAAGACTTCTGAATCAGATGCAACATCATTCATCAATAGATGCTACAAACTCCTTCAACTCTGCTAAGTAAATGAGGGATGCATTGGGGACTTAATTTTATTGGAAATATCAATACAATATATTTCAATAATGTTATCCACATAACAAGTCATTGCAACCTGATTCCATGAAACATCATCAAACGGAGCCTCTCTACATCACAAGCCACTGCACGACTAGGGAACTTCTTCTCTTCACCAATCATATCCAAAATGAAGACTGTTGCTGCTATCTACCGCGCAACAAAATCGATTCCATGACGAATCCACTTCACAGTAAAGTCATATCAGGAGAATTTGGGTTGAAATCCTAATACACCTTCATCTTAGGAATGCTCAACTCACCAATTAGTTCGTGCATGTAAATGCTCACCGGATGAAAGAGCAAAGAATATCATCTTCGGTCTCTGTATCAACTCCAATCATAGTATCGGCATCAGCATGTAGAGGAACTATATTCATGGTCTCAGCATCAACAAGAATTTATGGAGAACTTCCTGTTGTAATCTCAGCATCAGTCTCAGGCGCAACATCCGGCTTCATCAACTATCCATTCTCTATGGAGCGTACTTCTTCAAGCCCTAATGATTCATATCAAGATTTGTAGACTTGAAAACATGGTAACATGAACGTTTTCCCAAAGCTTACACGACAGACGGGCATAAACCAAAGTCTCTACAAGATGCTTTCATCACTTCTACAAATGAGATACAACACACTTCAGACCATGGGTTTACGAAAACATACCAATGGATGGGAATGGGACAATACTTCCTCAACGAAAGATGTTCGTATATGTCTCTTCTACAACATACCAAAAGGGCGCATCAATCGGACATACGAGCTGAAATATATGGCCTTTACCGTCAGGTCTACGAAATCTGAAAATTTTGTACGGGATTACAAATTAAAAATGTGCACGCTTCGTTGGCTGACCTTTTCAACTACAAATTGAGTGATCCTTTGTTCATGTGATAACTTAGTCTCTTAGCTTCAAAAGTTGGGGTTAAGCATCGAATTCCGACGTCGTATGAGGTTCCTACAGCTTCCAGAGCATACAACATGCAAGCAACAATTCTCAGACGGGATTCACAACTTCCACAGTCGATCGGTGTTCACCAGGTCTTTCCAATAAGTCCTTCATCAAGGTACCTCCAACTTCGACCACCTAGGTATTTACATCAATTTTTCTACCTGGGTCATCTATCTAGGTCTCGCCAGAAGAAGGAAGAACGAAAAGGAGAGATTTGACAAAATACTTGGGACTGACGGTTCACTGATCATGGCGATTAGTTTCACAGTCCAAGACCCGTGGCAACAGACTCTCATGTGCTGATAATTCATCATAAAAGTAATTCTACCACCAGTACATGCAACCATGGTCATTACATCACCCTCTCTTGGGAGCAACCTCAGTTTCTACGACTGACAGAAACAAGATGGCACTGCAAGCACCATGCTCATGTATCAATCAAGGGTTCCTGATATCAAATGAACCAACAACATTAAAATCCTTCACCAAACGTTCAAGACACAAGCGAATGGTCTAAAGACACAACATGAGTGTTTTGCGACAAATCCGTCTAAGGTAATTTTACACTTCCCTGTACAAAGCGACAAGCTGGGAGCAATTTTTGGAAAATATATGGATGGGTCATATACCGTTCTCTTCGTAGGGATGTCCTCTACAACATATCCAAAATTCACAGCAATTGGAGAAACGAGCAAAGAGATGTGGCCAAAACATTAGACTACATGCCAGTTGAAAATTTTCTGGAAGTCTCCTGGAAGTTTGCTGTTTCGCCTTTTTCATGCCCTAAACATGCTCAAAACTCAAAAAGCTTCTATGTTAAAGCTTGGAAATTTTCTGGGCTTGAAGGTACATATGCAGATCGCGAAAATACGACTTCGAACGAAGATTCTACGGTGTTTTGGTTAAAAGGCTGAAGTCTGAAATTTTCTGGTGACGTATTTCAGCAAAATTACTCGTATGCTCACATGGATTCTCATTCATTCATTCAAAAATCATCAATTTCATAATTTTATGAAGAGATTAAAGGAGATATTCTTACTAGGGGAGTCTCTAAATCATTTGAAGGCTCGGCAATGCCGGAATCTCCATTGGCAACGCCGCTATTTCGGGAATTCTCCATATTCCCATATCCCAAAGAAGAGAACGCTTCATCAACATGCTGCTTATCTACAATGATTTCTTCCTGGATTCATCAACAATAATTATTATTATTTCATTCAAGGAGATGCCACAATCAGTTGCACGAAAGAGATACTTACATCGATTTCTTCATCAGATTCCTGAATTGTTTGGCCGGGAACAAGTTGAAGACCGTCAATCGATGGAGAAAAAGTATGAAAAGAATGACAAACCTTGGTCTCGTGATCCTAATTGCCCGGTCAAAGTCATGACACAAGGAGCGCTAACAACTCACCAAAGAAACGGCTGGGGACTGCACGTCATTTGCTAACATCTTGTAGTCCTTACTTCTGGGTTTCTCCGCTCCCGTAGACTTTCTTCCTCCGTGGAGTCTACATTGATTCAGGATTTCACTATACGATCATCCGGGATAAAACTAATGAAATAACCAGAAGTACAACTCAGTATGAAGGATCTTTCACCATCACTCAGAGGTCCCAGGGCTACCATTTCTTAAAGTTCCATCCATAGAGATGTCATCTCTGGAAACACCATCTTTGGAAGTATCATCCTGGGAATCAGTCATTCTTGCAAAGTGGCTATTTCAGCACATCGTGAATACAAAGCGCATGATTCGATAAAACAATGAATCATGGAATGAAGGTGCTCACAAACACGCAACAAAAATGGTAATCCTCAACTCTTACCTATTTACGGTTTCACGAACTTAGTGATAATAACGTAAAAACCTCAAAAAACTTGCTCGCTTCTTCAAACTTTCCAAGACGAGGAAAGTTCATTATTTAAAGTCAACACCTGACTTTTCATGAAACTATGAATAATTCACATAACCTTTCATGTGAACATTCGCTGATTTTCTACATGTGTGCATACACTATAAAATCGCCAAACTCATACATACATTATGTCATCACGTATATAATTGTTTGCTTTCAGCAATTACTCAAAAATCATAAATTGATTTTCATAAAACCGTGAACAACCCACGTAAATTTTTATTGAGTGAACATCCACCGGTTTTTCGAAAATTGGACACACGTCCATTCTAAAATTGCGAAAACTCACATACAGATATTATTTCACCGTGAATAATTGTCTACTTTCAATAGTTGTTCAAAATCAAAATATTGATTTTACAAACATATATAACGTGGAACTCACGTAACTTTGAAAATATGTATTTTCTTGGTCCCTCTCGTGAGCATCTGTCTTTGAAACAAGAGTATATTTTCAAAAATAAAAATTTTCATGAAAGCTCATAGAAAAAAATTTATTACTAACATACGCACGTCTATTAAAAAAAAACTTTTCTCTCGTACGAGCATTCACCTTTGAAATGAGGGTTTATACACTTTGTGAAATCTCACATATTTAAAAAATAAGATTTTGGTTTTCATGAAAGCTCATAGACAAAATTTCATATCATTAGACTCAGGTCTATTTAGTTTGTTTCTTAAACTAACGAACGAACGCCTGTTCTTAAAAAAAGGATTTCCTTTTTGGGGTCGAACCCGTGAACGCTAAACTGACCAAAACTGGACGTCTGACCGACCAAATCAAATCAGCAGTGCCTCATCTCTCCGTGCTCATGGGATGACACTCTATCACACTATCAAAATCCTCACCCGAACATTTGCTCGTACATGACATCATTGGGGTAAATCGAGGATTCTGAAACTACCTTTGTAGGCTGAGTTCAACCACTGATCTCGTCGACTGAAAATCACCATTTAATGCTTACTGCGGAACATGATTGTTCCTCACTAAGCAGGGACTTAATGTAGATGGTGGATTTTCAACAAAGGGAAAAACCGTAAAATCATGAGGCATGTTTTGACACGGCTTTCAGGCATGCAACGATTCATATTTTACGAAGCCACGACGAATATGTTTTCGAAAATCCTCCACTAATTGAGCGTTCAATCCCTGGCATTTCGTCGTGCCCTCTATGCAGAATAACGTATTTGGGCGGTTCTCCGTAGATTGAGTACTTAACGCCTTCAGGACGTCGGTGATACTCACTGTTCCCTGAATGCAGGAGAGAGACCCACCTCCACATAGAAGAATAGTTGGGCGGCGGAAGCCTTCGGGACGTCGGTGACACTCACCGTTCCCTGATTATGTGGAGAGAGTGCATAGATTCAGGCGGTTCTCCGTAGAATGAGAACACTAACGCCTTCAGGTCGTAAACAACATCGTGACTCCCTGACTATGCACCATTCAGAATGGATGTTACGCTTTAACTGGCTAATATCTTTTCTGAAATAGATTACTTCTGCCATGACATTCACTACTGAATTCCCAGAATAATCTATTATTGCTTCTATTCCATGGTCGAATCCACAGCTTGATCCCATGGAATGGCAATAAAAAATTTCTCCTATTTCATGGTCGAATCCACGACCTGATCCCATGGAATGGAAATAACAAATTGCTCATATTCCATGGTCAAATCCACGGCCTGATCCCATGGAATGGCAATAACAATTGCTCTGATTCTATGATCGAATCCACGGCTTGATCTCATAAAATGGCAATAAAACACAACTGTGTTATCTCATTACTCCGATTTCAGGATCGAATCCACTGATCTCATGAAATGGTAATGGATAATCTTAATTAATCCGATTATATGGTCGAATCCACGATCCCATAGGATGGTAATGCTTGTTTTATTATTCTGAATTCGTAGTCTAATCCACATCTATCCTATGAATTAATAATGAACAATTATTCATTTTTTATTACTCAGTTTAATGAATTATTCTCCACTGAATTTCATAAATTAGTAATAAATACTCAACAATTGGGCATCTGGACCATCGCTGAGTAAGCCCCACAAAAGTGGTGCAAGTGTACTCGACAATGATGCACGACTGAGCACTCAGATGCACGAACGCGCATACAAAAATGTGAAACAATGAGGAATCCTTCACAAAACAGGAGAAAGCATTAAATAATAATAAAATAATAAGAGGCTCTCAAGGTGGGCCCACCGGCCGGCCGGCCGACTGTGCCCTAGCCATGGTCGGTTCGTGCCTCTCCCATTATTTTCTTATTTTTTGTTATTTCGTGAACTCACGAAAACTCTTTGGCTTTAGCAACTTTCCTTGTTTTTGCAAAACTCGTGAATTCTCCATAACTTTGTGGATTCACCAAATAATATTATAAAATAAAGAAAAGTGTGCGGGACCAGGCTTCCCAGCCGGCCGGCCATGCCCAAGTCGTGGACGGTCCCACACCTCATAATCCTTAGCCTTTTATAATTATTATTCCTAATCTCACGAAACTCCTCTGTTTCAAAAAAACTCATGGATTCTCCATATCTTCATGGATTCTCCATATCTTCAAGGATTCTCCATAGCTTCAAGGATTCACGAAAAATAATATTATAAAATAGGGAAAGGTGTGCGGGACCGGGCAACATGGCCGGCCGGCCATGCCCTAGCTGTGGTCGGTCCCACACCTTGCAATCCCTAATCTTTCATAATTACTATTTTTCTCAACTTGTGAAACTCCTGGGTTTGAGCAAAATTCATGATTTCTTCATATTTTCTCAAATATTGCTCGAATCACGAAAAACCAAAAGCCAACATGATCGCACGACCGGCTAGCCTCTCACGGCAATTCTAAATATTAAAACAATTTTATTTTAATATTTTCAAAATATTGATGAATTGAGCATACATGCTCATTTCAACAAAAATCGAGAATTCTCAGTCAAGATGAAACTCTTCTGAAAATTCACAATGTTGCTCAAACGCGCATCAGAAAATACTGAAACTCTCAGTACGGAGACACGGACATCATGGCAACACGTGCATGCCTTCATGACCGGCGAGGTCATTCCTAGGGCTTGCACGAAGCCGGTCCCACACATTTTCGCAATTCTGACCTAATTTGCACAATTGCTCATACTGGGCCCGAACTCTCTCCAACCAACTGGAGAATTCTCCAATTGACCAACAACTGGTCCCGTGATCACCAGGAGCCGATCCCATGCCCTCTTGGTCGGTCCCCCATCTCTCATACTTAGGTTTTATCACCTAATGTTGAATCCAGCAATATTTCAGAAAATGGTGAAACCACCATTTAATCATCATTCTTTCACCAACTCTCAAACTGAGAATCCTGATGCGTGCTCACTCGAGAACTGGGCACCAGATAGACGCCCATCATTCCATGTGGTCAGTCCCTCATCACTCATGATCAATTTTCAGCAATTCGCCAATTGATGGAGGATTGATCGAAAATTAGAGTTTCGAATAAACACTCTGTGAAACCATCATTCTGAGCAATTCCAAACACTAATGAATTTATGTTGATTCATCAATCAACATCTAAATTAATTATACAATATTCGGCAATCTACCAATACTTTAATTAATATTTTATTGGGTCACGTCACCAGTAAATAATTCGTTGAATCGAGCAATACTTGCTCAATCTCCCGAATATTAGTCAATATTCAGCAATTCATCAGTAATTTGTCGAATTGAGAAATACTTGCTCAGTTGCACGTCGTATTATCAAAAATCATTAGTTTGGTGAATTGAGCAATACTTGCTTAGTTGCTCATCAAATTCCCATAATTCGGTGAATTGAGCAATACTTGCTCAATCACTCAACTAGTCAGTAATTCATCAGTGAATCAACAATACTGACATCCCTTCAGAGAACTACATGTTCGATCCAAGAATCGCTGAGTATTCATCACTCATGCTCGATTAAATGAAACTTAGACTCATTGTCTAAACAGTCAACAACTGACTAATCAAAACACGTCTGCCCTGCAGACTCCACGATTCGTGAAATATCAATCACGTCAGAAATGGGGGGATATCACTTAGGGTTTTGGTCTGGAGGTGTACGGGACGTGGATTCATCCACAACGAGAAGTGTGCGTAAGTTGTGCAAACGGTTGAAGGAGTTAGCAAAGTAGTGGGTGCACGATCAGTAAGTCTCCACACGACATGGAACTGACTTTACCACGATCTCCCATTTTCCCAATCTTTCACTGGAGAAACCGTCACACTTACAGGGATCAGTGTGTTCACTACTCTAACAGTATAAATAAGTCTCTGAATTCATGATTGAAAAAACAAGAATTACAACATCAGTAATCATCCACACAGAATTTCTCGAGTAATTACTCTAAAGAATTCATCAATCACCCAGAGCTTATTAGAACTCAACAGTTCACCAATATTGCAGAAACCTTCAACACACGCATAATCCTCGATCATCACTGATCCCACATAATTCTCATCTTCCCTCCTACAGATCAACCCATCTCCCTCTTTGCGGCTGAATTGACTCTGGAACGACCATTGTCTTGGTTTAGGCCGGAGTCATACAGATTCATTTCCCGAATCTAACCACCCCCTTTGCAGTGGTGCATCTGTGTGAGGATTAACATTTTTCCCGGCTGAGGAGTCTTGACAATGCGCTTGACTCTTCACTTCCCAAAAAAACGGCGACTCATTTTTCCCCATCCACACTTGCATATTCTATCGTACGAGTACAATCGATTGATTGGCTTGAGATCATGAGAGTTATCCGATAGGAAAGATAAATAAGTCACAAACATCTTCGTCTCACTGTTTGTGATTCCTCGACAAACCTCCTGTGTAGTCAGGAAGGATTGTAGAGAGGTGATTGATTAATCTAGGCTGTTCTTCGGGAATATAAGACCGGATTATCAATTGGTTCCTGTTCACCTTGATTTTATATATTAAGACGGAACAAAACCTAAGGTTTATTTGTGGGAGACAGATTTATCCTTTGATAAACTTTTATGTGTGAGACAGATCTGTTTATTATCAAGTCTGTGACTTTGGGTTGCAACAACTCTTGGTTGTGGGTGATATCAGCTAAGGGTATCAAGTGTGTAGTATCCTGCTGGGATCAGAGGCGTAGGATTACAACTGTACCTTGGATCGGTGGGAGACTAATTTGGGTTCAACTATAGTCCAGTCCGAAGTTAGCTTGGAGTAGGCTAGTGTCTGTAGCGTCTTAATACAGTGTGTATTCAATCTGGACTAGGTCCCGGGGTTTTTCTGCATTTGCAGTTTCCTCGTTAACAAAATTTATAGAGTCTGTGTTATTTCTTTTCCGCATTATATTTTATATAATTGAAATAATACAGGTTTTGCGTTCGTGATCATCAATTGGAAATTCAATCTTTGGTTGTTGATTGATATTGATTGATCCTTGGACATTGGTCTTTGGTACCGTCCAAGTATTCCTTGTGTTTTGATTAAGACTCGCTGATTTCTATTAGCTTGAGTAATATAAAAAACACGAGAGATATTAAATCCTTGAGATACTTTTATCTAGACTGAGTCTGACTGTCTAGTTGATTCTCTAGCAAAGTATTTCCGAGTTAGTCCATACAGATTGCTAAGCGAAATATTGGGTGTAATTGTTAGACCCCCGCTTTTCACATTCATCAAGGAGTTTTAAGATACAAGATAACCCCTATAAAATTCCACAGTTGCACACCCAGCAAGATATTACTATTAAGCACAAGTTCAAAAGAACTCTCCCCCATTTGATGTCATTCCCGAAAGAACAACAAGAGCGACCTTAATTTCGAAAGAAAAGAAGGATTTTTTAATTGGACACCAAAAACCATGGAAATGATTTTCTATTTCCAAAACTCAATCAAATTAATACAAGTAAACCCATGATTAATTTAATCGGAATACGCAACTAAATCAAACCATAAAAGTGATCAATTTAATTGATTGTGCTCAACATAAGAAAACTCACGGAGCTACAACTAAGATAACCACACGGAGATGACTACCTTAATCGTTCAAATACTCAACATAAGGAAAACCTTACGGAATATACGACTACATCAACCAATAGAACATGATTAGTATAGCCGTTCATATACTCAACACAAGAACTTGTGGAATATATAAAAAACTCAACTAGATTAATTACAAGAGAACCTATAATTAATCTAATTGGAATACACAACCAAACTAATCACCGAAGCAATCAATTTAATTTTCAAAAGATTTTGCTCGACAAAAGAAGACTTTCGGAGCAAATAACTAAATAACCAATCAAGATGATTAATTTAGTTCAGGAATGCTCAACATATAGTATCTCATGGAACAACCAACAGGGCCAATATTAATCGGCATAGTTGTAAGGTGCTCAACATAAGATACACAATGGAGCCTTCACGATAAAACATAACAAAATGGATCAATGAAGATCAATACCATGGATAACATACAAGGATCTATTCTATTTTCCATCACTATTTGCATAACGACATAACAGACTTTATCCTTGTCAAACAAAAGATTTCATCCTATTTTCCATAAAATACATGACTGCAAAGGCATAACTTTTGTAATTGTCTAAAGTCCATTCGTCCTTTCATCAATACGAATATCAATTCATGAACGACTTTACTTTTGACAAAATATGGGACCTTCAAGTTCACGGACGCAAACAATACATATCCCATAAAAATATTGCAATACTTCAAAACAGATTAATACTGCAATAATATCATCCTCCAAATATTTTTTCGAATTTAAAACCAATAAACCTAAAAAATAAACATAAGAAGATGAAAACAAAAATAGCTATGTGTAGTCACAATCTTCGCTATTCGAAGCTCTAGTTATTCTTCCAACTAAACCAAAAAGAATACATACTAGGCAACTAAAAAGACTCAGTTTTCCTTGATGATTTCATACCTCTGAAATGGTCCATCAAAATAGGAGTCACTGATATCCTTGATCATGTTGACTGTAGAAACACCATGTTCAAAAGTTAAAATGTTGACCTTTCGATCAATAGTGCGAGCATAATGGCGAGCCTTTGCGCAATCAAGGATAACTTTCTTTTAATTCCTGATCAAGATATTCTGAGTAACAAGGATTTTTTCCTGTCCATCAATAAGTTGGTTTATCGGAAGTTGAAGGTTAGCAAGTTCGTTCTTTACTTCATTTTGGACACGAAACAGATCCTTGACAGATTCTCCAATCCAAGATTTATACTCTTTTCTTTCAACAATCTTCTTTAAAATACAACTTTGACCAGAATCACATCCTTTAAGATCATCCTCAACCATAGGGTTAACTTCTTCTTTGGGAACAGATTCCATAGAGTTCCTTTCTAAAGAATAAAGAAACACATATAAGACTTATATATGTTCGTGAGAATCCTTGCTGGAAACTCTAAAGTTCCTTGAGGAGACACGGACGTTCGTGGACCAGCGAAAGTCAAATGGCCCAGAATAGGAAAACTGCATACCATGTTGCTTTCAAAGATTCTATATCTCCAAAAGATCATAGTAACAACAGAAAGAAGTACTAACAACATTACATCATAAGATACACAAGCTGGAGAAAAACAACACAATACTTGAGCATCTCGCAAATCCTCATTCTTGTATCTCTCAAGTTAGACACAAGAATATACATTCTGCTACTAGGTAGAAGAGGGAGACATAGTCTCACCATAGGTTCTGAGAGAATAACAGTTATTTCCTCCAGGATATCTAAATTTAGCATTTCTTGTCCTTCCTTGGCAGTTTCCAGATACGAGAGAAAGTCTCATAGTCCTTCTGGGAATCACAGGTGAGGACTCTTTCTGATAACAAAGTTTACGACCTCTAAAAATATGTTCTAGGGGATTTTCCGAAATTGGTGTCCACACACTAGACTTATATTTACCATATTTGTTCTTATAAGCACATGACATGCTTTCATTGGTAGCCCCAGAGTTTACAAATGGCCTGTAATGATTTCTATGAGGGAGATCATTTTTATAAGATGTCTGGTTTCCTGTGGAATGGACCTTCATTGTAGCAGTCGTCCGACTATTTACTCTATTGATAGTAGAAAGAAGCAATTTGTGAAGTTCATAAACACGTTTCTTTCTGGCAAAATAATGGATAGTATAGTGATTTCCTTTTCCACAGAAGGTACAAATTCGTGGAGGAGAAGCAACAACTGGTACTTGTTTAAACTTCATAGCCACTGGAGAAGATTGTAAGTTATGAAAACTTTTCTTGACACAATCTCCATCTGGAGAAAATTTTATTCTGTACAGTAACTCATGAGAATTAGTTTGTGCAGAAGAATTTCTTCTTAAGGCAGAGTGTTCCTTTTCCAAGGATTTACACTGTCCATGGGCTAGAGCAAGTGATGCTTCAAGTTTCTCTTTCTCAACACGAAGTCTGTCTGGATCATATGAATGCGTCTTGATAAAATATTTTTCTCTAATTAAGACTTCTTTAACCAACTTTTCAAGATCACAAATCTTTTCACGCTGTAGATTGTTTTCTTGAAGAAGTTTCTCAATTTCCTTAGAGAATGACCCTATAATGTTGTAGAGTACCTGTTCAGGAAGTCTGTACATGATCCTTGAGATCAACAAACTCAGTATAATTTTTTGAATTCTGGTGAGCTCCATTTCAGCTTTAGCCATTATGTCCAATGTCTCATTGGAGGAAGAATGACCAACACAGGATGGGACAATCTTCTTACCTCGGGATTCGGAAGAATCATCTAAGGAGTGACCCTTTGAGGTATCTCCGAGACAATTGACAAAATTGACAGCTTTAGGAGGCATTTTTGATATGCGTATGAGAATTTATCCACAGACTCAGATTGCCACAAACATAGACTTATAAGGTCTTTAACGTGTTTGTCTGCTCTGATACCAATTGAAAAAGCGGGGGTCTAACAACACTACCCAATATTTAGCATAGCAATCTGTATGGACAAACTCCAATATACTTTTTATGAGAATCAACTAGACAGTTAGACTCAATCAATAAAAAGATATATCAAAGAGTTTATATCAATCTCTCGATTTGATCTTTACTCAAGCAAATGGAAATCTGCGAGTCTTTATCAAAGAGAGATAACTTGGACGATACCAAAGACCAATATCCAAGGATCAATCAATATCAATCAACAACCAAAGGTTGGATTTCCAATTGATGATCTTAACGCACAACCTGTATTATTTTAATTATATAAAATATAATTCGGAAAAGAAATAACACAGACACCAGAAGTTTTGTTAACGAGGAAACCGCAAATGCAGAAAAACCCGGGACCAAGTCCAGATTGAATACACATTGTATTAAGCCGCTACAGACACTAGCTTACTCCAAGCTAACTTCGGACTGGACTATAGTTGAACCCCAATCAGTATCCCACCGATCCAAGGTACAGTTGTACTCCTCCGCCTCTGATTCCAGCAGGATACTGCGCACTTGATTCCCTTAGCCGATCCCACCCACAACCAAGAGTTGTTGCAACCCAAAATCGCAGACTTGATAATCAACAAATCTGTCTCACACAAAAAAGTCTATAAAGGATAAATCTGTCTCCCACAGAAAAACCCTAGGTTTTGTTCTGTCTTAAGATATAAAATCAAGGTGAACAGGAACCAATTGATAATCCAGTCTTATATTCCCGAAGAACATCCTAGATTAATCAATCACGTCTCAACAATCCTTCTTGACTACACAAGCGGTTTGTCGAGGAATCAAAAACAGTGAGACGAAGATGTTTGTGACTTCTTTATCTTTCATATCGGAGAACTCTCACGATCTCAAGACAATCAAAGATTGTACTCATACGATAGAAGATGCAAGATCATATCACACAACTACGATAAAAGTAGTATCGGGCTGGCTTCACAATCCCAATGAATTCTGTAAGTTGTTGACTTGGTTTTAGAGAAGAAAACCAAAGGTTAAAAGAGAATCGACTCTAGCGAGCGCACTAGTATCACACAGACGTGTGGGGATTAGTTTTGCACAATGCTAGATGTCTCCTTTATATAGCCTTCAAATCAGGGTTTTGCCTATGTTACAAAGCAATCCATATTCACCGTTAGAAGAAAACCTGATTTATATTCAAGCTAATATTTCTTAGCTGTTAGATCGAAAACTTAGCTTGTCACACACACTTGGGTAGACGTTTATTAGGTTTGTGAAAACCGTGCCCAAACGTGTACGTGTATGTTGGTTCAACATAGTAACTAGGGATGCACAAGACCCGCCCAGGATACCCATACCCACCCGTACCCGCTAAACCCGTGGGTTTTTAGTCCATACCCGTCCGTTGTGGGTGCGGGGTTGGTTATGAAAAAAAATACCCGCTGTCCGTGGGTGCGAAGTTGGTTTTAGCTCATACCCGCCCATACCCGCCCGAAAAACCCGTAAAATATATACCTTTAGATAAAATTAATCCTAGTCGTCCGATCCATTATGAAACCCTAAGAATTTGGAGATTCAAAATTGCAGCAGGCTGGAGTATCATCCTTCTGACAAACAGATGCAACGCCTGACCCCCCTCCTAATAGGTTTTTCTCGTTTCTCTCTCTCTCTATATGACTGACTTCAGAAAATTATTACTTGCCTAACTATTTCCCTCCATATTTTACATTGGGATTTCAGCTAATGGATCTTCTACCTTACCGCTGAGCCTCATACCACGGAATCCGTACATGTACCTAGAGCTTCTTGCACGTAGGAGGTCTGGGATCTTCTCAAATCAAAACAAAGAGGCAAGTCCAAACTAAATTTTTATTATTTATTTCGGTACTGGAATGAACTTGTATGTATAACCTATAAATCTATACACAGAAACGCTGGATTGATAATTCTGGCCGCAACTGCTTCATGTTGTTTCCAAGGAGTTTCAATATCTCATGGGGGGACAACACACGTTACTGGACATGGCTTTCAATAACAGAGCCATCGGTAGCAAGGTGAGAGAAAATTTAGTTAACTAGATGATCATTGAATATAAAGCGGGTTAAATCCACTTAAACCCATACCCGCCCAACCCGCAGCGGGCGGGTATTAACATCCGCCCGCTGTTTGTGGGTGCGGGGTTGGTTATAAAAATAAAAACCCTCAGTCTATGGGTGCGAGGTTGGTTTTAGCTTATACCCGCCCATACCCGCCCATGTGCAGCCCTAATAGTAACCCAAAAGGTCAACCATATGAGAATTTCATATTAACCTAGTTCTTCTTCACCATAACTAGTTCAATTGACTCAAATGAACTAGTTAGAGAGTTGTTCAATTGCTATCAGATCTTATGTAACTACACAAGACACAATTGAAACAAAGATGATTTGATTCGATGAATCGGCTCATGAACTTTATAGCCACGGTTTGCATAAAGCATACCTTAGTAATTTAAGTTTCATGTTCAGAGCACATCTTTAGATAATAACCACTTAAGCTCACAAACAAGTTCGCGGACTTAAGACAACCGGCAAAGTTTTCCAAACTCAACAGAAAATCTCGGCAAAGAGACTTCCGCCAGTTCGCGGACTGAGTTCGCGGAATAAACACGCAAACGAGTTTTTGGAAAATCCCAGCAGAAATTCTCGGTAAGAGAACTTCCGTCAGTTCGCGGACTTGGCAAATCCAATTCCTCCGGTTTCTCTCAATCAACAAAGTTCGAAAACTTCGGATTAAGGAATACATGGTTATGTAATCTAAACTCTCATTTCAATCATTGAGACATTCTCATAGGACGTTATATAGCTGTTATTCACAGACCGTTTCACGTCAGAGCAATTCTCAAAGTAATTGAAACTTTTCATGACTTTCGTCACTAGGTGAAGATAACCTTGATCAAAGCGAAACGCTTTACCAACACACGATTTCGAGAAAAAGATAAGTAGTGAATACTCAGCTCGAAATGTCAAATGTGTATGATCCAGTCTATATAGCATACGACTTTTTGTCTCATAAGAAGTAGGAGATAGAATGGATAGACTTTTGAGTGATAGATAAGTTCAAGTATCCACATACCTTTTTATTGATGAAGTTCCACGGTTCCTTGAGTAGATCTTCGTCGTTGTATGATGAATCGCCATGAAGTCCTTGAGCTCAACTACACTTTTCTATCCTAGTCCGAGACTTAGATATGTAGACTAGAAATCAAGACTCATAGTTTTGATCACTAACATTAACAAACATGCTTGATATAGCAACGCATGCGAGGTCGACCGAGCTATACTCTAACACCTAGGATCAGCCGTGGATTCGACCATGGATTCAGAATAATAAAATGAGCATTACCATCCTATGGGATCGTGGATTCGACCATAAAACCAGAGTAATAAAATTATCTATTACCATTCCATGAGATCAGTCGTGGATTCGATCATGAAATCGTAGTAATGAGATAAAATAGATTATTTTCTAGGAATTCAGTGGTGAATGTCACGGTAAAATTAATCTATTGTAGAATCGAGATATGAGATGGTTGAAGCGCCATACCTGTTCTGAAAGGTGCATAGTCATGGAACAACATGCAGTGTGCAGCGT
This sequence comes from Papaver somniferum, assembly GCF_003573695.1. NCBI lineage: Eukaryota > Viridiplantae > Streptophyta > Magnoliopsida > Ranunculales > Papaveraceae > Papaver > Papaver somniferum. Next base: position 103,686,236 of record NC_039360.1, on the reverse strand, counting down.
CAACGTCCTGAAGGCGTTTATACCCCTCAACAAACAATTATATAGGAGAGCCGCCTGAATCTATACACGGTCTCTCTACATAGTCAGGGAACAGTGAGTGTCACCGTCGTCCTGAAGGCATTAATCCCTCTCAACAAACAATTATGTAGGAGGACCTCCCAATCATTCTTCTATGTAGAGGTGGGTTTCCCTATGTAGTCAGGGAACAGTGAGTGTCACCGACGTCCTGAAGGCATTAATCCCTCTCAACAAACAATTATGTAGGAGGACCGCCCAATCATGTTATTCTACATAGAGGTCATGATGAAATGCGCGGCATCAAACGCTCCGCTAGTGGAGGTCTTTCGAGAAACATATTCATCATGGCTCTGAGAGGAATGTTCACTCAGTCAGAGATCTCGTAAAACACGAATCGTCACATGCGCTCCTGAAATCGGGTCAGAAACATGCAGTATCATGGTTTTACGATTTTAACCTTCGTCGAAAATCCACCATCAACAATTTCCTACAAGATTTACACCTGGTGGGGTTAGCACTACCGTACCAAATACCTGTCTTTATGCCAGTGAATCTAGTTCAGTTCGGATTGCATCTCTCCATTGAGGCCAATCTGCTCTATTTTGGCATTCTGCAATAGTGCGTGGTGTGATATCATCATGCTCTATAATCTCTCGAGCAACAATATATGCGAATATATCATCAATATGCGTGGAGGATCTTTCCATCAACACGTATGAACTTTCACAATCCATAGAGCTTTCTTTGTTCTCTGGAATCAATTCAAACTTCGGGGCATCCCCTACTAATGATTCATGGACATAACTGTAATCAGAGACAATATCATAAGATGGATTATTTGTATTGATGATATATGGATCGGTTAGTGCCTTACTCTCCCTTTTCTTCCTTGGCTGAGTATCAATAGAACCAAGTGGTCTCCCCCTCTTCCTTTTGGGGCCCACGACCTCAGATACACTTCCACCAAATGCAGCCTTGGTACCTATATCTACGGTACATTTTCCCTTGTCGGGAATGTCCAACCTTGCAGGCACGTTTGCAGCTGGTATATGTGATCTCGTCACTTTAGCGATATCAGTAAATGCATTAGGTATTGAATTTGTCACATTCTGAAGATCGATAATTCTTTTTACTTCACTTTCACATTATGGAGTGCGGAGATCAAGATGAGACAACGTGGGAACACACCATGACAATTCTTGTCGTTCCCTTTGGAAGTCCTTTTCCATACCTCCCCCTAACAACGGGAAGGTTGTCTCATCAAAGTGACAATCCGCAAATCTAGCGGTAAAGAGATCGCCTGTCAAAGTTTCTAAGTAGCGGATAATTGTTGGGGATTCATATCCAACATAAATACCTACTCTTCTTTGTGGACCCATCTAAGAACATTGTGGGGGCGTAATGGGAACACATACGATACAACCAAATATTCGTAAATTTTAAATATCAGGCTCATATTTGGTTACCAACTGGTACGCAGAAAATGGTTGGCTAGCAGTGGGTCTAAAGCGAATAAGTAATGTTGCATGTAATATGGCGTACCCCCAGGCAAGTAATAGGCAGGTTGGAACGCATAACCAATTCCCTAGCTATCATCTGTAACCTTTTGATGGTAGCTTCTGCAAGACCATTTTGAGTGTGTACATGGGGTATGGGATGCTCTATGTCAATTCCATTAGACATATAGAAATCATCAAATATTTTAGATGTAAATTCTCTAGCATTATCAAGTCTGATAGACTTGATTGGATGATCAGGGTGGTGATCCCTTAGTCTTATAATTTGTGCTAGGAGCTTTGCAAATGCATCATTTCTTGTGGACAACAATGCAACGTGTGACCAACGAGTCGAAGCATCAACCAGAACCATAAAATATCTGAATGGTCCACGTTCTGGATTTATAGGTCCACAATTATCACCTTGTATTCTTTGTAAATATGGAATATTTTGTTTGGTATCTTTAGCATAGGATGGTCTCGATCCTGTCTTTGCCAAAGAACAAGCTTTGCATAATGAGCGATATGCCTTCGATAAGGACAACGAAGAAGAATGGGATAGGGGGTGCACTTCAATTACTTTTGAAGATGAAGGTTGCACTTCTCTTACTTTAGAAGGCATAAAAATTGCATCATTTACTTTAGAATGCACATTGTTACTCTGCATTGAAATAATCTTTTGTTCTTTTTCATTCGAAAGAAAGGATGTCCGTGTGAGTTATTCAAAACACGGATCATCATATCACGACCTGGGTGCCCTAGTTGATCGGGCCAAAGCTTATATAAATCACTGGCCAACTGTTCATCGTTGGAAACCACATGGGATTCGATGATCCTAATAGTGGTGATATACAATACACTAGAGTGACTCATTAGTTTCTCTAAGATGTTCTTCCTTCCGCATTCACTAGAGTCACATATATGTACTCAATTCCATTTTCACAGTGATTTTCCAAGTGATAATCATTTGCACGGATATCCTTGAAACTCAACAAAGTGCGGAGCTCTTGGTGCATATAAAGCTTCTGTAACTTTAATCATTGTGTCGTTTGGCAACAAGAATTAAGATTTACCTCGCCCAATTATTACTTGTGATGATCCAGTCATCGTAGTCACAAATGTACTATAAGGAGTAAAATCGACAAATAATTGTCTATTTCTTAGGATAGTGTGGGTGGTTACACTATCAACTAAACATTCAATTTCTCTTGGAGACATTCCTACAAGTTGTTTATGGGTGAAAATTGTTTCTACTGGTTTTGGTAAATTTGGGTGTGTGTGGATGAGAAACGAATCTAAACCCTAAACAAATGCACTGCACGGGAATGCTTTTGATTCGAGAGATCAATCTATACAATTCTGACCTAAACCAAGAAATGGTCGTTCCAGACTTGCTTCGGTCACAAAGTGAAGGAGATGAGGTTGATCTTAGGGAGGGAAGCGAAGAAGGTGTTGAGATTGTGAAGGTGTTGTCTGTTTATGACTTGTATTAGAATGATGAACTGGCTTGCACAATGTAAGCTATCAGTTTTGGGTGTTTTCTGAATACTATGACAACAGTTGGTTTCTCTGTCTGTGTTGGAAATAGGTGAATGACCTATTTATACAAGTCATTGAGCGCAACCCTCAACTCTCGTAGGAAGTGGAAGAAGTTAAGTGATGGAGTAGTGGGGTCGTGTATGAGTGGTGATTGTCACACGATCACACCTTTTCCCACTTCCCTCATCACTATTAACCGTCCATAACACGTTCTCGTAATGGCGCGTTGCACGCTGCACGATGTAAACCGCCAGACCAATCCCCCGGTAAGTATCCCCCAGTTTGTGACATGCTTGATGTCTCGAATGAATGGATCGTGGGACCCACTGCAGGAAATAACATACGTTGCTAAGTTAAATAACTAAATTATTTGATATTCCTGAAATATCAAGTATGCTCGATGCATGTAATGCATCAAAAACAATCAATATGCATGAAGCATCGTTGTTTTAAAACTTAACTGAATAAGTCGCGGATTAAGCGTCTTAAAACAGCATCACGTCCAACCATCTTCGAGTGATCGTTTGGAGGCTGCACGAGTAGGCCACCATCTGGTCGATCACTCACTGTGGAAGAGTGGCGGACGGTGATCATCGAGGCGCTTCATTGGTCGCCTAACTTTAAATCTAAGTCGTCCGTCCAAGCTGGCAAAGTTGGACGGACAAGATGATTTACAGCGCATGTTTTCCGCCGTTGATGGTTTTTAAGAGGTGCGCAAGCATCCCTCTTTGTCTTGATCGAATTCAAACATGGGCGTTAATTTTGGTGGGACCGACCGGGCATGCGTGTAGACAGCCTGCCGGTGAGCATGTCTACACCTCTTGGTTTCACGAAGATTCGATCTATGCCGCTCAATTTGACCGGCAAAGATGAGTGGTCGTGATCGATTTGCGACAGAAATCCATTGCCGCAAAGGATTTGGAAGCCGCGTGACATGCCACCTTCGGGTGTGCGTTTCGAGGCACTCGTCCATGGTTCGCCTAGGCCGGACGGTCACACGCACAGGTGGTCCCACGGTGATCACGTCGACATCCTTAGGACCTCTTGAGTCTATATCTACACCCTCTGTTTAGGATGGCGAAGATGGATGGACGCAATCGAACTACGACAGATATGCATCGCCGCAAACCCTAATTAGGTGTTTTAAACAGGTCACGCACGCGTGACTTTGGCCAAACAGTTTGGCAAGTCACGCTTCCCCTTTGGGAGAACCGACCATATGGGGCCCACGTTGGGCTGACGATGAACATATGTGCACCTTCCTGATGGTCCTAGGCGCGATCTAAGCCATCCAAATATGCTGGCTAAGTTGGATGCTCGTGATCGTTTTAAGACACTAATGGAACTTCCTCGATCTTTTAAAGCATCACGCCAACCATGTTTCGAGCAAACGTTCATTTCTCCATGGCGTTGCCGTGAGAAAGCCGATCGGGTAGGTGAGAAATGGTCCCGCCAACGTGTGCGTTGACGCTTCTTTGATCATTCATGGGATGATCTAATCCGTCCAACCAGGCTTGCGAAGTTGGGCGGTTACGATGGTTTTAAGACTACCCTGGACAGTCTATGTTCGATCGAACCTCTACAAAGCAGAACGACCACCCTACTTAGGGTTGGCGTTTGACGTTGCTGGGAGGTGTTCGTGTGATGTTCGACCGGCTAGCGCACAAGTGGGCCCGCCGGTGGTCATCACATCAATCGCCTATTCTTGTCAGGGTTTGGCTCGGCTTGTTAAATTGCGCGGCCAACTTGTGTGGCCGCGATCGTTTCTGAGACTGATATGGACAATCCAAATTTTCCTTAAGGAAATTAAATACGTTCGATCGAGCTGAAAGCGCATCGATTCGAAATTCTCTTTTGTCAGAGGGTGATGTAGCGTATTTCGTACATGTCTCAAAATTGGCACTTGGAGATTCATGTTACTCTGCTGAGAGTGAACACTCAGTCGTCATGTCATGCTAATAATGAGAGTTCGGCGAGGAACATCACAAGAAATACTAGGAAAATCATGCATTAATTAATAATGCTAAAATTCACATAATATTTGGGATTGTTGCTACATGCACCATTTTGGGTGAATTTTGTGTATTTATTGAATTTCTTCGAATAAATAAAGTGAAGAGGTACTCATCACTTATCAAACGGCTTTACCTTTGCAGGATGTCAGCGCATTAAATACTGACTTTACAATTTTAGCCCTGAACTAAAATCCACCTTCAACACAAGTATATTAGGCAGGAATGTTACAAACAAAAAATATTGAACAATTTATGTCACTTCCTTTAGAGAATTTTTTTGTACTAGAATGGTGTCCTTTCCATTCTAATTTACATGCTAAACAACAGATTATCATAAACAAAGTAGAATTCTATAGAACATAATAGAAAATAAGTACTTATAAATAATCCATACACATAACATAAAGATGGTAAGAACATGTTCAGCAACGGTAACACCTACTCAAACTATTACACAAACGGTAGTCTAAGATAACATAAAAACTTCAAAGAATCTAAAAACAGACAGAGTCTAGGAAGCCAAAAACTAAATTCTTTGGCCCAAGCAAAATCAGGCACATCCATAGTTGGGGCAAAGTCCTCATTGCCTAGGAAGTCTGAAATCGTGAGGTTGACGTCAGGGGTTACATCATTTTCTTCCATATTATAGCCTCTTGTTCGAGAGTTTCCCGGTATTTTTTGTAGCTCGCAGCTACATTGGCACTAGCCTTGCAATTCTTGTACCAATATCGGTAAATCCACACCTAAAACAAGGCGCAATTTCGTCTGCAGCCTTTTTGTTAGCGGGATATTTGGTGTTTTCTCGAATTTAGGATCACCACCACTATGTCCGGAAGTTCCTTCTCTATGCCAAATATTAGAGTGACCTTTACGTCATCGACCTCGATTATGTCCCTTACGTCCTCTTCCACGAGAGGTGTTATCTCCATGTGGGTGTGGATCATGGGGATGTGAATCAGAATGTCGAGCCCTCTTTCCTTTGGGGTTCTTTCCTATATTGACCTTGCCATGGTTAGCTTCTGGAACTTTCTTTTTCCCGACAGCTCTGGAATTGTTATTGACAAAAATCTCATTGTGCCTTTCAGCCACTTGCAGTAAGTCTATCAACCTACTGAATGTGGTGATTCTTTTGTTGTCAACCTCTAAACGATATTGGTTCGCTAGTATCATGGAAGAGGTGGGAAAGGTTGATAGGGTTTTCTGAATCATTTCCTCATCTGTGAGTTTCTTCCCACATAAGTCCATACATGCCTGAATTTGCAGCATGTCTTTTTGGAAATCATTCACTTTTACATAATCGGGGAAGCGGATTTCGTTCCACATGACATTCAATTGTGGTATTAAGGAATCATGAATGTTCCCAAAAAGGCTATCTAGAGCATTTCATAGCTCTTTGGTATTTTCAAGTGATGATAACCCGAACGTAGGTTAGGATCGATATGCCTCTTAAGGAACATAAGAGCATGAGGTTTGTCTTTCTCGGTTTCCGGAGCAGCGTCGGCAGATAGCTTGATAGTAGAGGTGTAGTCCTTTGCCACTAGGTGGTTTCCACATCAGATACCCAACGATGATACTCAAGTCCTGTTGAATCCAAAATTTCGAATTCTGGTCGAATTGGGTCCATCTACATAGACAAAATAAAGGACATTAATATGGTGCTCAAGTCCTTCTGAGTCAACGACAAATCCCGGTATAATTTTCCCGTGACCAAATTTTTTTATGGTTTTGTGGGTAATACGGATATGTCATATAGTCCAATCTCTGATCATAACCCAGTCCACAAAATTAATTAACCAAGCTTCTTTATGGTTTTTAACAAGGGAACTATGTTTGCAAACCAAATTTCTTTATGGTTTAAAAATTGCAAACGATTTGGTAATAAGGTTGACAAAATAGTCAACTAAAAATAGGTCTGTTAAAAAAAATAAACAACAGGCTCATTTATCATTTATATACGCATATAAAATTATTGGAATTTAAGTCGCAATTTGTTTGCATGTTTAGTAGCAAACCATTTGCGGGATAAAAATAAGTTTTGGTTAATATTTATGACATGCATGAGTAATATCAAACTAAGATATAATACTAAGCATAAAATACATGTCAAAATTTTACAATTTTGAGGAAGGTCTAAAAAAAATAATAATATAACATACTAAAAAAAATATGTATGGTAAATTATAACATTTGGTGGGGATAACATCACGGATGTATACCTATATGATGAGTATTTGATAAAAATAAATACTAGAATATTCATGGCTTAAAATAAAAATAATTAACATATATACATACATATACATCATGGGTATAATACATTTACTAACAAGTAGAATGATATGATATCCTTCAAAGGTAATATCCATACATATATTTATTTATTTATTTTTCAAAAAAATGAAAGAGAAAGTACAACATCACGTGGGGAGTTTGAAACAAAATCAGATATATTTTTTTTGTAAGTAAAACAAACCATATTTTTGTGTATCACATGATTTTAATTAATTAAACTAGAGATAAAAATGTCACTTTCATGTTAGAAGACAAGCATGCGATCATAAAGAAACAAATAAGCTATCACTATCAAGTTGAAAATCAAATGGATTATTTTCTTTTAACTTTTGGTGTAACTAAAGTAAAGAGTAGAAGCTAATATAATCATGTCATATGATATATGGGTCAAAGAGTGGAGACAAACAAGAGGCAAAAACATAAAGGATACAAAGTATGAAAAGAGAAGAAGAGAATCATGTGTGTTTTCTCATTAACATTTACTCTTTAAATACATGAGATGAAGACGAGATAGGAGTACATGTGTTGAGTAACATAGAAGAAGTGTTACATGTGTCTATCATAAGATGGAAGTTACCCATGCATAGTGACACATGGGGGTGGTCAACCATACCACCAATAACATTCCTACAACAAATTGATATTTAAACTAAATAATTTTGGCAGTAATTGATGGGGTATCCATACATTCTTGGGACACATATTTATCTTTTTTAACATCGCCATTATTCTATATATTCAAGTAATAATGTTGTAAATACTTGTCCCTGTATAAACTTGAAGAAAATCTAGTATTGGCATTTCACTTTTCATATTTGAATTCTAGTTCGCGAACGAAATCCCTGATCTTAAGAGTTTCACGTTCCGAAACTCCTCATGGTTGATCATCTTCCCTTATCTATTCTCACTTTATTTTTGAAGTCATCTTCTCTTTTCTATTCTCACTCTAGCTTTGGAATTCTTTCAAAGATTTTCTATTGAAGTGATATTTATATATATATATATATATATATATATGTGTGGTTCATGAGAACTCTAAAATCACATCCTTTGAGAAATCTTTATGGAGCCTCCAAGTACACTCTTCTTTAGTGAGACCGGTCATATGTTTATTGATAATCTCACAAACTCCAAAGGAAGATGAAAAAACCTACCCTAAGGAAAATTTATTTTTTAATATGAAGAAGAAGAATATAAATAGGTCGAGACCAAACTGCTCCAACCATCAAAGATTTTGCAACTCTTCTTGAAGACCTTAAGAATACTACGGTGGAATTGTAGTCCTTATTCAGTAGAAATCTCTTAAAGTTCAAGAAGCACTTGTCTTATTGTCTCGGTCCTAACCGAGGCGGAGCGATATCCGAGATTGACTACATTGTTGACAAGACAAATTTTGTACCACAAGGCTTAAAATGGCCAAACTTTGAACTTTCTCTACCATCATCGTAGAATCGTGCGATCTGCCTTAGAACTTCCACAAAGACTATTACACCGACTTTGTACTTTTCCCGAGATAATCATAGTATTGTGCTCCACAACATAGTTAACGCCTAACAAATTTACACTCAGTTTACCAGACCTGGGTTATGCATGTTTCCACTAGCACGTTTCATACGCATCGCGGAAAAGGCTACAAGCATCTGATGTAAGATACCTGGGAAGTGTTTCTCCGGCATTAGGATATGCACACCCAACCAAGGATTTTTACCATAAGGGGTCCCGTTTTTTTAAAGCCTAAACTAGCTACAATCATCTTCGGAGGTATCTGTTATGAACCATCTAAATTTTCATGTTTTTTTCTCTTCCCCTGAATAAGCTACAGTGATGGATAGAGTGCCTGAATTTTATATTTGGAACATTATAAGTTTAAATAATATAACTTCAACAAATTTAAACAAAAAAATAAGAAAGTAAACGCTTGAAATTAAAAGGAACAAGAGCGTTGTCTGGAAAACGAAAAGAAAAAAAGAAAGAAAAAAAGACCCTTTATCTTAAAAATCATCACCGGTAGTTAATTTTTTTTAACACCTTTAGATAAACATAAAAATAGTTTTTTAAGTATAGTTTTGTATTAAATATATGAGTATGTTTAAATAAAACTAATGACGTGAAGGTGCATCCGAAGGTGTAGTTAAGACTTTCTTTAACACCTTCATATTTAGTATTGCATCCCTCGAACCTAACTGCCGGAGAACAATGTAGGTCTAAAATCTTATGTGTCACGAGAAAAAAAGAATTTCACCCACGGATAGAAAACTAAGCCTCATGAAGATAAAATTCACTATCAAGAAAAAAGAAAAAAAAATCCTGCATCGTCGAAAAATAGAAAACAAACCTGCATCGTCAATAGAAAAAAAAGTAAGAAGACTAATGGCCACTACGTTAATATCAACAAGAAAACACAAAAAGTTAAAAAAAAAATATAATGGTTTCTCTTAAATGTGGCTCACACATTTATTAACCATAACTCATTTAAAATAAATGCTTCAGCTAACCAAACAGATCTTTATAATCATTCGACATATCCCAAAAAATTATATATCATTATTATATATCGCCCATAATAATAAGATTATCATTAAATCCCTAAATCAACATCAACAAAAACAAAACAAAAAAAGTTAATTATCTAATCAAATATATGTAAGATGTTTGACATAATTAAAGTTTTTTTAAGAATATCAAACACCCTCAATAAATTTTAGTATAATCATGATTGAGAAAAAAAAATATTATCTAATAGTTTTTTCTTTTTATTAGATTATGTTTATGGAGTTCAAGTAGAATGGTCTTAGGAAAATAATTAAAACCTTAGTTAATTCCATTTTT